>NW_028270173.1:62970142-63279033 GCF_037043375.1 Chiloscyllium plagiosum
CCAGGTTTGAGCCGAGTGGATACAATACAGAAGACTACATGCAGATGAAACACCAACAGTAACAGGTAATAAACAATAAAACATCCCTACAAACAACAGATCAGAGCAATGCTCTGTCATCCTACCACACCTTGTTGAAAATTGTGTACAACCAGCCACTCACACCATAATGGAGGCCAGCACATAAAGCAAGACGTAGTGTTAAAGTGTCTTCAGACAAATGTATCAAGTGGGTGATCAAACCCAGTCTATTCCTGAGGCACTGGGAGAACCCACCTCCAGACCACTCCAAATCTCCAGGGTCAAAGCAGGAGGATGTTGTGAATGCTAAGGTTTTAAGCTCACATTTTAAACTTTCTGTGACTTAAAGAAAAGAGAGTATCTGGAAACCAAGAAAGTTCTGCCCAGCAAAAGGCCAAGGTGATTTCTGAAGCACATTAATAAGTACAGACTCGTTAAGTGAATGTAAAGTACACTTTGAAACAAAGGAGCGGACTAGACAGACTTGCTGACTCCGAGATTTGTGACAAATAGAATGAGATGGAAATGTGTTGCTGGAAAAGCGCAGCAGGTCAGGCAGCATCAACAAATAGAATGAGGCAAAGGAAGAGAGAGCGAGAGAGACCAAGGACTGCAGCCAGTGTGGTTAGCAGAGAGGAGAAAGTGTCCTTTCTGTGGGCTGCCAGGCAGAATGTGGGAAGTAATACTGTCTCTGGTTGAAGCGACATATCGTGGGACAATCTAAATACTTTGGAAGATTTGTCCATGTGAAGCCACAGAAGGAATTACTGTTGGCAGTTAGTTCAGAACTTCTCAAGAAATTCATAGAAACGGCTTTTGCCAGTCACAAAAAGTGAAACAAGGAGAAGTAATCACCTGAATCTGTGGCTGATGTTGGATGAGTGTCTGCAAAAACTGTGATTCTGCAGTGAGCAAGATGCGAAGTACAAACGTGGTGGGGAGTGTTTGGCCATGTTAAAAATTTGAAGGGGGATTTTTTTTCTGTCGTCCAACGTATTAGTTGCCAACTTGGTACTCTTCAGCCAATTTCCGTTCTGCGGATTAGTTTGACTAAGTCTTGGAATCTTGCAAGTGATTAATTTGTGCTGAAAAATGTGTTGCTGGAAAAGCGCAGCAGGTCAGGCAGCATCCAAGGAGCAGGAGAATCGACGTTTCGGGCATAAGCCCTTCTTCAGGAAGATTCCAGCAACACATTTTTCAGCTCTGATCTCCAGCATTTGCAGTCCTCACTTTCTCCTAGTGTGATTAATTTGTGTTGGCCACTGGGATTTCCAATCAGTTTTGAAAGATTCTAGTCTTTACACAGATAATAATAATCCCTCAGAAAATAGCCCTTAAAAAAACCCAGAATATCTGGTCACCATTAGGCTGTTGTTTGTGGAATCTTGCTCTACTCACATCAGCTGTCATGTTTCCTACATTGTCAGAGTTCACTGGAAAAGTACTTTATTGTACTTTATTTGGACTTCTGATGGCTGTGAACAGATCTACATAAATAGAACAGTTCCTTTTCTTCTGAGAATATTCCCAAGAAGGGATGGTGAGAGGTCTTGGAGGGATTTGAAAAGACAGGCAATATCCAATCCCAACACAGCAACAGAACCTATCATTCGCAATCCATAGGATAATAACCAGCTCCCAAAGCAAACACAGAACTCAACAAAAGGAAATCAGTAAGAATCCTCAGACATTCTGCACCTCCCAGATAATGACACCTCACCTTCTCATATTCAGGAATGAGCCATTAACAGAACTCAGCCTGGAAATCAGAGGGAAATGCTTCCAATAAACACACTCAATATCTAACACACAGCTCCAGTCACACAGTTCAGCACAAAGCACCGAGTAAACAGCTCTCTCAGCTGGATCTTCTCACACAGCATAAGGGACATTTCCACCCCTGACTGCCCACAGGATAGTCAGACTGCCTGAAGATTGGTGTGGATATTATGGGATACAATTTGTATAACAGCTGCTCCTTCACTCACCATCTCCTCACTTGGTTTTCAGTCCCTATAGGAAGTGAACCAGCTCTGAAAGAGGAAGAGGAGACAATGGGCAGAGTGGGTGGACTCTCTGATTGATGTCTCTCACAGTCAACCCAAATATTTCTGGAGCAACATGAGTTTCCTGAAACTTGGGAAACTGACCGGGGAAATGGAGGTGACTTTGAGCAGCAGATCAGGTGGGGATTTAAACTTGTCACAGTCCCATCTGAATAAAACCTCACTTATTGCAGCTGCTGTCTCAGTTCCCCTGGTAAATGTTTTACAGAGATTTATAATGTGGGAAGAGCATTCTTCATCCTCGGAGGTTTTCAAACTGATAACAGCAATGGGGGATGTGTATCCTCGGATGTGTTTGACAGCAGATTAAAAGAGCGGAAAGGTGGTTAAGTGGGTACCGCTGTTGATTACAGCACCAGGGTACCTGAGTTCGATTTCAGCCTCGGGCGACTGTCTGTGTGAAGGTTTGCACATCCACTTCCCTCCCCCACCCCCCCCACCTTTTCCTTTGGTTGTTCCTCCCACACAATCCAAAGATAGTTAAAAATCACACAACACCAGGTTATAGTCCAACAAATTTAATTGGAAGCACACTAGCTTTCGGAGATATCGGAGTTTTCGGAGCAATCCAAAGATATGGAGGCTAAATGAATTAGCCATGGAAGATTGCCCATAGTGTTCAGGGATAGAACAAAGAAAATGAACAGGCCCTTCGGCCTTCTAAGCCTGAGCTGATCCAAATCCACTGTCTAAACCTGTTGCCCACTTCCTAAGCATCTGTATCCACCTCCTCATGCATCTGTCCAGACGCATTTTAAATGAATCTACCATGCCTTCCTCTACTATCTCTTCTGGCAATGTGTTCCAGGCGCCCACTTCCCTCTATGCAAAGTACTTGCTGCATGTATCCCCCTTAAACATTTCACCTCTCACCTTGAAAGCGTGACCTCTCATTATTGAATTCATCACCCTGGGAAAAGCTTGTCTCTATCCACCCTGTCTTCATGATTTTGTAAACCTCAATTAGGTCCCCCCTCAATCTCCTTTTTTCTCATGAAAACAAACCTAACCTACTCAACTTCTCTTTATAGCTAGCACCTTCCATACCAGGCAACATCCTCGTAAACTTTCTCTGCACCCTCTCCAAAGTGTCCACATCTTTTTGCTAATGTGGTGACCAGAATTGTATACAGTATTCTAAATGTGGCCGAACCAATGTCTTGTACAATTTTAACATGACTTGCCAGCTCTTATACCCGTCCAATGAAGGCGAGCATACTATATGCCTTCTTGACCACTCTATCCATCTGTGCAGCAACCTTCAGGGTACAATGAACCTGCACTCCCAGATCGCTCTCTGCCCATCAACTTTTCCCAAGGCTCTTCTGTTCATTGTATAATTTGCTGTAGAATTAGTCTTTCCCAAATGCATCACCTCACATTTGTCTGGATTGAAATCCATCTGCCACTTTTCCGCCCAACTCTCCAGTCTATCGATATCCTCCTGTATTCTTTGACAGTCCCTTATGCTTTCTGCTACTCCACCAATCTTCATGTTACCTGCAAACTTGCTGATCATATTAACAGTGCCCTCTTCTGGATCATTTATGTATATTACAAACAACAGTGGCCCCAGTACTGACCCCTGTGGAACACCACTGGTCACCTTTCTCCATTTTGAGAAACTCCCTTCAACTACCACTCTCTGTCTCCTGTTGCTCAACCATTTCTTTATCCACTTAGCTAGAACACCCTGCACACTATGTGACTTCACTTTCTCCATTAGTCTACCATGGGGAACCTTATCAAACACCTGACGAAAGTCATGTATATGAAATCAACAGTCCTTCCTTCATCTCTCAACTTGGTCACTTCCTCAAAGAACTCTATTAAATTGTAAGGCACGATCTGCCCCGCACAAAACCATGTTACCGATCACTGATAAGCCCATTCTTTTCTAAATATAAATAGATCCTATCCCTCAGTACCCTCTCCAGCAACTTTCCCACCACTGACGTCAGGCTCACTGGTCTGTAATTACCCAGAATATCCCTACTACCCTTCTTGTACAGGGTGATAACATGAGCAACCTTCCAGTCCTCCGGCACCTCACCTGTATTTAAGGATGCCACAAAGATATCTTCAGGGCCCCAGCTATTTCCTCTCTCACCTCCCTCAGCAACCTGGGATAGATCCCATCCGATCCCCGGGATTTTTCTACCTTAATAACCTCTGGCCTACCCAACACATCTTCCCTACTTATGTCAACGTGATCCAGACTAATCAAACTTCTATCTCTAATCTCAACATTCATCGTGTCCCTCTCCTCAGTGAACACTGATGCAAAGTCATAATTCAGGATCTCACCTATTCTCTCAGGTTCGACACACAGTCTTCCTTCACTATCTTTTAGTGGACCAATCCTTTCTCTAGTTACCCACTTGCTTCTTATATAAGAATAAAATGCTTTGGGATTCTCCTTAATTCTGCTCTCCAAAGCTATTTCATGATCCCTTTTAGCCCGCTTGATTCCTCGTTTAAGACTTGTCCTACTCTCCCGATATTCCTCCAGGGCCCGTCCTGTTCTTAGCTGCCTAGACCTTATGTAGGCTTCCCTTTTCCTCTTGGCTAGTCGTACAATTTCTCTTGTCATCCACGGTTCATGAATCCTACCATTCCTATCCTTTGCCTTCAATGGGACATGCCTATTCTGCACTATCTTTGAAAGCCTCCCACATATCAAATGTGGACTTCCTTCAAATGGCTGTGTCCAATCTACATGTCCCACCTCCTGCCTAATTTTGATATAATTGGCCTTGGCCCAGTTTAGTACTCTTCCTTTAGGACCACTCTCATCTTTATCTACGAGTATTCTAAAACTTACAGAATTGTGGTCACTGTTCCCAAAGAAATCCCCCACAGCAACTTCTACCACCTGTCCTGGCTCGTCCCCCAGTACCAGGTCCAGTATGGTCCCTTCCCTCGTCTGACTATTGATGTGTAGGTTAAGTGGTACTCAGGGGTAATACAGGGTAATAGGCTAGGGGAATGGGTCTTCGGAAGGTTGGAGTAGATTTGCTGGGCCGAAATGACTGGTTCCACATGGTAGGGATTCCATTTTTAAAAAAAGAGGAAGTACCACGGTAGTCAAGGTTGTGACAAGATCAGCAAATACACAGGAGAAAGGGACACAGAATGCATAAAAGTTCACACTGTATTTGTAATAACTAAGCAATCTCAACTGAAAAGGAACATCCTTTATTGAACACTAAAGTAGAGACACTACTAATGGCCTACGTAAGCTAGTCCCAGCCCTGGGACAGACAGTTCTGTTGACTCATTTCTGGGTCTGCTTTACTTTTATTTTGTGCTCAGAAGTGCTCTTACACACAACAGACTGGTTTTTGCTGAGGCCAAATCATTGGGACATCTTTTTTTTCATCTATTGACTGCCACCAGTCCATCATTTATGTAGCCAGTTGGATATTTACTGCACATGCAAAACCTGAGGCCTATGCAAGTCAGAAAAAGGTGAAGGCAAGGTAGGGAGAATGGAAAAGGTTGAAATCAAAATGGAGTTGGAAGGGGAGAGAAAGCACTGTACCCCCTCCAGTAGCCACCTCTCTCTAAAGGTATTTGAGATACCCATGTACTCTCTCTCCAAGCATTCCTGGGCATAAACCTAACCATCAAACCCCTGTTTATATTGACATCAGAGATCGCAATGATATGTCCAGCTACAGTGCACAGAGGGATTTATCCAAACTTCTCCTTGTACATAAAAACAGGAATTTCATGCCCTCACATTTCAAATTTACTCCATAACCAAAGTACATGAAGAAAATGATGAAACATGAAAAAAACTGTTCTTTTTCTTCTTCTCCAGTTTCTTCTGTCCATAGAAAACATTGCATAAACATAATCTTTAAACTGTCCAGGCGTTCTTATCGTAAGGCTGAGAATTGCTGGCAGCACAACTGGTGTCAGCTGGTTACTGAGGTGACTGTCTCCCTGGGGAATGTTCTGGCCATGTCAGTACTTTTTAAAATTCATTCCTGGATTTGGACATGCTCACTGTGCCTGAATGTGTTGCTGAATCACTGATGTCCCTTCAGAAGTTGATGGTGAGCTACCTTCTTGACTGTCTGCACTCTGTGGTGGTGTCAGTGTTGTCAGAAAGGGATTGTTACCATGATAACTGTTGCTGCTGATTCATTGCATTCATTGGGAGATGAATAACCTCTGGGGCCGATGGTTTTTCCTTTCCTCATTCAGTCGGTGATGTGCCTCATCAGATCTCTGTAGTTAAGAAACAATTTGTCTGACTGCGTGTAGGTGACTGCTGTTTCAACAACAGATCTGACAGTTCCCTTTCACTGTTAATGATCACGGTGACAGCTTCTATGCATGGGTCTCAAGTTACCACATGGGCTGGTTTTTCTTGAATGCAATGAACGTCTGCACTCTGAGGGGCTCTTCAATTCTCAGTTCTGGCAATGATTTCACAGCTTGGTCAAAGTGACATTTGGGTTTCTGTCTTTCACTTTGATCTTGCCACTCAGTCCTGTTTCTATTTCTGGTCCCAATTATGTTCTATTAATTAGTAAATTAGATTGGGTGCCGTGTGATATTAGTCTCTGGATTGGACATATTTTCCAGTCTTCGGTCGGTGTATTTCACCAGTCAAACATCAGATTGCACACATTTATACTGGACCAGGTAGATTCCGATGATCCCTTAAGCAATTTTCAACATTCCCTCAGCCTTTCCATTTGACTGTGGATTGTGTGGAGATGATGTGTGATGCTGAATTTCACAATTACTGATGCAATGTCTGAATTCTTCCCTTGTGACTTAAGGTCATTGTCACTGATCGCAATGTTAGGATTGTCATGACAGATGGAAGTGTGCTTTCAGACATTCTACAATTTCACTTATAGTCACTGACCACAAGTGCTCTCACTCCACACTGCCTGAATAGTAGTCAACTGTGATGAGATAATTAGTTGCAGTGAGAGTGAAGAGGTCTACTTGAAACTTCATCCATGGCCTGTCTGGGATGTCGTGAGTCATAAGCAGCTGTTTATTTTGTTTAGTTTGACGTTGATTGCAGCTAACTGATGTGGTCATTCACTGCTTATGTTTGACCAGTAAGTACTTCCCTTACCTTCCTCAGATTAGACTTGATCCCTTCATGGTTTGTGTGGGATGTACTTCAGTATCTCTTTTCTCATCTCCTTAGGGATAATGATCTTGTTCCCTTCACACAATCTGCCACTCTGGGTGATCACTTAGACTCAATTTTCAATTATATTTCCCCTCAGAGTAACAATTGTAGCAGCCTCCTGGCAGCGAAAACACAGATAGATTGATAACTTGGCCAAACAGCAAGGGATGCTGCGTACAATGGCCAAGTAAAATTCTGAAGTAAAAAGCCCACACACCAGACAAGTGCAAACACAGCAGTCAGGTGCTAATCACATTCGCATATTGTAAAAGGTAACAAAAGCAAACAGTTATCCTGGGCAGACAAATCCCCAACCACTTATCCACCAAACAAAGGAGGGCCTAGACGGAAAGGCACAAGGAAACAAACAGTAAGGAGCTTTCCAAATGATTGACAATGTTTCAAACCATTAAGTGTGTTTCTCTGATTGGCCTGAATTATAGAAAGTTCCTGAAAACTATCCAAAAAGGTGTAAGTCCAAGCTCTCTTTAATCTTCTAGAGATCTTCCAGGGAGACCCGCATGGCAGAAGAGACAGACCAGCTGATCATTGAGAGAGAGAGGTAGGGAGAGAAAGAGAGAGAGAGAGAGCAAAGTGGAGGAAGAGAGAAAGCAGCTTTGCAGACCCAGAGAGACAACCAGAGAGAGTGAGAGAGAGTGTGTGACTGCAAATCTGCAAGAGACTCGGGAAGTATTGTAAGCTTAAGAGGCCAAATAAGAGATAGTATGTGAATATTAAAGGTTATTGTAATGATTTTTCCTGATAAAAGTTGGGACTGTTTTGCTTTGGGACCCACCTGTGTTCATAGTGATTTGACTGCTTTGGTATTTAGATTAGATTCCCTACAGTGGGGAAACAGGTCCTTTGGCCCAACAAGTCCATACCGACTCTCCAAAGAGTAACCCACCCAGACCCATTTCTCTCTGACTAATGCACCTAACACTATAGGCAATTTAGCATGGCAAATTCACCTGATGTGCACATCCTTGGACTGTGGAAGGAAACCCAAGCAGATGCAGGGAGAATGTGCAAACTCCACACAGACAGTTACCCAAGGCTGGAATTGAACCTGGGACCCTGGTGCTGTGAGTTAGTAGTGCTAACCACTGAGCCACCGTATGTATTGTGGGACACCTTGGCAAATTCATTCGTAACATTCTGGTTGGAGTTGTCAAATTGTTTAAGGAGGAAGAAGACAACATTTGGCTTCCCCAGATGGTCTTCATTAAGAAGCAACCATCTGGGCCTCTGAGGTCAAACCCACTAGCCTGGTATCCTCAGAATTCAGGCTGAGCTGTAATTAAGAAGGTAAATACCCCACGTGAAAGACAGGATTCTAATGAGTAACTGAGGATGCTGACCAGAAATTGACCCAATGGGGAGAGTGAGTCCTCTTGGGGAAAGCCCAGTTTGGAGTGTCTCAGGCCCACAGCTTAAGAAGTGACTGTAATATTTGACTTTTTAACTTTATTTCTTTATTTTCCACTTTTATATGAAAAAGACTGTAGTGCTGAACTTTTAACTTTTTCTTTATTTTTCTACTTCTGTCACTAAGATTTTGTCCCAAGGTACTTTCTATCCAAGATAGTGTCATATGTAGCAATATTGTCCACTTTTCATTGTTCTCTTGTACCCCATACTTGAGTACATATGATAATAAAAACCTAAACCTAGGTGTTCTACAGCCAGAGCGAGCAAAGCACAAGCTGGCAAAGGGAACTGGAGTATAGAGGGTCTCCAAAGAAGTCAGCCTAGAGGGGTACAGGTATAGAAACCCTTAGAAACATTTTTGGCTCCTTGAACGAATTAAGGGAGCTTTTATTTTGTCCCTGTCCCAGAAATCTTTGATGGGTTCAGTGTGAGGGGAGCTTTATTTTATTCATTTCCTGTTCCAATGAATAAAATAAATATTCCACTGAATTTTAAAACCTTGTTGTCCCTGTTCTGGGATGGGAACGCAGCAAAGGACATTGATTTTCAGTTTAATTTGGGTTTGAATGAGTAGAGGAACATTTACTCTGTAGTTCGACTCTTGTTGTCCCTACCCCAGGAGTGTTTGGTGGAGACAGAGTCAAGGGAAAGTCATTCCTTATTTTCAGAGTTGAAGGAACTTTATTTTGAATTGAGGGACCTTTGAGTTCCAAAGAGTTGAGGAAACATTTCTGTTTAAAAGGAGTAGAGACATTGGCAGCTGTTGACAGCTCTGAATACTCTACTGCTCCAATTGAAATGACTGCTAGGTGTGTTAAAGAGTACCTGGCAGAGACTAGGTCAGAAAGCCAGGGATAGCTGTAATACACAGGTGTGGGAAACTCTACAGTCAGGCCACGAGAAGGGGTTAAAGACTTATCTCTGCAAAGTGTTTGAAGGGATCACCATGCTCTAGTTCTAAACGTCTAAGACTTTGAGAAACTGTAATAAGAATCTAGCTAAAGCTTTACCTTAACTACAGCCACTTCCCAGAACGTAATAACATGGAAGAGACACCGGCAATAATACGCTTGTAAGCAAAATGGGACAAGTATCCCCTTGTCCAACGTGGGAGGATACTCTCAGACAATATCTTTTTTGAAAAATGGCCCAAATACACAGATTTTTGTCGCACCCAGACTGACCCTGCACCATTGGGTTCCATGACCCAAGACATATGGCTAGAAACACATAATAGGTTAGGAAAGAAGGCAACTGAGGAAACCACAGCACCAGTAGCAGCATGTAGCCGAGGAGATTTCTGCAGCTGACCAGCTGAGATTAGATCGCTGCGGAAGTGATGAGAAATCACTAGTATGAATTGGAAAAGTTAAAACTTGTAATTAAACAACAGGACCCTAGAATACAGGAAAGAAAACCTGATCCGTATGGGACAGTTCCAGTCACAATTTGAAAGAGACGATCTGAGTAAGAGGAGGACCATGGGGGAGCAGGAGACAGCCTCAGTGTACATAGACAAGCTGGAACAACAGTGTAAGGAGCTTCAAGCAGCTGTAAGATTCTCTAACTCTGCAACGCAGAGCAATGCATGTCAGGCCCCAGTGTGGAACATTCAAAGTGCCAGGAACAAATATAATCTCGAGTGAACCAGGTCTCTGCCCAGAATTGGATAATGTGGGCCTTTGGAGTCCTACCTCCCCAGGGAGATAACGAGAGACCCTGCACTGACACATCCACATGCAATCCACCTTCAGCCTACAAATGAGGATCCCCACTGTTTCTCCTGGGCAATGGCAGCTTCAACCTCTACCCCTGACCCCTAGCCAAAACTGGAGCCCACAAATCATGTAGTCACCTCGCGTCAAGTATCCATCACCCATTCCAGCCGCATCACCAAAAAGGGAACACTGTTTGATTCCATCTCTGACCTAAACACGTTTTTTGGTGAGTGCTACCGACAGTCAGTTATATACAGACTGGGTGCTGCTAAGCAAAGCAGATTAATCACCATGTGATTAGTCCAACAGGCTATTCTGTCCTTCCCAAGGACCAACAACTAGGGAGGAGGAGATCTATGATGAGATGAAGGCGGTGATCCTCACTACTGTGGGACAGGATAAGGCAGACCCAATGAAGGCGCCATACAAGTGCAGTCATCAACAAGGGGAACACCCTAACAGCTCTGCCCAGAGACTCTGGGTCCAATTTGTCCGGGTTTTCAGGGACGTGACTTTACCAACGAACAACTGAAAAACTGGGTGCAAACCCTTATCTCCCATGCCTCAGGTAGAGGGAGAGACACATGCCTGGGAATTGACCCCTCGACACCTCCTGTAATGAGGCTTGGGTCCCTTGCAAATTAATCACGATGTGGGAAAGGGAGTTGAGGGCACAGCAGTCATCTGCAAAATCAGTTCACGTAAGTGGAGTCCAGACTTATAGTCCGCCTTCAACTTGGAGGAATGGAAGAAGGAATGCACCAAGGAATCCCAGAGTCTCCCCCTCCATACGAGTCCCCTGCCCCCAGAAAAATGGAACTCCCACAAACAAACTCAGAGCTGAATCCGTGGTATAACTGTGGCCAAACTGGTCATTTCATTTGGGACTGCCAGGTATCTAAGCTTCCAACCTGGCACTGGGAAGTTTGGAAAAAAGGCACTGACACCCAGTGGATCATCCTGATAACAATAAATGGAGTGAAAACAGACTGTGGCTTATACATGGAGGATGACAGGGGCAACCTCATAGAGCTCCCCAGCCATATGAGTACACAAGCTGCCACTTGGCAGCAAGCCAGGAACAGCTCCTGCCACCGCTAAACATCCATTTGCACATTGGATGATAACCCACTCCTCCACATTACAGTTGAAACTTTATTGCTGGAACAGCACAGCAGGTCAGGCAGCATCCAGGGAACAGGAGATTCGACGTTTCGGGCACAGGCCCTTCTTCGGCCTGTGCCCGAAACGTCGAATCTCCTGTTCCCTGGATGCTGCCTGACCTGCTGTGCTGTTCCAGCAATAAAGTTTCAACTTTGATCTCCAGCATCTGCAGACCTCACTTTCTCCTCCTCCACATTACATCCTGCTTAAGGGACACATTTATTTTATTGCCACTTTTTTATTACCAAAATAAAATGGGAGTCCAAGAATGTCATGTGGAACGTGGTGTAAGATATTAGACAAAGACATTTTCAGAAATTATTCTTGTTCTCTTTTTCGGAAGTGCACCAGAGCAGCTACTCCAAGGCAGTGATGCAACCCATCCAGAATGTTTATTGCGTGTTATGTTTAAATATTACAATGACTGTTTTTCCTTTGTGACCATGCAACAGTTTTAAATACAAAGTCCCCAGGATACCTGTGGTGCGACCCACTGGACACTGTGGAGTGTGTAGATGGGAGCCTCTGCATCCATCCTGGGAAATCAGTGATATTCTGGCATAGCCATCAGCTCATGGTGTAGAGGAAACCTGACGGAAATTCCATATTGTGTTATATGAGTCTGGGGACCACAGACAATTGGTGGGATTTCTCCAAAAACGGGTGCAGGATGGTGGGATACCGAAAATATAGACTATATAATGAATCCCAGTCATAACAGATGTATCAGTGATACTGTCATCAGAGTGGTGGCCTTCCCCATTAAACCGATTGTATTCCTCCCTGATCCACAGGAGTGTGGAATGAGGGACAGGAAAATAAGAGGGAAAACCCAGACCAGCAGTCAATTTTTCCTAGTAACAAAGTTGAGGAGCTTGGAAGTTGAAAAGATTGGAATGATAAAAACGTGTATTGGGTAGGTTATCATGACGCTCTCCCGTATGCTGAGGAGAGACAGGGTAAAATGATAGGTGCCACTTTAACGAACAAACAGGCCATATCACCATATGCCCGTAACTTGTCATCCATGAATTCAGTTCCTCTCACATCGAACTGTGGTCCTAATTGCACTCACCTTGATATACCTCAGGATACTGATGGTTGAGATAACAGGCTGGGAAAGACATGTATCCCAACAGGTTGGTACACTCACTATAAATAATATTGTACACACACATAGGGGCTAAAAGTTAGATTGATCACCCAGGCTTATCGCTGTTGTCACTTCTATTTGTTCTAATTACTGAATGTTGTGGATAAACCTCAATCCTGTGTGGATTATTGTCACAGAGTCATGGAGTTGTACAGCACAGAAACAGACCCTTTGGTCCAACTTGTCCATGCCGACCAGATATCCCAACTGAATCTAATCCCACCTGCCAGCACCCAGCCTATATCCCTCCAAACTCTTCCTATTCATATCCCCATCCAGAAGCCTTCTAAATGTTGCAATCGTATTAGCCTCCACCACTTCCTCTGGCAGTTCATTCCGTACACGTTCAACCCTCTGCATGAATCAGTTGCTCCTTAGGTCTCTTTTATATCTTTCTTCTCTTACCCTAAACCTACGCCCTCTAGTTCTTGACATCCCCACCCCAGGGAAGAGACTTTGTCTATTTATCCTGTCCATGCCCCTCAAGATTTTATAAACCTCTATAAGGTCATCCTTCAGCTGCCGACAATCCAGGGAAAACAGCCCCAGCCTATTCAACTTCTTCCTATAGCTCAAATCCTCCACCCTGACAACATCCTTGTAAATCTTTTTTGAACCCTTTCAAGCTTCACAACATCTTTCTGATAGGAAAGAGACCAGAATTTCACACAATACTCCACCAGTGGCCTAACCAATGACCTGTACAGTCACAACATGACCTCCAAATCCCTGTACACAATACTCTGACCAATAAAGGAAAGCATACCAAATGCCTTCTTCACTATCCTATCTACCTGCGATTCCACCTTCAAGGAGCTATGAACCTGCACTCCAAGGTCTCTTTGTCCAGCAGCACTCCCTCGGACTTTACCATTAAGTATATAAGTCCTGCTAAGATTTGCTTTCCCAAAATGCAGCACCTCACATTTATCTGAATTAAACTCCATCTGCCAATTCTCAGTCCATTGGCCATCTGATCAAGATCCCATTGTAATCTGAGGTAACCTTCTTTGCTGTCCACTACACCTCTAATTTTGGTGTCATCTGCAAACTTACTAATTTATATCTCTTATGCTCACATCCAAACCATTTATATAAATGATGAAAAATAGTGGACCCAGCACCGATCCTTGTGACACTCCACTGGTCACAGGCCTCCAGTCTGAAAAACAACCCTCCACCACCATTCTCTATCTTCTACCTTTGAGCCAGTTCTGTATCCAAATGGCGAGTTCTCCCTGTTTTCCGTGAGATCTAACCTTGCTAACCAGTCTCCCATGGGGAACCTTGTCGAAGGCCTTACTGAAGTCCACATAGATCACATCGACCGCTCTTCCCTCATCAATCCTCTTTGTGGCTTCTTCAAAAAGCTCAATCAAATTTGTGAGACATGAGTTTCCACATACAAAGCCATGTTGACTATCCCTAATCAGTCCTTGCCTTTCCAAATACATGTACATCCTGTCCCTCAGGATTCCCTCCAACAACTTGCCCACCACCAACGTCAGGCTCACTAGTCTATAGTTCCCTGGCTTGTTATTACCACCTTTTTAAACAGTGGCACCACGTTAGCAAATGTCCAGTCATCCGGCACCTCACCTGTGGCTATCGATGATACAAATATCTCAGCAAGGGGCCCAGCAATCACTTCCCTAGCTTCCCTCGGGTACACCTGATCAGGTCCAGGGGTTTTATCCACTTTTATGTGATTCAAGACATCCAGTCCTTCCTCCTCTGTAATATGGGCGTTTTTCAAGATGTTACCAACTATTTCCCTACATTCTATGTCTTCCATGTCCTTTTCCACAATAAACACTGATGCAAAATACTCATTTAGTATCTCCCCCATCTCCTGCAACTCCACACAAAAGCCGCCTTGCTGATCTTTTAGAGGCCCTATTCTCTCGCTAGTTACCCTTTCATCCTAAACGTATTTGTAAAATCCTTTGGATTCTCCTTAACTCTATTTGCCAAAGCTATCTCATGTCCCCTTTTTGTCCTCCTGATTTCCCTCTTAAGTATACTCCTACTGCCTTTATACTCTTCTAAGGATTCACTCGATCTATCCTGTCTATACTGACATATGCTTCCTCCTTTTTCTTAACCAAACCCTCAATTTCTTTCGTCATCCAGCATTCTGTATAACTACCAGCCTTTCCTTTCATCCTAACAGGAATCTACTTTCTTTGGATTCTCATTGTCTCATTTCTGAAGGCTTCCCATTTTCCAGTTGTCCCTTTACCTGCGAACATCTCTTCCCCAATCAGCTTTTGAAAGTTCTTGCCTAATATCATCAAAAGTAGCCTTCCTCCAGTTTAGAACGTCAACTTTTCGATCTGGTCTATCCTTTTCCATCACTATTTTAAAACTAAGAGAATTATGGTCGATGGCCCCAAAGTGCTCCCCTACTTACACTGTAGTCACTTGCCCTGTCTTATTTCCCAACAGTAGGTTAAGTTGTGCACCTTCTCTACTAGGTACATCTACATATTGAATCAGAAAATGTACTTGTACACACTTAATAAATTCCTCTCCATCTAAACCCTTAACACTATGGCAGTCCCAGTCAATGTCTGGAAAGTTAAAATCCCCTACCATAACCACACTATTATTCTTTCAGACAACTGAGATTTCCTTACAAATCTGTTTTTCAATTTCCCTCTATTAGGGGGGTCTATAATACAATCCCAATAAGGTGACTATCCCTTTCTTATTTCTCAGTTCCACCCAAATAACTTCTCTGGATGTATTTCCGGGAATACCCTCCCTCAGTCCAGCTGTAATGCTATCCCTTATCAAAAGCGCCACTCCCCCTCCTCTCTTGTCTCCCGTTCTGTCCTTCCAGTAGCATTTGTATCCTGGGACATTAAGCTGCCAGTCCTGTCCATCCCTGAGCCATGTTTCTGTAATTGCTATGATCTCCCAATCCCATGTTCCTAACCATGCCCTGAGTTAATTTGCCTTCCCTGTTAGTCCTTCTGCATTGAAGTAAATGCAGTTTAATTAATCAGTCCTACCTTGTTCTCTGCTTTGTCCCTGCCTGCCCTGACTGTTTGACTCGCTTCTGTTCTCAATTGTGCCAGTCTCAGATTGACCTCATTCTTCACTATCTCCCTGGGTCCCACATTCCACCTTACTAGTTTAAATCCTCCTGAGCAACTGGCTTGTTCGAGGACATATCCGACTATTTTTTCAGTGTATTGTTCCTAATCCATAATTTTATTTTTATTCCGTAGTGGATCACCTTAATATTAGCTTTACCCAAAGGCCAGGCAGTACAGAGATACACCAGGTCTAGACACAATTCTTTCCAAACACTGGTTTTTGAGGTATGCAGATGATGTTTGAATCAGGCACTGCAAGTATAAATTAATATACACTTTTAAAATTCTATCAAATGACGTAGAATTTAGCATAATCACATGTACAATCAATTCTGGAAACCATGCTCCTTGTAGTTAATACATAGCATTGCTAAAGAGCTGCAGGGCTCAGGGACAGAGTCAACACAAATAACTTAGGTTGACTGCACAAAATGAGCTCATGGAAAGCTTTATAAAAAGCTCCCAATGATCAGTTTCCCCTTTTTATATATATAATTATACAATGGGCTTGACCAACGTACACAACATCTTTTACAAGAACACATTGGCCCCCCTGACAACAAACATCAACTTTTACAATTAGGCTCCAACTTCATTTGCATAATTGTCGTTCCATTCAAAGGGGTGAAAATATAGCAGCCTCCCGGTTGCTAAAACACAGATAGATTGTTAACTTGACCATACAGAAAAGGATGCTGGGGACATTGGCCAAATAAAAACTCTGAAGTCACAAAAACCCACACACCAGGCACAGTGCAAAGACAGCCACCAGGTGCTAATGATATTAGCATAATGTAAAAGGCAACAGTTTTCCTGGACAGACATGCCCCAAACAATTTATCCACCAAACAGAGGGCCCAGACAGAAAGGCACCAGGTACTGCTACACAAAGACACCATCAGTAACAAGCTATCCAAATAATTGGCAATGTTTCAAACTATTAGGTGTGTCTCCATGATTGGCCAGAATGAAAGAAAAATTCCAGAAAACCATCCAATCACCTGCAGACTACACTCCCTTGAATCTTGGAAGCCATCTGAGGAAACCACTGACCATCCAGAAAGCGAAAGCGAGAGCAAGAACGAGAGCGAGAGCAAGACTCCACAGGGACAGAGACAGAGACAAAGAGAAAGACATGGACAGGGACAGAGACAGAGAGGAAGCGACTGTGTAAATCTACAATATTCTCAGGAAGTATTGTAAGCTTAAGGGGTCAAATAGGATTAGAGATAGTATGTTTAGTCTCAAAGGTTATTCTAATTTTTTTCCAAATAAAGTTGGGACTGTTTTGCATTGATACCTGCTTGTGTTCACATTGATTTGACTGCTTTGGTATTATGGGACACCTGAACAAATTCATTGGCTTGAAGGTAGAAGACAGAGTGTGGTGTTGGAGAGTTGCCTTTTAGATTAGAGGCCTGTGACCAGTGGTGTGCCACAAGGATCAGTGCTTTTCGTCATTTATATAAATGATTTGGATGTGAACTTAGGAGGTATAGTTAGTAAGTTTGCAGATGACACCAAAATTGAGGGTGTAGTGGACAGTGAAGAAGGTTATCTCAGAATCCAACAAGGTCTTGATCAGATGGGCCAATGGATTGAGGAGTTGCAGATGGAGTTTAATTTAGATAAATGTGAGGTGCTGCATTTTGGAAAGGTAAGTCAAGGCAGGACTTATATACTTAATGGTAAGCTCCTGGGGAGAGTTGCTGAACAAAGAGACCTTGGACTGCAGATTCGTAGCTCCTTGAGAATGGAGTCGCAGGTCGATAGGGTCGTGAAGAAGGTATGCTTTCTTTTATTGGTCAGAGCATTCAGTATAGGAGTTGGGAGGTCATGTTGCAGATGTACATGACATTGGTTAGTCCACTTTTGGAATATTGTGTGCAGTTCTGGCCTCCCTCCTATAGAAAGGATGTTGTGAAACTTGAAAGGGTTCAGAAAAGATTTACAAGGATGTTGACAGGGTTGGAGGATTTGAGCAATTGGGAGAGGCTGAATAGGCTGGGGCCGTTTTTCCTGGAGCATCACAGGCTGAGGGGGTGACCTGAAAGAGGTTTATAAAATCATGAGGGACATGGATGGTGTAAATAGACAAGGTCTTTTTCCTGGCGTGGGGGAGTCCAGAATTAGAGGGCATAGGTTTAAGGTCAGAGGGGAACAATTTAAAAGGGACCTAAGGGGCAACCTTTTCAGGCAGAGGGTGGTGTGTGTAAGAACTGCCAGAGGAAGTAGTGGAGGATAGTAGAATTACATTTAAAAGGCATCTGGATTGGTATCTGAATAGAAAGGGTTTTGAGGGATATGGGCCAAGTACTGGCAAATGGGACTAGATTAGGTTAGGATATCTGGTTGGCATGGACACATTGGACCAAAGTGTCTGATTCTGTACCTTCCACCTCTGTGACTCTTTGAGTCTATTCATAATATTCTGGTTGGAGTTGTCTAACTTGTTTAAGAAGGAACTACACAGCAGGCCAGGCAGCATCCGAGGAGCAGGAGAATCGACGTTTCGGGCATAAGCCCTTCCTCAGGAATGAGGCTGGTGTGCCAGGCGGGCTGAGATAAAAGGTAGGGGGTGAGGGAATTTGGGGGAGGGGCGCTGGGAATACGATCGGTGGAAGGATGTGAGGGTGAGGGTGATAGGCCAGAGAGGGGGTGGGGGCGGAGAGGTCGATGCTGCCTGGCCTGCTGTGTTTTTCCAGCACCACATTTTTCAACTCTGGTCTCCGGCATCTGCAATCCTCACTTTCTCCTAAGAAGGAACTAGACAACACAATGCTGAGACTGTGTTCAAATCTTTCCGCATGTATCCTAAATTAACCAAGTCGTGTTCACTCAGACCTGTTCACTGACCTGTTGTCACTCCAGTCTTGACAATATCTCATGTTAAGATTCTTATCCTTGTATTTAAATCCCTTCATGTCTGCACTTGGTCTAGTGTAGGGGGACGAGCTGAGAACAGTTCACAGGTTGGCGCAATATCGAGGGCCGAAGGGCCTATTCTGCGCTGTATTGTTCTATGTTCTATGTTCTCTCTTCCTCCAGGGTCCTGAATAAAGATGAAGGAGGTAAAGCCATACTGAGCGTTTTGCTTCCACTGAAGAGGGAATGGGATGACAAAGGACATTAGTTTCCACCAGTCTTTTTCTCTTTACATGCCTACATAAACCTTTGTAGTCTGTTCTTATGTTCTCTGCAAATTTAATCTTATGCTGTACTTTCCCTTCCTTAACCAATCCCTTTGTTCTCCTTTGCTGACATCTAAACTTTACCTAATCCTCAGACATATTGTTTATCTTGCCTGTTTTTTGCATCGAAGACTGTCTTTAACTTCCCTTGTATTCCATGGTTTGGCCACTTCTTTTTGCATTCTTACTTCAGGGAGGAATGAACAATTTTTGTAGTTCACTCATTCTCTCTTTGAATGTTTGCCATTGCCTATCCAGTGTTATTCCTTGTGGTAACATATCCCAATCCATCATACCTAACTGACCCCATCCATACCATTGTCATTTCCTTTATTAAGCTTCATGACCTGAGTGTCAGAATCAACCACCCCACGCTCCATTTTGATAAAGAATTAAAGGAATCACACAAGATTGTACATTTTAAAATTTACTGATCAAACAGCTGGAAGCAACTTTGATTAAACATTGCCAAGGAGACAAATAATACATTAAACCAGAGAAAATGTATCTCATTTTAAAATTTTTAACAGAATCGAATACCCTAGATCGATGTTACGCTTTATGTCCTGCTAATTGCAGAATCACAGTTTTTCTTGGAATCAGTTTCACGACACCCTGACCTTCCAATTAATTTGCTGCTCCCTTGTCTTGCTCAACTGTAACTTTCAGTGACCATCAAAGCCATTTCTCTGAATTTCTACAGCAACTCTGAAATGACTACCAACACAGAGACCCTCTCCAGAGATTCCTTTTACGCAATTGCCAGGACAAATCTCCTCGAATCTTTAAATTGTCTCAAGATGTGTCTCTTCAACCAGAGACTGTATTTCTTTCCATGTTCTACCTGGTAGCCCATAGAAAGTACATCCTATTCTCTCTGCTGACAATGCTGGCTACAGTCCTAGGTCTCTCTCTCTCTCTCTCAGACCTGTTTCTAGCGTTCTTTCTTTTTCTGCCAAAAGGAAGTTCTGTCTTGTCAGCCCCAAATCCTCTTCCAGTTATGTGTTTGCATTTTATATCTTGCTTAGCAAGTCCCACTATCTGACCAGACTAACTCATCCATTTTGGCCTCATAAAATTTCTCCCTTCCAAGGCATTCTATTTTACCTTAAATCATAAACACATTTTTTAAAAAGTCCTTAACTTCACAATCACAACACTCTCCTGACTTGAGCCTCCCAAGAGAGGGGGAGATTGAAGTGATCGGGAGGGGGAGTTCTCCAGCTCCTCAGGAGGTGGCTGAGTTTGATCATCCACTTGATATTTTTTGTCTGAAGATACTTTGACCTTGTGCCTCACTCTCCTGAGCTGGGTCTCAACATTGTTGTGAATGGATGAGTTCATGCAGTTGCCATCTTTTACAGGACTGGTTGTCCAGAATTATCAAGAAGATATGGTAGGATGACAGTTTTGTTGATATGTTGGTTGAGGGCTTGTTAATTTCTTTCCTATCTTCTACTTTTGTTTAACTTGCATGTAGCCCCATTCACTTCTATGTCTAATTCCTGGTGATGATTAGCATGCTCAAGTCCTCATTCGGGAGTTAAGTGGATATTTTCATTGAACTTATTTGACCTGAAGCCGTGAGACCACATGGAGTTAATATTCTGGGAAAGGATATACCCAGGGAAGTGACAGAGGAGTCTGCGATGTTTCTGGATTGACACAATTCAGTGATACAAGCTCACATTGAATTCATTGCATGTTTTACACTCTGCCTGACTCAATTTTCTATTGCCCTCATGGTGTCTGGAAAGATGTGGGACGAGACAGAGCAAAGGAAGTATCCGAATTGTCTGCTCCTAGTCACTATCCAGTGTCCTTGCTGGAAACAGAGGGTGTGTGACAATCAAGTGAGGAAAAAGAAAAGACTTGTATCAGATTCCCCCAAACAGGGGAGTAACAGACTGGCACTCACTGTGGAACAGTCCCTGATTGAGGAATTAGTCCTTTGACAGGGGAGGAGAAAGAGTTGGAGGAAATTATGTTCCCTTTTCTTGTGTTACAGAAGGATTGCATTGTACTGCACCAGAGAATACAGAGAGGATTGATACAGCAGAAGGATCCTGACCATCACCCAAGGAACAGCTGCAAAACTGTAGGAAGACATTCAGTCCCTTCACATCATTGCTGAACACAGAGAACGTCAGGCAGAGAAACCATCATCTGGAAATCGGTCAGTTCAGGGAAGCTTTGACATATCACCAGATCGGAAACTAGTCAGTGGTGTGGAGCTTTTCATCAAAACCAGCCTTTCTGAAGATTGGGATGCGTGTGAGCAGTCAGGGTGAGGCTGAGAAGTAGTGTGAATGGGTTCCAAGTGTGGTGAGAGCTTCAATCATTCATCGAGCCTCAGAAACCACTGACTTATTGCTAGAGGTAAGAGGCTGTTCCAAAGTGAGGAGTGTGGAACGTTGTCCTCACTGCATGGGGGTAACTCCAAGTCGTGTTTCACTGACATCACACTGCAGGGTCACTCCATTGTTGACATCGTAATCTCTCAGCACTGGTGAGGTCATGTTCAGTTTGGAAGAACCTTTGCCCGAAACATCGATATTCCTGCTCCTCGGATGTTGCCTGACCTGCTGTGCTTTTCCAGCGCCACACTCTTGATTGGTGGTGTCATCACTGGTTGTTTGATGGGAGTGAAATCTGCTTCTTGTTCTGTGTCCCAGTCCCACTAAACAATCTGCACAGTGAGACTGTGTACATACTCTGAGGACAAGATGGGCAAAAATGTCGGTTGATGTTCTAGGAAGTGTAAAGATTTTATTACAGAACTCACACTAATAGGCTTCCTCCCCTGGACCAAGACATACCCTGGCCATGGAAAATAATGCATCTGAAGAGTTTCACCAATGTGTGAATTGTGTTTTTTTTAACCATTTAAGTCAGTGTGAAACGTCATAAACGTCACACTTAAAATAGTTACTTCCACATGTGAATTTTCTGATGGAGCAGAAGACTCCATGATCTCAAGATTGATTTGTCAGACACCTCATACATGAATCCTTCCTCCCTGTGTGAACACATTGGTGAACAAGGAGGATTGATGACTTAGTGAATAAACAGTTTTTCCCCAATGTGAATATGTTGGTGTTCATGGAGGGTTGATGACTGCAAAAATGACTTGTCACACTCATCAGACATAAATGAATTTTTGCCCATGCAAAATGATGCACCAGACCTGACAACTGTGTAAAGCTCTGGTTACATATCTTGCATGTGAATAGTTTCCCCCCATGTGAATGAGTTGATTATTAGGAGGTTCTCTGTCCATAAGAATGATTTTTCATACACCTTGAATCTAAATAGTTTCTCCCCTGTGTGAATGCGTCAGTGGGTGTGGAGAGGCTCTGACTGTCAGAATTATTTGTCTCACACCTAATACGTGAAGGGTCTCTCCCCTGTGTGAATGCATCGGATGTGAAGATTCTCTGACAGAATGATTTGTCTCTCACCTCACACATGAATGGCTTTTCTCCTTGTATGAATGCAGAAGTGCACAAGGAAGCTGGATGACTGTGAAACAGATTTTGCACAGATCTCATGTCTGAATGGTGCTTCCTCTCTATGAAAGGGCTGGTGATTCAGCAGGCCTGATAGCTGTGAGACCCTTGTTACATAACTTCCATTTGAATGGTTTCTCCCCAATTTGTATATGTTGGTGATTTGTGAGTGTCGGTGACCTTGCAAAAGCTTGTTCACACACCACACATTTGAATGGTTTCTCTTTCATGTATCTGCCTTTCTGTTAACAGTTGTACTGCAGATGTACCTTGTCTGTGCAGAGACCTTGCGTGTTTGTGTAGCCCTCCTCACACACCTCTCATTTGATATGGAGATGTCTGTGTTGGACTGGAGTGGACGAAGTCAGAAGTCACATGACACCAGGTTATAGTCCAACAAGTCTATTTCATGTCATAAGCTTTCAGAGTACTGCTCCTTCATCAGGCGAAGTGCAAACACATGGGGACCTCACTTGAACAGCCTCACACCTATAGCTGTAAGTCACTGACTCACAAAGTCCCTACTGTGTGGGAACAGGCCATTTTGCCCAACATGTCCACACTGACCTTCTAAAGAGTATCCCACCCAGACCCATTCCCCTACCCTATTATTTTACATTTCCCCTAACTAATACACTTGTCTACACATCACTGAACATTATGGGCAATTTAGCATGGCCAATTTGCCTAACCTGCACATCTTTGGATTGTGGGAGGTAACCAGAGTACCGGGAGGAAACCCACAAAGACACAGAGAATGTGCAAACTCCACACAGACAGCCACCCGAGGCTGGAATTGAACCCGGGTCCCTGGCATTGTGAGGCAGCAAAGCTAACTACTGAGCCACCATGCCACATGAATCAGTGGCTTTTGATACATCAAAGTTTCTGTGACCCAACTGACTTCTAGACAGTAGTTTCACAGCACAACCTTCTCTGTGTTGAACAATGTTGTTAAGGAACTGGATGTCTTCCCACAATTGTGCAGTTGTTCCTTCGGTGATGGTCAGGATCTATCTGCGGTATCTATCCTCTCTGTATTCTCTGATGCAGTGTGGTGCAATCCTTCTGTAAAATAGGAAAAGGAAAGATGATTTCCTCCAACTCCCTCTCCTTCTTTGATGAAGGGGCTGACTCCTCAGTTCTTTCATATTCTTACTTTCAGAGAATCATAGAAGCATAGAATCACGGAGTATTGAAGAGACCCGTTGGCCTGAGTCTGTGCCACCAAAGACTATGCTCAATCTATACTAGTCCCACTTTCCAGTACTTGGCTATAGCCTTGAAGGCTATGACACTGTGGCTAACTCAGCATTGATTGCCCAATGCGAATTGCCCTTGGTAATGATCTGCCTTCTTGAAACACAACAGTTCACTGAGTCACAGGTGTAGGTACACCCACTGGCTGTTAGGAAGGGAGTCCCAGTCTTTCCCCCCAGTGATAGTGAAGGAATGATGGAGTAGTTCCAACTCAAGATATTCTGTGGCTTCTCTGGGAATGTCCACAGGATGGTATTAGTATTCATCTGCTGATCTTGTTCGAGTCAGAGATTTACAAGGTGGAAAATAGCCCTTCAGTGCTCGTCATCAAGGGCTTATCTGCTGTAATCACATTTTCCAGCACTTACCCCATAATATTTTAAGTGTTCATCTAAATACTTAGAAATTCCCATCTCAGGCAGTGAATTTCACATATGCTCCACTCTCTGGGTTTATTTTTCCCTGTCAAATCTTCTCTCAACCTTCTACTTCTTACATTGAATCTCTGCCTCCTGGTTATGGAGTTCTTTGCTAAGTTTCTTTCTATCAACTCTCTCTATGGTCCTCATAATGACATACAGCTCAGTCAGGTGCACTCTTAACCTTCTCTGCTCTAAGGAAAACAAATACAGCCTATCAAGTGTGTCTTTGTAGTTGAAACACTCCAAACCAAGCCCACATCCTGGTGAACCTCTTCTGCACTCTCTGTAGTGCAATCACACCCTTCCTATAGTGGGGAAGCCAGAACTGCACCCAGTACTCCAACTGTGGCTTTACAGATGATTTATACAGCTCCATCAAAACTTCCCTGTTCTTGTATTCAATGCCTCAACTAATGAAAGCCAATATCGCACATGCTTTCTTGACCTGTCCTGCTGTCTTCACGGATCTTTGGAGATGCACACCAACGTTGCTTTGATTCTCTGCACTTCCAAGGGTCCTATCATTCATCCTGTACCTACTTGGCTTTTTATTCCTCCCAAAATGCACCACCTGAACAGTTTTCAAGATTAGATTCCATTTGCTACTGTTCAGCCCATCTATATCATCTTATGGTCTAAAGCTTTCCTCCTCACTGTTTGCCCTGTCAGCAATTTTCATGTCATCTGTGAAGTTATACTGATATACCTCCTCCATTTAACAGCAATGGACCCAGCTTCTAGACACAAAAACAACTTTGAATCATAATCCTCTGTTTCTTGCCACTGAGGCAATTACTTCTGAACAAGTCTCCCATGCAAAACCTTGCAAAAAGATTTATCAACCGCATTAGCTTCATCAACACACCGAGTCACTTCCTTGTCAAGTTCAATCAAGGTTTTTGGTCATAATCCCCCACTGACAAAGCCCTACTGACCATCCTTGATTAATCCATGTTTCTCCAGGTGGAAATTAATTCTGTCCATCAGTCATTTTGTCCAGTAGTTTCCACAACATTGATGTTACTGGCCTATAGATCTCTGATTTATCCCTCCAGCCCCTCTTGAATAATTGTACAATATTAGCTATCCTGCAGTCCTCAGTCACCACTCCTGTGTCCAGAATTTATTTGAAAATTAAAGTCAGAGCCTCTGTAATCTTCACCCTTGCCTTGCATAGCAGCTGAGAATACGTCTCATCTGAGCCTGTATATTTATCCATTGTTTAATCCACTAATACTGTAACACATCCTCCCGTTCGATATCGATTTATTCAAATAGATTGATCCCCTTCCATGATTTCTATACCTACATTGGCCGTCTCTACATGAACACTGAAGCAAAATCCTCATTTAAATCCTCACCCACATCTTCTGGCTCTACATGATCGACTGTAAAGTT
This sequence comes from Chiloscyllium plagiosum, assembly GCF_037043375.1. Taxonomy (NCBI): domain Eukaryota; kingdom Metazoa; phylum Chordata; class Chondrichthyes; order Orectolobiformes; family Hemiscylliidae; genus Chiloscyllium; species Chiloscyllium plagiosum. The sequence continues at coordinate 62,995,747 of NW_028270173.1, forward strand.
GAACAGTATTTCTTTATTTTTCTGCTTTTATGTTCTAATTTTTGGTTTATTTTTCTGTGTTTTAAGGTGACACTGAAGAGTGGGACCATAATACAGTTTTTTTTGTGACAAAACACAAGACAATAAATAAATCAAATCCAATCGAATTTCTAATTTGAATTTGTAAGACAGTGCACTTCCCAGGTAATTGCACCTCACCTTCTTACATTCAGGAATAAGCCATCAATAAAACTCAGCATGTAGATTACACTCAATATCGAACACAAAGCTTGGATCTTCTCACACAGCATAAGGGGCATTTCCACCCCTGACTGCCCACAGGATAGTCAGACTGCCTGAAGATTGGTGTGGATATTATGGGATACAATTTGGATAAAAACTGCTCCTTCACTCATCATCTGCTCACTTGGTTTTCAGTCCCTTTAGTCAGTGAATCAGCTCTGGAAGAGGAATAGGAGACAATGGGCAGAGTGGGTGGTCTCTCTGATTCATGTATCTCACAGTCATAGTGTCATAGAATCAGAGAGACGTACAGCATGGAAACAGACCTTTTGGTCCAACTTGTCCATGCCGACCAGATTTCCCAACCCAATCTAGACCCATCTGCCAGTACCCAGCCCATGTCCCTCCAAACCCTTCCTATTCTTATATCCATCCAAATGCCTTTTAAATGTTGCAATTATACTAGCCTCTACCACTGCCTCTGGCAGCTCGTTCCATAACATGTACCACTTTGTGCGTGAACAAGTTGCCCCTTAGGTCTCTTTTATACCTTTCCCCTCTCACCCTACCAATCCAAATATTTCTGGAACAAAGTGAGTTTTCTGAGACTTGGTAAAGTGACCTGGGAAATGGAGGTGACTTTGAACAGTCAATCCCATTTCCTGTCGACTATTCACCATCCCTCCTAACTTTCCACTGAACATTCTGTACTCAGCAAAGTTCTCAGCTTTATCCCTCTGCATTAATGAATTTCGGGCACGACATGACATCAAACTCTTCTTCAGTCATCTTTGCCTCCATGCCCATTTCTTTGGACAAGAGTCTTGTCCCTATCCTACAGACCCTTTCACTGAGCTCCAACATTTCCCCCTCGACCTGGACCCCTCCCTTTTACCTTCACTTATCTGTTCATTGAGAATTGTTGTTGTGACACGGGTCACCTCAACTTCTCTGCCTCCTCCTCACCCAATCTTCCTCTGTACTCACTGTACTCCGTACGCTTAGGTTCACACCTGGCAAAAACAAACTGCTCTGAGGAAAGGTCACCAGACCCAAAATGTTAACTCCGATTTCCCTTCACTGATGCTGCCAGACATGCTGAGCTTTTCCAGCAAATTCTGTTTTTATTTGTGAGTGGAATGTGCCAGTCTGCAACACTAGGATCTCACAGGGTGTGTGCTTCTTATCATCAGACAAGAGACTCTTCCCAGACTGCTTTACTTTATTACAAAAATATCTTTGTGTACGTATACAGTCGCAAATGCAGTTCGGTTCTGTACAGCAGAATATCAAGGAAACAAACACTGTAGTTTACTCTATTCAAACAAACAAAGGACATTTCTTACACAAACAAGATTATATTTACATGCATTGAGGCACTAGAAGGTCCCGATAACTGAAAGGGCCCCCTCTTCAGCAGAAATACTTCAGATAATGGTCTTTCACCACTGCACCTTGGCAGCAGCTGCCTCAAACTTCAGTGTGTCCCTCAGCTTGTAATGCTGGACCTTGGAACGTGCCAATCTGCAACACTGGATTGCGGTCAATTCCTTATTTGAGAAGACCAACACGGCTTGGGCAGACCAGCGAGCATCTTTCACTAAGCTGATGGTCTTCCAGAGGCATTCAGTGTTTGTCTTGATGTGTGGCCCAGGGAACACAGTACAGTCGACTCCTTCACCACGGAGCTGCTTGGGATGAACCTTGACAAAAACCACTAACTTTCTCAGACTTACTTTGTAAAGGAACATTTGTATGACAGTCTCAATCCCTCTGCAACTGTTTCACTGCGGTGTTGACTGTGGGACACCTTTCCCAGGCTGCTTCACTGCGATGCTGACTGTGGAACACCCTTCCAGGCTGCTTCACTGCGATGCTGACTGTGGAACACCCTTCCAGGCTGCTTCACTGCGATGCTGACTGTGGAACACCCTTCCAGGCTGCTTCACTGCGATGCTGACTGTGGAACACCCTTCCAGGCTGCTTCAGTGCGATGCTGACTGTGGAACACCCTTCCAGGCTGCTTCACTGCGATGCTGACTGTGGAACACCCTTCCAGGCTGCTTCACTGCGATGCTGACTGTGGAACACCCTTCCAGGCTGCTTCACTGCGATGCTGACTGTGGAACACCCTTCCAGGCTGCTTCAGTGCGATGCTGACTGTGGAACACCCTTCCAGGCTGCTTCAGTGCGATGCTGACTGTGGAACACCCTTCCAGGCTGCTTCAGTGCGATGCTGACTGTGGAACACCCTTCCAGGCTGCTTTACTGCGATGCTGACTGTGGAACACCTTTCCAGGCTGCTTCAGTGCGATGCTGACTGTGGAACACCCTTCCAGGCTGCTTCACTGCGATGCTGACTGTGGAACACCCTTCCAGGCTACTTCACTGCGATGCTGAGTGTGGGACACACTTCCCAGACTCATTGTTATTGTACTGATTCCTGTAAAAACTCAGAATCTGCAGATTAAAGAACAAATGCGGCGCAGGGTGTTCAACTGTGTATTTAGTGTTTTTAAAAGTTACAGGGTCCTTTTAAAATTGCCCAATAAGCACCAGCATAAAACAGACTGTCTGGTCATTATTACATTGCTGTAATGGGAGCTTGCACTGCATAAATCATATGCCCTGTTTCCAACAGTGACCATTCTTAAAAAACTACATTTTGGGATATACTGTACTCAGAGGTGACTCGAACCTCGCTTTTGAAATCTCAGTATATGGATGACAATGCCATCTCTAATCTCTCAGAAGAGAATTATCAAGTCTCGCTTAACAACTGTGCAGAGGTATACAGAAGAATTGGTCTTAGCCTTACTCTCAAAAAACTCTCAAATCCTTAAGCAACCTGTCACAAGTCAAGTTCCAGTCTTTTCTTCCATTAAGATCAATGGATAAATCTTCCAAAACGTGGAACAATTCTCCTACCTGAGAAGGTACTCTCATCCACAGCTGACACCAATGTGGAGATTCAACATTCCATCCAATCTGCCAGCCTTTTAACACCTAAGGATGAGTCTTCGACAACTGTGACATCTCTGCTGATACCAAGATGCTTCAGAATACTCCCCACAAACTATCAAGGAATCGAGTCTAGTCTGAAGAAGGTAAGAGAAGTGATCTACTGGCCAAGGTTGAGAAATAAGATGAAGGATCACATCAGCGAGTGCAGTGCTCAGGAGCAAAAATATCCCAGCCCAGAATGACATTGACCAATTTATTATGTACAAAACTGTTACGTATGATCCTGAATCATTCATGAATAGGAACACACCACGCTGACGGATGATGAAAAATTGGGATTTATTATCGATTATAAATATATAGAGAAGATCAGCCGTGATCTTATTGAATTGTGGAGTGGGCTCAAAGGGCCAGATGGCGTACTCCTGCACCTGGTTCTTAAGTTAGAACATAGAACAGTACAACACATAACAGGCCCTTCAGCCCACGATATTGTGCCGACCATTGATCCTCAGGTAAGGTAAATCTAATATATGAACCCTCAAATTTCTGTGACCATATGCATGTCCAGCAGTCTCTTAAATATCCCCAATGACTTCGCTTCCACAACTGCTGCTGGCAACGCATTCCATGCTCTCACAACTCTCTGCGTGAAGAACCCGCCTCTGACATCCCCTCTATACTTTCTGCCAAACAGCTTAAAACTATGACCCCTCGTGTTAACAGTTTCTGTCCAGGGAAAAAGTCTCTGGCTATTAACTCTATCTATGCCTCTCATTATCTTGTACACCTCAGTTAGGTCCCCTCTCTTCCTTCTTTTTTCCAATGAAAAAAGTCCAAGCTCAGTCAACCTCTCTTCGTAAGATAAACCTTCCATTCCAGGCAGCATCCTGGTAAACCTTCTCTGAACCCTCTCCAAAGCATCTATATCTTTCCTATAATAGGGTGACCAGAACTGGACACAGTATTCCAAGTGCGGTCTAACCAAAGTTTTATAGAGCTGCAACAAGATCGCACGGCTCTTAAACTCAATCCCCCCTGTTAATGAAAGCCAAAACACTATATGCTTTCTTAACAACCCTGTCCACTTGGGTGGCAATTTTAAGGGATCTATATACCTGCACACCAAGATCCCACTATTCCTCCACACTGCCAAGAATCCTGGCTTTAATCCTGTACTCAACTTTCAAGTTTGACCTTCCAAAATGCATCACTTCGCATTTATCCAGGTTGAACTCCATCTGCCACCTCTCAGTCCATCTCTGCATCCTGTCAATGTCCCGCTGCAGCCTACAACAGCCCTCTATACTGTCAACGACACCTCCCAACCTTTGTGTCGTCTGCAAATTGCTAACCCATCCTTCAATTTCCTCATCCAAGTCATTAATAAAAATTACAAAGAGTAGAGGCCCAAGGACAGAGCCCTGTAAAACACCACTCACCACTGGCTTCCAGGCAGAATACTTTCCTTCCACTACCACTCACTGTCTTCTGTCGACCAGCTAATTCTGTACCCAGACAGCTAAATTTCCCTGTATCCCATTCCTCCCTACCTTCTTAATGAATCTACCAAGGGGAACCTTATCAAATGCCTTGCTGAAGTCCATATACACCATATCCACTGCTCGACCCTCATCAACTTGTCTAGTAACATCCTCAAAGAACTCTATAAGATTCGTGAGGCATGACCTGCCCCTCACAAAGCCGTGCTGACTGCATTTAATCAAGCCATGCTCTTCCAGATGGTTATAAATCCTATCCCTCAGAATCCTTTCTAACACCTTGCAGACAGACGTGAGACTGACTGGTCTATAATTGCCGGGGATTTCCTATTTCCTTTCTTGAAGAGAGGAATTACATTTGCCTCCCTCCAGTCCTCAGGTACAATTCCGGTGGAGAGCGAGGATGCAAAGATCTTCGCAAGCAGCGAAGCAATCACATTTCTCACTTCCCAAAGCAGCCGAGGACAAATCTGGTCTGGCCCTGGCATCTTGTCAATCTTAATGTTTGTCAAAACTTTCAGCACATCAGCTTCCTCAATCTCTATCTGTTCCAGCATGCTTACCTACTCCTCAATGGTTTCATTCACTACAAGGTCCGTTTCTTTAGTGAAGACAGAAGCAAAAAACTCATTTAGGGCTTCCCCTACCTCCTTAGACTCTATACACAAGGTCCCTATGCTATCCCAGATCGGCCCTACTCTTTCTTTGATCATTCTCTTATTCCTCACATACGTGTAAAATGCCTTTGGATCCTTCCTCATCCTTCCTGCCAAGCCTTTTTCGTGCCCCCTCCTGGCTCTCCTCAGACCATTTTTGAGCTCCTTTCTCGCCTGCCTATAATCCTCTAGAGCTGAGCAGGACCCTTGCTTCTTCCACCTTACGTAAGCTGCCTTCTTTCTTTTGACGAGAAGCTCCTCCGCTCTCGTCATCCAAGGTTCCTTTATCTTTCCCCTTCTTGCCTGTCTCAGAGGAACACATTTATGCATCACTCGCAACAACTGTTCCTTAAACAGTCTCCACATGTCTATGGTGGCCTTTCCATGGAACAATTGCTCCCAGTCTATGCTTCCCATCTCACGTCTGATAACATCATAGTTTCCTCTTCCCCAATTAAATATCCTCCCATTGTGCCTGCTTCTCTCATTCTCCATAGCTATGTAGAATGTGAGGCAGTTGTGGTCACTAACACCAAAATGCTCTCCCACCGCAAGATCTGATACCTGCCCTGGCTCATTTCCATGCACCAAATCCAAAATGGCCTCTCCCCTCGTCGGCCTGTCAACGTACTGAGTTAGGAAACCCTCCTGAACACACCTTACAAAAACATCTACTTCCAAAGCATCTGCTCGAAGGAGGTTCCAATCAATATTGGGAAAGTTAAAGTCACCCATTACAACAACCCTACTACATTCACACATTTCCAAAATCTGTCAACCTATGCTTTCTTCAATCTCCCTGCTGCTATTGGGGGGCCTGCAGTAAACCCCTAATGTAGTGACTGCTCCCTTACTGTTCCTAATTTCCACCCATACTGATTCAGTAGGCAGACCCTCCTCGACAATGGTAACTTCTGTAGCTGTGAAGTTGTTAATGCAAGAACAGCAGGCAAGCAGAACAATATTCAACTCGTATCAAAACACAAAGCATTTCAAAATGATTCAAGATCCCTCTCAGAACTTTAATTTAAACTTGGAAGAAGGGGCAGAGCATTAAAATTAGAACAAGGTTGTTCAGAGGTGATGTCAGCAAATAGTTCTTCACAAAAAAAGTGACCGGATTCTGGAATTCTGACACCAAAAATCAGTTGTGGCTGTGGGTCAATTGACCCTTTAAACCCCAGATTGATAGGAATATTGTTAACATTCCAATTACAGATTGACAAGAACTTGGCAAGTTTTGTTGATGTACCATGAGGTCCAACAACTGTATGAAACCTTTATTACTCAACTCAGATTGACAGATTTTCTCCCCATTTGAGTAAAGGATTGTTCAATTATCTGAGAGCCTTGTCACAACCAATGTAACTGAAGAGCACTTTGTGCATCTCCTGCATGTCCCAGGAGGTTTGAAGATGTTAGAAAAGCTTTGTTGCAAACACGTGAATGGTTACTCTCTTGTGTGAATTCTCCAATGAAGCAGGAGATTTGATGACCTTGAGAATGATTTGTCACATACCTCGCATGTGAATGGTTTTTCCCCTGTGTGAATGCGTTGGTGGAGGCGAAGGGTCGATGACGTTGAGAATGATTTGCCACACACATCGCACCTATATGGCTTCTCCCCTGTGTGAATACGTTGGTGTACACGGAGGTTTGATGACTCTGAGAACGATTTGTCACACACTTTGCATGAGAATGGTTTCTCCCCTGTGTGAATGCGGTGGTGCACAAGGAGGAGTGAAGACGTTGAGAATAATTTATCACACACTTCGCACTTGAATGGCCTTTTCCCTGTGTGCAGCCTCTGATGGACTAGGAGGTTCGATGACCTTGAGAAAGTCCTGTCACACACCTTGCACTTGAATGGTTTCTCCCCAGTGTGGACACGTTGATGGACAAGGAGCTGTGATAGTGTGGAGAACAATTTGTCACACACATCACAGGAGAATGGTTTCTCGCCCGTGTGAATGCGTTGATGTCCACGGAGGTTTGATGAGTCTGAGAATGACTTGTTACACACCTTGCACACGAATGGCTTCTCCCCAGTGTGAGTGCGTTGGTGTCTGCAAAGACTTGATGAGTCTGAGAATGACTTCTGACACATCTCACACGTGAACAGTTTCTCCCCTGTGTGAATGCGTTGGTGTCCATGGAGGTGTGATGATGTTGAAAATGATCTGTCACACACCTCACACGTGAATGGCTTCTCTCCTGTATGAATGCGTTGGTGTTTGCGGAGGTTTGATAAGTCTAAGAATGATTTGTCACACACCGTACATGTGAATGGTTTCTCTCCTGTGTGAATCCGTTGGTGTACCCGTAGGTTTGATAAAATCGAGAATGATTTATCACACACCTTGCATGTGAATGGTTTCTGCCCTGTGTGCATTCTCTGGTGCCTCAGCAGTTGGGAAGAAGAGGTGAAAGCTTTCTCACAAACCTCACACCTGTAGGGTTTCTCCCCTGTGTGAATCATCTGGTGTGCCAGGAGCCTTGTAGAAGTCACAAAAGATTTATCACAAACTGCACACTTGAATGGTTTCTCTTCCATGGATGTGTCTTTGCGTTAACAGTGCAATTTGGTTGTCATGAGATTTTATGAACCCGTGGAGCCTCAGGCTCGACGAATGATTGAAGCTTTCACCATACAGAGTTCATTCATACTTCTTCCCAGCCTCACCCTGACTGATCACCCACTGCTGAACCTTCAGAAAGGCTGATTGTAATGGAAGGCTATACACCATTAACCACTTCCAGACTGATGATATGTCAAAGCTCCCCTTACCTAACCAGTTTCACTGCCTAAACTTCTCTGTGTTCAGCAGTGCTGTCAAGGGACAGGATGTCTTCTCACAGTTGTGCAGTTGTTTCTTTGGGTGAGGGTTAGGATCTACTGTGGTGTCTATCTTCTGTTTACTCTCCAGCGTAGTACGGTGCAATCCTTCTGTAAAACAGTAAAAGGAAACATAATTTTTTCCAATTCCCTCTCCTTTGCTGAAGGGGCCCAATTCCCTGAGTGACAATTTCAGTTCAGTTTGGTCAATGCCAGTGTACTGCTTCACACGAGCCACCCTGCACCCCTCTTCAGCTCACCCTTCCAGCATATCCTTCTGATCCTTTTCCCTTCATGTGCTTATCTCTACTTTCCCCTTAAAGGCATCTCTGCTGTCTGCCTCAACCATTCCATGTGAAGGTGAATTGAAGAAATTTTGGAATTTGCTGAATACATTCAGAGCAAAAAACATGAGAACTTCCAGCTTGTCCTAAAAACCCAATTATTATCCTTCAGCGAAGGAAACCTGCAACAAACCACCTGACCTCATCTTCATGCGACTCCAGTTCAACAGAACCTGGTTGACCCAGCACTGCTCTCTGAAGTGACTGAACAAACAATGTTAAACAATCACTACAAAGCCCAATAATAAGAGAAAAATCAGAGAGAAGTTTGGATAATCTGTCAGAATATGAAGTTGAAGCTGATCTCAGACCCAAGAAATCTGTTACGTCTCTCCTTCCAAGATCTGAAGACAAGTCCTTAAATGAAGGAGAGCTGCCCACAGACTCAAGTAGCAGAGATACTCAGATCAATCAGGAAACATCCTACATTCCTCCGTCACCATCCCTGGATATGTCCCATTTAACAAGCAGTTGGGAAGTCCTCAATATTGAGTCCATGAAGTCTCATGGCTTCAGGTCAACAAGGAAAACTATCACACTCACTACAACTAACAAAGGTGTATTTTGGCAGGATGAAGCAACAAATAAGCATATTATCATCAAAATGTTGACAGATTGCAGAGCTCTGAGATAGAGGAATCTGGGTTGTTTCATGCATGAAATGCAAAAGGCTCCTCTGCAGGCACATAGAATAATTTGTAATAGACCATTATCATTCACCATGGTGGGAAGTGAATGCAAAAGTAGGGAGGGTGTGCTTCAGTTATACATAACCAGCACACTGGTAAAATCACATCTGCTGTCCTCTACATAAGATGTACAGTTAGCAAGTTTGCAGATGACACCAAAATTGGAGGTGTAGTGGACAGCAAAGAGGGATACCTCAGATTACAACAGGATCTTGACCAGACGGGCCAATGGGCTGAGAAGTGGCAGATGGAGTTTAATTCAGATAAATGCGAGATGCTGCATTTTGGGAAAGCAAATCTTAGCAGGACTTATACACTTAATTGTAAGGTCGTAGGGAGTGTTGCTAAACAAAGAGAACTTGGAGTGCGGGTTTTTTGCTCCTTGAAAGTGGAGTCACAATTAGATAGGATAGTGAGGAAGGCGTTTGGCATACTTTCCTTTATTGGTCAGAGTATTGAGTACAGGAGTTGGGAGGTCATGTTGCAGCTGTACAGGACATTGGTTAGGCCACTGTTGGAATGTTGCATGCAGTTTTGGTCTCCTTCCTATCGGACCGATGTTGTGAAACTGGAAAGGTTCAGCAAAGATTTACAAAGATGTTGCCAGGGTTGAAGGATTTGAGCTATAGAGAAAGGCTGAACAGGCTGGGGCTGTTTTCCCTGAAGTGTCGAAGGCTGAGGGATGACCTTATAGAGGTTTACAAAAGTATGAGGGGCATGGATAGGGTAAATAGGCAAAGTCTTTTCCCCAGGGTCAGGGAGTCCAGAACTAGAGGACATAGGTTTAGGGTGAGAGGGGAAAGATATAAAAGAGACCTACGGGGCAACTTTTTCACAGAGGATGGTACGTGTATGGAATGAGCTGCCAGAGAAAGTGGTAGAGGCTGGTACAATTGCAACATTTAAGAGTTATTTGGATGGGTATATGAATAGAAAGGATTTGGAGGGATATGGGTCGGATTCTGGCAGGTGGGACTAGATTGGATTGGGATATCTGGTCTGCATGGACATGTTGGACCGAAAGGTCTGTTTCTATGCTGTACATCTCGATGACTCTACAACTGATCACATTCTTTAAGCAAGGATGTAAACGCTTTGGAAGCAGTTCAGAACCAAGTATTACCAGACTAATAATGAAATGGACAGGTTTTTTAGAAGATATTGGACAAACTGACCTTATTTCTTCTAGACTTTAGAAGAAATGGTGATTTAATTGAAGCCTGATGACTCTTGAAAGGGTGGATGTGTAGAGGATGTTTTCTCTTGTCAGAGAATCCAGAACTGGAGGACATTGTTTGAAAACATGTGAGAGAATTATCTTTGTCACAGTCATGTGTCTTTGAACTCTCTTTTGCAAAAGGTGGTGGAAGTCCTTGAATATTTAAGATGTCGAGGTGTTGGATTGGGGTGGACAAAATCAGAAGTCACACAACACCAGATTATAGACCAGCAGACCTATTTTAAATAACAAGCTTTCAGAGTCCCCTTTGAGCCGAATGGATGCAGGACAGAAGAATATATGCAGGCTAAACACCAACAGGGGTATAGCATGCAGGTAATAAATAGAGCTAAACACCCCTTAAAATCACAGATCAAAGCTCTTTCACCCTACCTCACCTTGTTGAAAACTGTAGACAACCAGTCCAGGAACAGGAGAAGGCAGCTCCAATAATACGGGGTTAAAACAAGGACTGCAGATGCTGGAAACCAGCTCCAATAATACCTTCATTTACAGGCATGTTGGGCCCAGTACATGAGAGTGAGGTACAATTTTAAACAGTCTTCAGGAAAAAAACATTGAGTGGATGATCAAACCCAGCCTCCTCCTGAGGAGCTGAGAGAACTCTCCTACAAACCACTGTTCTCCCCACTATCAAGGTGGCACATATCAGGAGTGCATTACTAATACAAAGCTGACAAGACTATTATGTTTTAAACTTTCTTTAGAATGTTACAAAAAACAGGAAAGCCCAAAACAGGGGCGCAAAGAAATTGTAAAACTCTGCCTGGGAAAGGTTAAGGAGTCCGGTTACCATCAGGACATGTTGGGACTTGGAGCAAAATACAAAGTTATCACATCTGAAAACAAAGGCAAGAGCAGTTAGGGTTAACTGGATAGTCTTTCTGTTTCTGAGATTACCGACAGAGAGAGACAGACTGTCAGGTCTACGGGAGAGCCAAAGGACTGCAGCCAATGTAATCACTGGAAAGAAGAGGCCTTTCTGTGGCCTGCGAGGTAGAATATGGGAGGGAACATGGTCTCTGGTTGAAGAAACATATCCTGTGACAATCAAAAGTCTCTTGAAAATTTGTCTTGGGGAGGCCAAGAAAGAAATTGCTCGAGGTGACCTCACTGTTGGCAGTCGGTTCAGAATTTCTTAGGAAGTTCAGAATTACGGCTTTTGACAATGTTTGAAACAACAATTCAGTGGAACAAGGAGAAACAATTGCAGAATTTGAGGGTGATGTTGGATGAGTCTGCAAAAACTGTGATTCTGTAGTGAGCAAGACACAAAGTATGAGAGTGGTGTGGAGTGTTTGGTCATGTTAAAGATATTTCTTCAGTCATTTCAATACGTTGGTTGGTATAATTTAGCCAAATTCCTTTCAGTGGATTTGTTTGATTGAGTTTTGAAGTTTTTTCATGTGATTCCTTCATTTCAGTCACTGGGAATACAAACCTGTTTTATCATTTTTTAAAGTTGACATAAGTTATTATCGCTCAATTGACAGCATAAAAAATGATCTGATCACAATCAAATCGCTGTTGGTGGGATCTTGCTCTGCACACTTTGGCTGCCATATTTTCTTTATGACAACATTGACCACACTTAAGATGTATTTCATTAGTTATAGAATACTTTGAATTATGTGGGGTTGGTAAAAGGATGTATGTAAATGCAAATCTTTCTTCTTGTGGGAGGTGATAACAGAGGTGTTGGGCGATCATGGAGGGATTTGAAAAGATAGGAAACAGCCAGATCCCATCACACACTGAGTGCAGTCCACACGATAATAACCAGCTCCCAACTCGACAACAGAAAATCAGTAAGAATTCTCAGAGCCTCTGCACGTCCCAGATAATGACACCTCAGGAATGTGGCATCAACAAAACTCAGCCTGGAAATCAGAGGGAAATGCTTCCAATAAACACACTCAATATCCAACACACAGCTCCAGTCACACAGTTCAGCACAAAGCACCGAGTAAACAGCTCTCTCAGCTGGATCCTCTCACACAGCATAAGGGACATTTCCACCCCTGACTGCCCACAGGATAGTCAGACTGCCTGAAGATTGGTGTGGATATTATGGGATACAATTTGTATAAAAGCTGCTCCTTCACTCACCATCTCCTCACTTGGTTTTCAGTCCCTATAGGAAGTGAACCAGCTCTGGAAGAGGAAGAGGAGACAATGGGCAGAGTGGGTGGGCTCTCTGATTGACGTCTCTCACAGTCAATCCAAATATTTCTGGAGCAACATGAGTTTCTTGAAGTGTCTTCCCGATTTCCAGCGGCTCCGAGTCCTGCGCAGGTGAAGCCAGGTTCTCACCACTCCGAACTACAAAACCCAAACGGCACATGAAACTCGCGACTGCGCACTGACGGGCAGCAATATGGAATTCCTGGACCACGTGGCCGCGGTGCCTCACGGGAGTGGTGGTTCTGACCTGCGCAGCGGCGGTTGCCGGACAGTGTTCAAATCTGAGCGCGCGAACCCAAGCAGCTGTGACGTTGGCGTTGCTGGAATGGGAGGTGCGCCCCTGGAGGTGGCGACAGGAGCCAGGATTGCAGCCTCTTCCCACTTTCTCTATCTCCCATGAGCCTTCCTTGAGCCTCCTCCAACCTCCTCCTCATTCTGGTCTCCCTCCAGCTCCCTGTCATGATCATCCATCATCACTCATCCCAATTTGTCTATTGTCCTGTTACATATTCTGTCTCTCCTATTGGTTCTCATTGAATTCGATCAGGACATAATGAGACCATGCAGCCTGTCGTCTGCGTGCTGCCCTTCTCAAACTGCAGTTCATCGTGCGCAACTCCCCTGCTTCACCCTTTATACTTTCAATAATCATATAATTCTTTCCTCAATGTTGCAATGGAGTCTGACTGTGCCAGAGTTGTTCCAGTTCCTGACTACTTGCTGTATGGAGAGGTTTCTCCTCAGGTCACCATCGATTCACTAATTCCCTGACATCTAAACCCTCCAGTTCTCCATCATCCATCAGTCGAACCAGTTTCTCCCTCCCTGCTCTGTCCAAACCCCTCCAAGGGCAACAGTCCCAACTTCTCTACTCTCTCTGGAGCCGAAATTCCTCATCCCTGGAATTATTCTCGTGAATATTTTCTGCATCCTCTCAATAACTTCATATCCTTCCCAAACAGTGCTGCTCAGAATTGGAACCAATACATCACTTCAATCAAGACCAAGCCTGATTTTTCTACAGATTTAACATAACTTCCTTGTTTTTGTGCTCTCTGCTCCTGTTGATAAAATCTGTTTGCTGTGTGTTTTATTAATTTCTCTGTAAACTGGTCCTGCTGCCTTCTTCTGGAATTGAAGGGGAGAACTATCACTTCTGTGTGTCTAGTACACTTTATTGTTGTAATACTTGGTTGTCTTTTGGTCTGATGCCTCAGTCTAATCTAGTTTGTTTGACACAATAACCAGGAACTTCTTTGTTCAGTATTTTGAGTACAGGAGTTGGGAAGTCATGTCGAGATTGTACAGAACATTGGTGAGGCCTCTTCTGGAATACTGTGTCTAGTTCTGGTTGCTCAGTTATAGGAAGGATATTATTAAGCTGGAGAGAGTTCAGAAGAGATTTACCAGGATGTTGCAGATTATGGAAAGTTAGACTTCTAAAGAAAGGCTGGATAAACTGGGCTTATTTCACTGGAGCACAGGAATATGACAGACGACCATATAGAAGTTTATAAAATAATGAGGGATGTAGATAGAGTTAATTGTAATTGTCTTTTCCCTAGTATGAGAGCTTTCAAGACTCGGGGACACATTTTTAAGGTGAGAGGAGAAAGATTTTTTAAAAAAGGAGCAAATCGTTTCCACAGAAGGTGGTTCCTGAGGAAGTGGTGGATGTGGGTCCAATTACAATGTTTAAAAGACATTTGGATAAGTACATGAATAGGTAAGGTTTGGAGGGATATGGGGCAGGGGCAGGCAAGTGGGACTAGTTTAGTTTGGGATTATGTTCAGCATGGGCTGTTGGGCCAAAAGGTCTGTTTTGGTGCAGAATGACTCTATGACCATGTCATTGCTTATTTAAAATCCATCCCAATCCTCACAGCAACAGTTTTATCAGTTACCCACTTTGTAAATCTCATTGTACATATGCAGATATCCTCAGGTCATGAACCATGCTCCTATGATGCCCACACCAGTCCAACAGCCACCATTTACTGGTGATTAACTCGACGCATATGATATGCAGGAGGCTTTTCTGTTTCCACACCAATCCTTCATGAAACTGTGATGCCTCATGTGGCTTCATTTCAACTGCTACTTGATTCCACTTGATGCAGCTATTGTGATAGGCTGAGAGCTCGCCCCATGAAATGCAGGAAGAAACAGAGCCCAGGGAGCAGGAGATGGTGAGGAAAAGGATCCACCATTTGAGGAGTTTGTCTGACTGAAACTGAATAAGTATTTTCTGAAGGTTTGTGAGTTCTGTGATTGCAAATATTTGTTTTTGAGGTGCAGCTTTGAGTTCAATATGCTCCCAGCACAGAGGTAGCTGCTCCACATGAGCTGTAGGATCCAGTGTGGAATGGGAACAGGTGGATTTGCACAATCAGCTGAGATCCTTCATACTAAAAGCAGTGTTTGGTATTAATACAGTGATCTATGCTCTGCTCTGCTGCTATCATTGCCCATTCCTCTCCTCACCATGTAGTCTGAGGATTTCACCCCAGTATTTCAGGGACATGAGCTCCACAGTGAGGGGAGAGCGGAAGCCCTTACCCAGACCCTTGCTTAGTTTATGACTCCACAGCTCTTTACAGATGATACAGTAAAATCACCACACTGTTGAATGCGGATTACAAGAGGTTTTTCATCCTCAGAGGTGTTCAGGAAGCGAGAGAGAGGCGGGGAAAACTGTCCCAGCCCCAGGAAAGTATGCAGAACCTGCCCCTGCTGCAGACGATGGGGGTGGATGTCCGGAGGACCTCAAGAAGGTGAAGGGCCAGCAAGCCTCGCTCTTTGCCTCGGAGGCCTCCAAGATAATCTTCCGGTCCAGGGTCTGCTCGGTGGAGCAGGACGAGACGTGCTCACGTTTCTTCTTCCAGAAAGTGCACAAAGAGTGCTCTGTGCTCAGCAGCCTGAAGAAAGAAGATGGCTCGATAACGTCATCTCAGGCTGACGTCATGAGGATCAGTAAATCCTTCTATGCCAGTCTGTATGACGCGAAGCCAACCGACAGCGCGGCCTCCCAGTCGTTCCTCTCCTCTATCACGGAGGTCTTAGACGACAGAACACGTGAGAGGTTGGACCAGCCGCTATCACTGGACGAGCTGACCAAGGCCCTCGAGTCCTTCGAAAAGAATAAAACTCCCGGAAGCGACGGCTTACCGGTCGAGCTCTATTCCGCTCTGTGGGAGTTGATTGGCCAGGACCTGCTGGAGGTATATGTCAGTATGCTTCGGGCATGTACCATGAGTGAATCTATGAGGAAAGGCATCATCACCCTCGTCTACAAGCGGAAGGGGGAGAGGGTGGAACTCAAAAATTGGAAACCAATCTCACTGTTGAATGCAGATTACAAAATTCTGTCAAAGGTAATCGCCAACCGGGTCAGGTCTGCTCTGGAGTCGGTGATTCACCCTGACCACACCTGTGCTGTGCCGGGCAGGAAGATCGCTGAGAGTCTCGCACTCCTCAGGGATACGATCGTCTACGTGCAGGACAGAGGGTTGGACACCTGCCTGATCAGCCTGGACCAGGAGAAAGCCTTTGACAGGATAACACACAGGTATATGAGAGATGTTCTCTCCAAAATGGGCTTTGGGGAGGGAATCTGCAATTGGATCAGACTGCTCTACACCAACATTGTCAGTGCAGTCTCAATCAATGGGTGGGAATCAGAAAGCTTCCCAGTCAGATCTGGAGTCAGGCAGGGCTGCCCTCTCTCTCCTGCCTTGTTCGTGTGCTGCATAGAGCCATTTGCCGAGTCCATCAGGAAGGATGCGAGCCTGAGAGGGTTGACTATTCCTGGCAGCGGGGGCCTGCAGGTTAAGGCCTCCCTGTACATGGATGACGTCGCCGTTTTCTGGTCGGATCCACTGTCCATGCGCAGACTCATGTGCATATGTGACCAGTTCGAACAAGCCTCGGGGGCCAAGGCAAACCGAGGCAAGAGCGAGGCCATGCTCTTCGGGAACTGGGCCGACCAATCCTCGATCCCCTTCTCAGTCAGGACCGACCACCTGAAGGTGCTGGGCATTTGGTTCGGGGGGTGCTGGGGCGTGCGCCAAGTCTTGGGAGGAGCATATCAGCAAAGTAAGGCAGAAACTGGGCAGATGGAAGCTATGGTCGCTCTCCATCGCAGGAAAAAACCTGGTCATCAGGTGTGAGGCAATGTCATTTCTGTTATATGTGGCACAGGTTTGGATATTCCCAGAACCTGTGCCGCTGCAGTCACCTGGGCCAAGTTCCAATTTATATGGAGGTCAAGGATGGACTGGGTCCGAAGGGACTCAATGTATAAAGATCTAGGCAACGGGAAAAAAATACACCCAATGCCACCCTCACCCTGATGGCCACGTTTGTGTGTGGCTGCATCAAGCTGTGCGTGGATCCCCGGTACGCAAACACCAAGTGTCACTACGCACTGAGGTTCTACCTGTCCCCGGTGTTGCGAAGGATGGGCCTGGCCTTGCTGCTGCGGAATGCTCCGAATAGTTGGACCATTCCGTATCACCTGTCCTTCGAGGAGAAGTTTATGAAGAAAAGCACCTTTGACCACAAGTCCATCAGGAAGTGGTCAGCACATAGTGTCCTAGTAACCCTACAGGAAAAGGAGAGGGCGGATCCCTGTGCAGTTCCCTGAGCAGACTGTCAAAGCCATTTGGCAGAATGCCTCATCGCCAGAACTTTCCAACAAGCACCAAGACATGGCCTGTGAGATCCTTTATGCACGACCGGACTCTCAGCCGCATCGCACGCTGCCCTCGAAGCGGCTGTGGGGAGGGACGAGACTGTCACACACCTCTTTCTGGAATGTGCCTATGCAGAAGAAGTCTGGAGAGGAATGCAGTGGTGTTTGTCGAAGTTCGTCCCGAGCAGCGCGTGACGTGGGACTCCATGCTCTACGGTCTGTTCCCCGGGACGCACACCGAGACGAACATCAACTGTGCCTGGAGGATCATCAACTCGGTGAAGGACGCTCTCTGGGCGGTCCGAAATCTGTTGATCTTCCAGCTGAAGGAGTTGACTCCGACTGAGTGTTGCAGACTGGCACATTCCGAGGTCCAGGACTACGTGTTGAGGGATGCGCTGAAGCTTGGGGCAGCTGCCGCCAAAGCGCGATGGGGAAAGACCACCGTGTAACATCTGCCTACCAAGAACAGGGGGCCCACGCAGTCATTTGGGCTCCGCTGACGCCTCAGCTAAATATATGGAGAAATGATTGATAAATGTACAGACCTGTATATACAAATGATAAATTCTGATCTCTGTATGTAAATGTTTACGTATGTATGGCATGACCAACTGTACAGACCATCAAATTATTTTATGAATAAAGTATATTTTTGAAATTTAAAAAAACATATCACGGCTTCCCAAACCTGTCAAAGGAAGAGGCTTTCTCTAATTTTTCCAACTGTCAGTTCATATTCCTGACCATTATTGAATGAGTTTTTTCTGGATATCTCTCTCACTCACCATCTTTGATCTGTCCTGTATCAATGTCAACTCTTTCTCTTGGATAGACTGAGCATCTGGAAATGCTCACCTCATCACAATGCTTCTCAAAATTATAATCCTCTCACATTCTGTTATTTGATACCATATTCCCAACCTTAGACAATCTTTCATAACCCTGAGCCTTCCAGGAGTAGCACTGCTTCGGTGAAAATGGCTTCTGGAGGGCTGATCATCAGTGGTGAGCTGAACAAAGAGATCTGAGTTCATATTAGTTCCTCTGTGTTTCAGCTGGTTCTGATGAGATTTGCTTTGGGTACGTCAGTAAAGGTTATTTATAGCAAATCCCAGTGACAATCATGTCTGAACAAATGAAAACAGCAAAAGCCAAGAAAGTGGGAAATCCAAACTAGAAACACAGCTTCACAATCAGTTGAGTTGCTGGATGAAACATTTGGAAGAACATCTCAACTATGTCGAGGCAAAGTGTCACGCTGAACAAAGGAAAATAGTCCAGGCCAGTCCTGATGGTAGTTTCCTCTACAACATTTGTGCTGAAGCTAAAATATCAGCAATGTCATCCTTCGCAATAAATGTGGGACAGATAGAGGTTGGACCAGGTGAACAGGCATTTATCGAGCAGGAGTTATTCTCACAAGTAGAAATTCTCAAGTACTGGGATTTGACCCGCAATTCATTGTTTTAAAATAATGAACTATAGACAGAAGAGATTGGAATTGATAAAAGGAGCATGTTCAAAGCCAGAGGAAAGCAAGGTTTGCCCAGACAGTGTTCTGCCTGTGGTACAATGAGCAGCTCCATGAACTGTGTAATCATATGGCAAAATGTCAGCATTTCCCAGAGTGCTGGCATAACATGAAAATACTTTTGAATTTTGGGGAGTAAACGTCAGTGTTGCCCATGAAATCAAGGAGGCTGGCCTGGCTGCTGTGGTGTATTTTGTAATTACATTGCACTGTCACTTTAAGAGTCTAATCACATGATGACATCATCACCCATTTTGGATGGATAAAGTTAAAATTCACACAATACAAGGTTATAGTCCAACAGATTTATTTGGAGCCACAAGCTTTCAAACCCAGCCAGGTGTTAGATTTGGAGGTAAGTGAGCACTTTGGTGATAGTGACAATAATTTGGTTATGTTTACTTTAGTAATGGAATAGCTATAAACTGCAGGGCAAACGTTATACCTGGGGAAAGGCAATTACAATGCAAAGATTTAGGATACATAGGATGGGGAAGGAAACTGCAGGGGATGGGCACAATTGAAATGCGGATCTTATTCAAGGAACATCTACTGCATGTCCTTGGTAAGTATGTACCTGTCAGGCAGGGAGGAAGTTGTTGAGCATGGGAGCCGTGGCTCACTAAGGAAGTTGAATCTTGTCAAGAGGAAGAAGAAGGCTTATGTTAGGATGAGATGTGAAGGGCTGAAAATGTGTTGCTGGAAAAGCGCTCTCTTTAGGTCTTTCCTAGCTAACTTGTAACTCTCAAGTGAATTAACTGAGCCTTCACATCTCAGAGGAGAAAGTGAGGTCTGCAGATGCTGGAGATCAGAGCTGAAAATGTGTTGCTGGAAAAGCGCAGCAGGTCAGGCAGCATCCATAGCTAAAGGGCACAGGGTTAAGGTGAGAGGGGAAAGATTTAAAAGGCACGTAAGGAGCACCCTTTTCACGCAGAGGGTGGTATGTGATGAAATGAGCTCCCAGAGGAAGTGGTGGAGGCTGGTGCAATTACTACATTTTAAAGGGCACCTGGATGGGCACTTGAACAAGAAGGGTTTATAGGGATATGGGCCGAATGCTGGCAAATGGGATTAGATTAATTTAGGATACCTGGGTTGGTATGAATGAGTTGGACTGAAGGGCCTTTTTCCATGCTGTACATCTCTATGACTTCATAATGGTACAATTCTAAAAGGATGCAATAGTAGAGGGACCTCAGTGTAACTATGCTAAAATACTGAAGGTGGCAGGAGGACAGGTTGAGAGAGTAGTTTGTGGCCGGATAGCTCAGGGCCTGAACAGCTAGGCCCAGAGCCAGAATAGGCCTCATTGTCAGAAGTTTCAACAAGCACCAAGACAGTGGCTGGTGGTGAGAGGGGCACTACCTGCGAATCCTTTCATGTGTACCCAGACCCTCTGTGCCTCTGTGTGCTGCCCTCAAAGTGGCTGTGGGGTGGGTTGGGGGAGTGGACGGGGGAGTTAACGACTGGGTCACATCTCCTTCTGGAACATACCATTGCAATGAAGGTGTGGAGGGAGATGCAGTGGTTTCTCTTGAGGTTCACCTGAGCAGCTCCGTGATGCACGAATCTGGGACAAACATCGATAGTGCTTGAAAGACGATCAACTCAGTGAAAGATGTTCTTTGTTCTACCCGAAATGTGTTGGTCTTCCAGAGCAAGGAGTTGACCTCAATCATGTATTGCGAACTGGCATGTTCCAAGGTCCAGGATTGCGTGCTGAGGGATGCACAAAAGCTTGGGGCAGCTGCTGCCAAGGTGCAGTGGGGAAAGTCTGAGGTCTTTCTGTGAAAGTATACTTGCGGTCTGTTCAATTGTCAGACCATTTCATTGTCTCAAATATATGTAAATAGTATCCTGCATAAGTAACACGGAAAACTTGAGGACTGCAGATACTGGAGAGTCAAGCACAGCAGGTCATGCAGTATCTGAGGAGGAGAGTTGACGTTTCGGGCATAAGTCCTTCATCAGGAATGTGGAGGGGGAAGGGGCTGAGAGATAAATAGAGGTGTGAGGGTGGGGCTGGGGGGAAGTTGGGTAGGAAGGTGATAGGTAGGTGAAGGTTGGAGGTGCTGGTGGAGATAGGTGAGAAAGAAGATGGACAGGTCAAGAGGATGGAGGGATGGATTTGGGATGAGGTAGGGAGAGGGGAGATTTGGAAACTGGTGAAATCAATGTTGATGCCATGTGGTTGTAGAGTCCCAAGGCAGAAGATGAGGCATTCTTCCTCCTGTTTGGCGGATGGCTTTCATTTGACGGTGGAGGAGGCCTAGGACTTGCATGAGCTTGGGGGAGTGGGATGGTGAGTCAAAGTGGTCAGCCAAAGGACAATGGGGTTGTTGGGCATGTGTATCCCAGAGATGTTCCCTGAACCGATCCACGAGTTGGTGTCCTGTCTCCCTAGCACCACATCGAGAGCAACAGGCGCAGCAGATGAGGTTGGTGGATGTGCAGGAAAATCTCTGCTAGCTGTGGAAGGATACTTTGGGTGGTGGTGAGGGGTAGGTGTTGGGTGCAGGTTTTACACCTCATTTGACGGCAAGGGAAGGTGCAGGGTGTGGAGAATTAATTGGTGGGGATGGGGTGGGCATGGACCTAATGTGGGAATCACGGAGGGAGTGGCCTCTGCGGAATGCAGATAGGGTGGGGAGGGAAATATATATTTGGTGGTGAGATCTGACTGTAGGTGGCAGAAATGATGGAGGATAATGCACTGTATCCGGAGATTTATGGGGTGGAAGGTGAGGACTGGGAGGGTTCTATCCTTCTTGCGGTTGCGGGGTGGGGGGGCTCAAGGGTAGAGGAGCTGGAATTGGAGAAGATGCGCTGGAGGGCATTGTTGATCACGTGAGAGGTGAAATTGCAGTTCTTGAAATAGGAGGCCATCTGGGATGTCTTTGACTGGAATTGCTCCTCCTGGGATTAGGTACGGTGGAGGCAGAGGAATTGGGAGTAGGGGACTATGTTTTTAGAGGGGGGGTAGGTTGGGAGGACATATAGTCAAGGTAGCTGTGGAGTCGGTGGGTTTGCAGTAGATATCGGTGTTGACTTGGTTGATGGAGATGGAGAGGTCCAGGAAGGGGAGGGAGGTGTTGGAGAATGTCCATGTGAACTTGAGGCCAGGGTAGAAGGTGTTTATTAAGTTGGTGAACTGTTCAACCTCCTCATGGCAGCATGTGGAGGCACCAATACAGTAATCAATGAAGCGTTTGAAAAGGTGGGGAAGTTGTGGGTCTCCTCCATCGCCAAATCAAAGCCACCTGGCTTCATCTTCTGCCTTGGGACCCAAAACCATACGGTATCAACGGCATCTTTACTAGTTTCCAAATCTCTCTTTCTCCCACCTCATCCCAGAACCAACCATTCAACTCAGCACAGTTCTCTTGACCTGCCCATCTTCCTTCCCGCTCCACCCTCCCCGCTGACCTATCACAATTATTCCTCACCTGTATGTATCCATCACCTTCATATCTACCTTCCCCCAACCCCACCCCTCTATTTATCTCTAAGCTCCCTCTCCTTCCACATTTCTGATGAAGTGCCCCTGTCCTTCAATTTTCCTGATGAAGGGCTTATGCCTGGAAAGTCGATTCTCCTGTTCCTCGGATACTGCTGGACCTGCTGTGCTCTCCCAACGCTACACATTTTGAATTCAGCAGAAGAAAGAAATGCCTTTGGCTTTTGCAACTGCAAGGGATATCAGATCAACGGTTTGTCTTTCTTGATATGCAAAGACTATAGAGAACTTCCCTAGCACCTGTGTAAGATTTGTATTACGCATATTTTTGCAGTCAAAAAGTTGCTGCAGAAATATTTGTATTGACTGTGAGAGACGTCAATCAGAGAGCCCACCCACTCTGCCCATTGTCTCCTCTTCCTCTTCCAGAGCTGGTTCACTTCCTATAGGGACTGAAAACCAAGTGAGGAGATGGTGAGTGAAGGAGCAGCTTTTATACAAATTGTATCCCATAATATCCACACCAATCTTCAGGCAGTCTGACTATCCTGTGGGTAATCAGGGGTGGAAATGTCCCTTATGCTGTGTGAGAAGATCCAGCTGAGAGAGCTGTTTACTCGGTGCTTTGTGCTGAACTGTTTGACTGGAGCTGTGTGTTGGATATTTCCCTCTGATTTCCAGGCTGAGTTTTGTTGATGGCTCATTCCTGAATATGATAAGGTGAGGTGTCATTATCTGGGAGGTGCAGCTTGTCTGAGGAATCTTACTGATTTCCAATTGTTCGGTTATATGTGTGTTGAGAGCTGGTTATTCTCCTGTGGAGTGTTTATTTTCTCTGGAGACATTTCCTAGAACTTCCTTCTTAGCTGCATTTAGGGTGGAACTGTTCTGTTTGTGTGTGTAGGATCCAAATGGTTCCTGTCTTTTCAAATCCTGCTAAGTCCTCCAACCACCCAATCTCTACCATCTCATTAGAAAAGAGAAAAAAGATGTGTGTTTATATATTTTCGCTCAGCTCCTTGCATCCAATTTTCTTTTTTCATTCACAGAATGTGGATGTCACTCATTAGGGCATCATTTGTTGCTCATAGGGCAGTTAAGAATTAACTAACCACCGTGGATCTGGATTCACATGTAAGCAAATATCCTTCCCTGAAGAAGAGCTTATGCCTGAAATATCGATTCTCCTGTTCCTCGGATGCTGCCTGACCTGCTGTGTTTTTAAGGCACCATACATAATTGTTGAATATATTGAAAGATTTTACCTGAAAGCCTCAGATGTATCCAAAGTTTGGGTTCGCATTTGTTTGTTTTCCTAGTGCTGCACCTGATAGATTGCACACACCAAATTCCAGCTAAAAGTGTGCAGTATGTCTACTTTCCCGAGTTAAAGTAGAATCTTTGAATCCGTTACACTGAAGCAATTTTATCCTCAGCGTCTCGGCACTTCCTGCCCAGTGTGTTCACTTCAAATAATATTGGGAAACAAAGGAGAAATTTCTAAATCTGCATTAGACTGTCTTTCTCCTGAGTGTTTTTTAAACTAAAAAGGTGAAACTGGTCTTTGCCAGTATGACACACGATCATAATGAATTGAGAGCCCCGTTTTACAGTCTGTCCAACTGTCTCTTCCATTGTCCTCGTGGCATCTAGGAAGATGCAGTCTGGGCTGAGGAAACAAAGTAGCCACATTGTCTGCCGTGGTCAACTATCCAGTGGCAGGCCCTTCAGCAAAGGGGGAGAAGGAGTTGAAGGAAATCATGTTTCCTTTTCATGTTTTACAGATGATTTGTACTGTGCTACACCACAGAAGAAGGACAGGATAGACCTTGCAAACAGATGTTGATCATCACCCAAGGAACAGCTGCAAAGCCGATAGATACTGACCACTACCTAAGGAACAACTGTGGAAAGACATTCAGTTCCTTCATAGCATTGCCCAACACAGAAGGCTGGGCAGTGAAACATCATCTAGAAATCTGAAAGGTCGGGGGACTTTGACACATCATCAGATCTGAAACTGGTCATGGTGAGCAGCCTTCCATCAGAACCAAGCTTTCTGAAGGTTGGGCTGTGGGTGATCTGTCAGGGTCAGGCTGAGTAGAAGTGTGAGTGACTTCAAGTGTGGAGAGAGCTTCAGTCATTCATCGAACCTCATGAACCACTGGCTCACTCCTGCATGTGAGAAGCTGTTCAAGTGTGAGTTACGTGAGGAAGACTCCACAGGCTCATCAGATCTCTGACCAGTCAAGCTGCCTCCGTTATTCATACAAGGACAGCAACATGGAAGGAAAACCATTTAAGTGTGAGGTGTGTAATAAATCGTTCTCCCATTCATCTTACTTTCGCATCCATCAACGCATTCACACAGGAGAGAAACCATTTGAGTGTGGGGAATGCAAAAAATCATTTGTCCAGTCATCGTACCTCCGCAGACACCAACGCAGTCACACTGGAGAGAAACCATTCACATGTGAGGTGTGTAACAGAGGATTCTCAGAACTATCAAGCCTTGTGAATCACCGACGTATTCACACAGGAGAGAAACCGTTCATGTGTGAGGTGTGTGACAAATCATTCTCGAGGTTATCAAATCTCCTTGCACACCAACGCACTCATACTGGGGAGAAACCATTCAAATGTGAGGTTTGTAACAGAGGATTCACAGAACTATCAAGCCTCATGAATCACCGACGCATTCACACAGGAGAGAAGCCATTCACTTGCGAGGTGTGTGATAAATCATTCTCGACATCATCGAACTTCCTTGCACATCAACGCACTCATACAGGGGAGAAGCCATTCAAATGTGAGGTTTGCAATCAAGCTTTTGTGAAAGCATCCAATCTCCTGATACACCAGAGAATTCACACAGGGGAGAGACCTTTCAAGTGCGTAGTTTGTAACCAATCCTTTTTGAAGTCTGGGAACCTTCGTGTCCATCAACGCATGCACACAGGGGAAAGACCATTCAAGTGTAAAGTGTGTAACAGGGACTTTGCACAGTCATCGGCTCTTGTGGGTCACTACCGCCTTCACACAGGTGAGAAGCCATTCACGTGTGAGGTGTGTGACAGATCATTCGCAAGATCATCAACGCTGCGCACCCACCAACGCATTCACACCGGGGAGAAGCCGTTCGTGTGTGAGGTATGTGACAAATCCTTCTCGAGGTCATCACAGCTTTTGCTGCATCAGAGGATTCACACAGGAGAGAAACCCTTTAAGTGCGAGGTGTGTGACAAGGCTTTCACACTGGCATCAACACTCGGGAATCACCGACACAGTCACGTTGGAGAAACGCCGTTTGGATGTGACGTGTGAGAAGAATCTTTCCTGAAGTAGTCACACCTGCGTGTGTACCAGTACATTCACACAGATGAGAAACCATTCAGGTGCAATATTTGTGACAAGGTTTTCACCCGCTCCTCTGTTCTCCCAAATCACCAGCGGATCCACACGGGAAAAGCAATTCAAATGTGACAAGTCATTCTCTTACTCATCAACAGACCGCGGACTCCAGCGTGTTCACACAGAGGAGTAGATGATCATGGCTGAGTATGCTGCGAATCTTCCCTTATGGGAGGCAATGGCCTAGTGAAATTATCGCTGGACTGTTAATCTAGAAACCCAGCTAATGTTCTGGGGGCCTGGATTTAAAACCCACCATGACAGATGGTGGAATTTGAATTCAATAAAAATCTGGAATTAAGAATCTAATATTGACTACAAAGTCAATGTTGACTGCTGGGAAAAATCCATCTGGTTCACTAATGTGCTTTATTGAAGGAAACTGTCACCCTTACCTGGTCCGGTTGACATGTGACTCCAGACCCACAGGAATGTGGTTGAGTCGTAACCGCCCACTAGACAATTAAGGATAGATTAGATTAAATTCCCTACAGTGTGGAAACAGACCCAACAAGTCCACACCGATCCTCCAAAGAGCAACCCACCCAGACCCATTTCCCTCTAACGAATACACCTAACACTATGGTCAATTTAGAATGGCCAATTCACCTAACCTGCACATCTTTGGACTGTGGGAGGAAACCGGAGCACCCGGAGGAAACCCACACAGACACAGGGAGAATGTGCAAACTCCACACCGACAGTTGCCCAAGGCTGGAATTGAACCTGGGTCCCTGGTGCTGTGAGGCAGCAATGCTAACCACTGAGCCACCGTGCTACCCATAGACAACAAATGTTGGCCTAGCCAATGAAACCCTCATCCCGATGTAGGTTTGCTCACTGAGCTGGAAGGTTAATTTTCAGATGTTTTGTCACCATACTAGGAAACATCATCAGGGATCCTCCGGATGAAGCACTGGTGGTATGGCCCAGTTTTTATTTATGCATGTAGGTTTCCTTGGGTTCGTGATGTCATCTCCTGTGGTGATGTCATTTCCTGATCATTTTCTTAGGAGGTGGTAAATGAGATCCAAGCCAATGTGTTTATTGATAGAGTTCCGGACTTTATCCAACTGGAACTCTATCAACAAATACATTGATTTGGATCCCATTTACCACCCCCAGAGAAAAAGATCAGGAAATGACATCACCACAGGAGATGACATCACCAACCCAAGGAAATCTAAACGCATAAATAAAAAGTGGGCGATACCACCAGTGCTTCACCCGGAGTCTCAATGATAATGTTATCTAGTATGGTGATGAACCGTCTGAAACCGAACCTTCCAGCTCAGCGAACGAACCTCGACCTGAGCTACAAATCTTCTCAAATCTTGCCAACACCCTCATCCCATAAATACATTTTAAAAAATTAAAAAGGTCATTGCTGCAGAGGATCCACACGGGGGAGTTATCTTCTGGTCTGAGATTCTTGTGCAAAAGCATTTGGAACATCTTTGACCCATCTGGGATATGGGCAAAGTGACACTTGGATAAACACATCCACTGTGATCTTTGTGGTAAGATTTTCACTCAGTCTTCTGGTCACCTCAAGCATCATTGGGTCCAGATTTCGGAGTGAAACCATTCAAGTATGAGGTGTGTGACAAGACTTTCACAAAGTCAGCGTATCTCCGGGTCCATCTATGCACTCAAACAGGGGAGAAATGTTTCCCGTCTATGTTCTATAATAAAGCCTCCACGTTGTTGCCAGACTTCCTGAAACATCAATGAGACACACAGGAGGTAAACCCTTCTACTGTGATATGTATCAGGATTGTTTCCCCTCCTTTCTCACACACCACACAGAATTGGAGCCAAGTCACTTGATTCTATTTCAGTGAGAATTGTCTGTGTTGTTTACCTTCCAATGATGTTCCGAATAACTCTCTGAAACCTCTCCCAACATTAGTCCAAATGTTTAAAGAAGACCGCTTTATCCTTTGAGCTGATCACCAAACACCAAGAGAAGATATCAATATACATAGAAGCTCCTGAACAAACTGAGCATTTTTTCACAGTAGTATCAGGTACAAATAAGAGGTACAGTCAGTAAGTTTGCAGATGGCACTGAAATTGGAGGTGTAGTGGACAGCAAAGAGGGTTACCTCAGATTACAACAGGATCTGGACCAGATGGGCCAATGGGCTGATAAGTGGCAGATGGAGTTTAATTCAGATAAATGTGAGGTGCTGCATTTTGGGCAAGCAAATCTTAGCAGGACTTATACACTTAATGGTAAGGTCATAGGGAGTGTTGCTGAACAAAGAGACCTTGGAGTGCAGGTTCATAGCTCCTTGAAAGTGGAGTCGCAGGTAGATAGGATAGTGAAGAAGGCATTTGGTATGCTTTCCTTTATTGGTCAGAGTATTGAGTACAGGAGTTGGGAGGTCATGTTGCGGCTGTACAGGACGTTGGTGAGGCCACTGTTGGAATATTGTGTGCAGTTTTGGTCTCCTTCCTATCAGAAGGATGTTGTGAAACTTGAAAGGGTTCAGAAAAGATTTACAAGGATGTTGCCAGGGTTGGAGGATCTGAGCTACAGGAAGAGGCTGAACAGGTTGGGGCTGTTTTCCCTGGAGCGTCGGAGGCTGAGAGGTGACCTTATAGAGGTTTCAAAATTATGAGGGGCATGGATAGGATAAATAGACAAAGTCTTTTCCCTGGGGTTGGGGAGTCCAGAACTAGAAGGAATAGGTTTAGGGTGAGAGGGGAAAGATATAAAAGAGACCCAAGGGGCAACTTTTTCATGCAGTGGGTAGTACATGAATAGAATGAGCTGCCAGAGGATGTGGTGGATCTGGTACAATTGCAATGTTTAAGAGGCATTTGGATGTGTAAATGAATAGGAAGGGTTTGGAGGGATATGAGCCGGGTGCTGGCAGGTGGGACTAGATTGGGTTGGGATATCTGGTCGGCATGGACGGGTTGGACCGAAGGGTCTATTTCCATGCTGTACATTTCTATGACTCTATGACTAAGTCACTCACTGACTCTCACTCGGACCAAGAAGACAATCAGATATCAGTGGTTAGAAAGACTTCAGCTTCTGATCAACCAACATAAGGGCCCGGGGAGGAGTAGCCATTCTTGTGGTGGTAATGGAATTGACTTCGGTGTCTCTGGTCTATGGAGGAGGAGAACCAGCCAGGAATCCTGTTCTTCATCAGTGAACCCAGCTGGGAGGGCAGGATGTGTCTCAGCTGTGAAGCCAAGTCAATATCTAGAAGCTGTCTTCTAGGACAGTATCTTGAGGATTGGACGGAATGTGAGAGGCCAACAGTTGCCCTCTATTTAGGAAGGATATGGAGATACCAGAGTTGAACTGGAATGGACAAGGTTAAAAATCAAACGACACTATGTTATAGTCCCTGATAGAGAGGTAGAAGATACAGTCCAAAGGCAGCTAGTTTTACAGTAGTCAACGTTTTGTTTATAAATACTGTATTTTATGCCTCTCCGTTATACCACACCTGAGGAAGGAGCTGAGCTCCAAAAGCTTGCAATTTCACATAAACCTGTTGGAGATATAGAAAGTAGTGAAATAGATGATGACACCTTGCAAAATGTCCATATTGCAGAGGAGGAAGTGCTGGATATCTTGAAATGCATAAAGGTGGATAAATCCCCAGGACCTAATCAGGTGTACTCTCGAACTCTGTGGGAAGCTCGAGAAGTGATTGCTGGACCTCTTCCTGAGATATTTGTATCATCGATAGTCACAGGTGAGGTGCCGGAAGACTGGAGGTTGGCTGATGTGGTGCCACTGTTTAAGAAGGGTGGTAAGGACAAGCCAGGCAACTATAGACCAGTGAGCCTGATGTCGGTAGTGGGCAAGTTGTTGGAGGGAATCCTGAGGGACAGGATGTATATGTATTTGGAAAGGCAAGGACTGATTAGGGATAGTCAACACGGCTTTGTGTGTGGGAAATCATGTCTCACAAACTTGGTTGAGTTTTTTGAAGAAGTAACAAAGAGGATTGATGAGGGCAGAGCAGTAGATGTGATCTGTATGGACTTCAGTAAGGGGTTTGACAAGGTTCCCCATGGGAGACTGGTTAGCAAGGTTAGATCTCACGGAATAAGGGGAGAACTAGCCATTTGGATACAGAACTGGCTCAAAGGTAGAAGACGGAGGGTGGTGGTGGAGGGTTGTTTTTCAGAGAGTGGAGGCCTGTGACCAGTGGAGTGCCACAAGGATCGGTACTGGGCCCTCTATTTTTTGTCATTCACATAAATGATTTGAATATGAGCATAAGAGGTACAGTTAGTAAGTTTGCAGATGACACCAAAAATTGGAGGTGTCGTGGACAGCGAAGAAGGTTACCTCAGATTACAACAGGATCTTGATCAGATGGGCCAATGGGCCGAGAAGTGGCAGGTGGAGTTTAATTCAGACAAATACGAGGTGCTGCATTTTGGGAAAGCAAATCTTAGTAGGATGTATACGGTATGGTCCCGGGGAGTGTTGCTGAACAAAGAGACCTTGGAGTGCAGGTTCATAGCTCCTTGAAAGTGGAGTCACAGATAGGATAGTAAAGAAGGCATTTGGTATGCTTTCCTTTATTGGTCAGAGTATTGCATACAGGAGTTGGTAGGTCATGTTGCGGCTGTACAGGATGTTGGTTAGGCCACTGTTGGAATATTGAGTGCAATTCTAGTCTCCTTCCTATCGGAAAGATGTTGTGAAACTTGAAAGGGTTCAGAAAAGATTTACAGGGATGTTGCCATGGCTGGAGGATTTGAGCTATGGGGAGAGGCTGAACAGGCTGGGGCTGTTTTCCCTGGAGCGTCAGAGGCTGAGGGGTGACCTTATAAAGGTTTACAAAATTATGAGGGGCATGGATAGGATAAATAGACAAAGTCTTTTCCATGGGGTCGGGGAGTCCAGAACGAGAGGGCATAGGTTTAGGGTGAGGGGGAAAGATATAAAAGGCACGTAAGGGGCAACTTTTTTATGCAGCGGGTGGTACATGTATGGAATGAGCTGCCAGAGGAAGTGGTGGAGGCTGGTACAATTGCAACATTTAAAAGGCATTTGGATGGGTTTATGAATAGGAAGGGTTTGGAGGGATATGGGTCGGGTGCTGGCAGGTGGGACTAGATTGGGTTGGGATATCTGGTCGGCATGGACGGGTTGGACCGAAGAGTCTGTTTCCATGCTGTACATTTCTATGACTATAACCTGGTGTTCTTTGAATTTTGACTTTATGTAGTAAAACACCTCAAAGTATTTTATAGCAACGTAATGAGGCAAAAATGAACACTGAGACTGAGAAGGCAATATTAAGAGGGGATGAAAAATATATAGTGAAGACCTGGGATTGAAGGACCCTCCTAAATGAGGACAGAGAGACGAAGATGCAGAGTGGGTTAAGAAAACAGCTTTTAAGCGTGGAGACTGGGTGTGGCTATTAATGTTAAGGCTTGGAGGGAAGTTGGGCTGGAGGTGACAATGATTAGAAGGGGGTGATGCCAAGGAATAATTTGTCCTTTAACATAAGAATTTTAAATTAGAGACACTGAGGGCCTGGTAACCAGTGTTGGCCAGTGAGCACAGGGGTCATAGGTGTGTGAGTTAGGTCAGAGGGCAGGGTGTTTGAGCTGACCCGAGGAGAGTGGAAGATGGGAAGCTGACAGAGGATTGGTATGGGCTAATTGAGAATCAGCAACAGCCTGAAGGAGAATTTCAACAGGAATTAAACTGGTGTGGGGGCAGGGCTGTGTTGGAAATGGGTATTGTTACATGGGAGGAAGCAGGTGATCTTTGTGATGGAGAGGGTGTGAGACCGGGAATTCAGGGCCGGAAGGTTAAAGTGGAAAACACTGACCGATTGTTGTTGGAGCCGAGAGTGGAGAGAACATTCAAGAATAACTTAAGGAATGTAGGAACTGGATTAATCCCTTGAGTGTTTTTCATTATTCATTTGGACATGGTTGATCCATAGCTACACTATCTACCTACCTTGACTCTAAATGTTAATCCCCTTTTCTAAGAATAAGGCTGCGTTCGCTGACATCAACGCATATGCTTTAAACATTGTGTGTCTGCATAAAGCTTGATGGAAATTGCATTTCCAGGAGGGGAGAGATTGGGACCCGGAAGAGGGGGGAGATTTGGATGGAGATGCCCCATCAATTTACCCCCCTCCCCCCACCCCCGTCACTTAAACTGGTCAGATCACCCCCCCGAGCATGTTCTGCACTCCAGGTCTTCCACATCTAACTCCACCAGCTCAGTCTGATATCCTGGTGTCAACCCCTGCTATACCCGCTTCCCGGGTCCTTATCTCCCACCCCTCTCTGTCCTTAGTTCTGTTCCACTTCCTGATTTGCCTTCCCTTGCTCTGAATCTCTCCACCCCCTCCAGCATCGAAATTTTCAGTCTGCGAGATCCAGATTGCAAACCCCTTCCCCTCCTGGGTTCTGATTGCCCCACCTCACTCTGGGTAAAGGTGAGATCTGGGGATACGGGTGAGGGGTTAGGAGGCTGAGTGATGATGGAGTCCTGGCAAGACAGGGATGAGGGTGGGCATGGAAACACTGGAGAGAACTGGAGGAATGGTGAAGGTTGGGGGAAGAGGGGAATGGAAGGATATCGAGGGTGGAAAAAGGATTTTGGGGGAGAATGTGAGAAGCACCTTTGATTTCCCTCAGCCACTGGTCTGTTCTGGAACCGTGTGCACATGCAGGCATAGTGGCAATGCAGTATCAGCAAACACTGCCTGACAGTAAACCTAATAATTTCAGTTTTGAAACTTCTAATTGTCTCCCAGCCTCCACTGATTTGTGTGGTGAGAATGTTCCGGATCTAGGCCCATTTTAAGACCATAAGAAATAGGAACGTGAACTGGCTGTTTGGTCCCTTGAGTCTACTCTGCCATTCACTAGGATCATGACTGATCTGACATTCCTCACATCTACTTTCCTGCCCTTTCCCTGTAACTCTTGATAATGAGTCTCTGTACTTAGGCCTTAAATATACACATGGACTCTGTCCCCACAGCTGTCTGTGACAAGAACATTCATAGACTCAACCCTGTGAGATTGGCATCCCTGTATTCGGACACGATGACCTCTGCTCCAAGGCTCTACCATAAGGGGAAACATCCTCTCAACTTTTACCCTGTCAACCCCGCTAAGAATCCATATGCTTCAATAAAATCCCCCCTCATTCTTCTAAACTCCAGTGAGTCCCACCTGTTCAGCCTTCTTGTGAAGAAGTGTTTACTGACATCACCTCTGAACAACCTCGCTCTAACTTTAATGTTCCAACCCTTTTTCTGGATTCGTCCCTAACAGAGGAATGTGGTATTCTGAGAGTTTCCCTGGATGTGAGTGAGTAGGTGTGTGTTAGTAACACCAGCCAGCTCTCTCAGGAGTGTGTCTAGGATAAAATCAGATCCTGCTTTAGTTGGTGATGCAAATACCACAGGGAGGAAGAGGCTGTTGTGTTGCAGTGATAATGTCCATACCTCTGAGCTTGGAGATTGGGATTTAAGTAATAGCGACTCTGAACAAATTGATTAAGAAATATCAAAACTACAGGTAATGCTTGTACCCTGCTGTCTGGGAGGAAGGCTATCCTTTTATGAGGGAGTCAGAGTGAGTCTCTACAGATCTGAGTTCCCTCAGCTATTCATAATTTTACTTTACACTCTTCCAAGATGTTGGCCAGATGAAAAAGAGCTTGAGTTATTGTTTTGATGTGAGCGAAACAATGTGTTTGTGTTCTTTCAATTCTCTACATTTGGTTTATTATAAGTCATATTTATAAAGAAACAATCTGATCAACAGCCTGGTGTGTTCCTATTCACTGAAAAACTCAGGATCATACAGTCAGAGTTCTGTAGACAATTTACTGTGGGCTGAGACATTTTCTCGATAAATGGGTTTGTAATTTCTACTTCACACCATCATTTTTGCTGATGATACAAAGATTTTTGTTTAAATATCAACTTGCATAAATTCAAGGTGTGTGCAAACATTTTTCAGCCAATGAAATGCTTTCATAGTGTGCTGCCATTGTAGGAATGTAGGAAATGTGTGTGCACAGCAAGATCCCAAAATTAGCAATATAATAATATCCGGATAATCTAATTTTGTGAATAACTGCAGAATCTATATTCACTAAGATTTTAGGGATCAATCTGCTACTTATCTTCAGCAGCAGCATGGAATCTTTTACATTGGCCAGAGAGTGGATGGAAATTTGGATTCACTAAGCTGAAAGACGGTACACCACATAGTACAGCATTCCCTCAGGTCTGGACTGAAATATTCATGTCAATGGAGTGAGGCTTGAAGTCACAACCTTTAAGTCAGAGGTGAGATTCGTTACTGAGTCAGATCTGACAATACTTACAATATTTCATAGGAACATAGGAACTAATAGCAGGCCTTTCAACTCATTGAGCCAGTTGTTTTAAACAGATCATGGCCAGCCAGCTATCTCTATGCCTCCCCGCCCCCCTGCCCCCTCCAACTACACCTTTGATGTACTTTGTATCCAGAAGACTATTGATGCTCATTCTCAGTCATTTCAGTTGTATTCATTTCGTTTCTTTAGGGTTCAGTCCCAACTGTGTACAGATCCTTTTCTGCAAAAACCAGCAGCTTGAAAGTTTGATTTGATTTGACGTGGTTACTACTTAGAGCTTAGGTGTCAGTGTGGTATTTCTGTCTGGGCTTATGAAGCTGTAAAAACTGGTCAAGTCCCTGGGGTCAGCTGGAGTCAACATCATAAGGGATTGTTTTCAATCAGTACTGTTGATGCACCATTTCATTTTCCTTCAATTAGGCTGAATCCCAACAGTGTGGAAACAGGCCATTCGGTCCAACAAATCAACACTGACCCTCTGAACAGCATCGCCCCCAGACACACCCCTCAACCCCATCACTGTAACCTTGTATTATCGGCTAATCCACCTAATCCATATATCCCTGGATGCAATGGGCAATTTAACATGGTCAATCTCCCTACCCTGCACATCTTTGGACTGTGGGAGGAAACTGGAATACCCAGAGTGGGCGGCACAGTGGCACAGTGGTTAGCGCTGCTGCCTCACAGCACCAGAGATGCGGCTTCAATTCCCGCCTCAGGCAACTGTTTGGAGTTTGCACATTCTCCCCGTGTCTGCATGGGTTTCCTCCGGGTGCTCCAGTTTCCTCCCACAGTCCAAAAGTGTGCAGGTTAGGTGAATTAGCCATGCTAAATTGCCTGTAGTGTAGGGTGAAGGGGTAAATGAATGGATCTGGGTGGGTTGCTCTTCGGAGGGTCGGTGTAGACTTGTTGGGCTGATGGGGCCTGTTTCCACACTGTAAGTAATAAAATCTAAATCTAAAAAAAATCTAGAAGGAAACCCATGCAGATACGAGGAGAATGTGCAAACTGCACACAGATTACAGATTAGATTACAGTATGGAAACAGGCCCTTCGGCCCAACAAGTCCACACCGACCCGCCGAAGCGCAACCCACCCATACCTCTATACCTAACACTATGTGCAATTTAGCATGGCCAATTCACCGAACCTGCACATCTTTGGACTGTGGGAGGAAACCGGAGCACCTGGAGGAAACCCACGCAGTCACGGGGAGAACGTGCAAACTCCACACAGTCAGTCGCCTGAGGCGGGAATTGAACCCGGGTCTCTGGCGCTGTGAGGCAACAGTGCTAACCACTGTGCCACAGTCTCTCTGGAGTTCGAACAATATGTCGTAATGAAATTTGAAGAATAACCCACTCTTCCCAGAAAAGCTCTGAGTCCGAGTAGGGTTTTGAGCTTGCTTTCAAATTCCTCGATGACATCCCCCTTTGCTGCAATCTTTTCCACCCCTCAGTACTGCACAGAATTGTCAAACAACAATTTTTGTGCTCAAGACCTTGGGGGCGGTACGGTGGCACAGCAGTTAGCACTGCTGTCTCACAGCGCCAGAGACCCGGGTTCAATTCCCACCTCAGGCGACTGTCTCTGTGGAGTTTGCACATTCTCCCCGTGTCTGCATGGGTTTTCTCCGGGTGCTCCAGTTTCCTCCCACAGTCCAAAAATGTGCAGGTTAGGTGAATTGGCTGTGTTAAATTGCCCGTAGTGTTAGGTGAACAGGTAAATGTAGGGGAATGGGTTTGGGTGAGTTGCGCTTCGGTGGGTCAGTTTGGACTTGTTGGGCCGAAGGGCCTGTTTCCACACTGTAAGTAATCTAATCTAATCTAATCAAGACCTGAACGCACAACCCTCTGACTCAGAGAACAAGGATTAAAGGTTGTTGCCAGGGCCGCACAAGCAGTTCCTCAGGTCTTGGGCCCCCGAATAAACATTCCCCAGCACCATTTATTGAAACATGTTATAAAATGTGGGAAAAAATTAACTAATTATTGTTTACATACTGCATTAATCATTAGGCAAAAGTGAGGACTGCAGATGCTGGAAACCAGAGTTTAGATTAGAGTGGTGCTGGAAAAGCACAGCAGGTCAGGCAGCATCCGAAGAGTAGGAAAATCGATGGTTCGGGCGAAAGCTCTTCATCAGGAATGGAGCATCATTAACCTAATCAAATCAAAATGCATGAACCTAATCAAAATTGCTTCGTTAGTCAAATGATTTTTTTCAAAGTTTGCTTCAGAAAAACTCCTTGGAGAATAAAAAATACAACCTCAAACCCAGGTTCTGGCTCGGTGCTTACCTGATTTTGTGTTCGTTTTAGCAACATAATCCAACTGAATTTGACTGCATCAAGAATTTTAAATGTAAATTACATCAAGCGTAAATGGAGGTTTTGTAATCTTTGACACTGGTTTATTAAACAGCAGCCAGAAAGCTGGTACAAACCAAAGAAATGATCACAGCGCCAGATGGGAATAATGAGAGTGAGGACTTCCTGCCGATTGCACCTTTTTGAGTTAGCTCTTCAAATAGTCAGGTTTTTTGGGTGTTCAGCCATATTCATGACTCTAGTCTACCTGCTGGGGCCAACAACTATTTCAGCAAACTACAATCCACAGTCAATAGTTTATTCCAGTTGTGTTGTTATGGCCCAATCCAAACCCCTTTGGGGAGGCACGGTGGCTCAGTGGTTAGTACTGCTGCCTCACAGCACCAGGAACCCAGGTTCGATTCCAAACTCGGGCGACTGTCTGTGTGGAGTTTGCGCATTTTCCCCGTGTCTGCGTGGGTTTCCTCCGGGTGCTCCAGTTTCCTCCCACAGTCCAAAGATGTGCAGGCCAGGTGAATTGGCCATGCTAAATTGCCCATAGAGCAAGGTGCATTAGTCAGAGGGGAATGGATCTGGGTGGGTTGCTCTTCGAAGGGTCGGTGTGGACTTGTTGGGCCGAAGGGCCTGTTTCCACACTGTAGGGAATCTAATCTAATCTAATCTAATCAAACCCCCTCAAATTACATTAAGAATATAGCCTCAACCCTAACTTTTTTTTATTTTAAACGTGAATGCCAGGCGTTGCATTCTGGATGCAATTCAATTGGTCAGACTGCCAGATTGAAGCAAAACACACTTTATTCATACACTGTAGTTAAAATACATCAAAAGAAAGAAGGAATTGGAATAAATTTTCAGAAAAGTTAACAAAATAATAGATTATTTACTACTACTATTCCACTGTTTCTGTAACATCCCATGAGAGCATCCTTGACAAAGGCAAATTCAGAAAAATATATTATGTGTCATTCTAGCAGCAGGAAGAGAATCCCCCAGGTTTTAGCTGAGAGAGGAAGAAACACAAGACCCCAGCAGCAGCTGCCACCGATAAACCTAAAACTGAAAATCCTCGTTCAGACGGAGCTTTCCCCAGCCATTCAGGCTGCTTCTATACTTCCAACTTTATAAAAAAGCCCCAAGGCCACCAAGCTGTTTATGGGCTTTCAGTTAACAGCTCATCACCTTTGTCTAAAAACCTCTCTTCAAACAAAAGGACAAAATATACCTCTTAAACCTATAGTTTTGTCAAAATGTCCCATAAATAGAAGAAACAGTTAAAATTAGTATTGTTACATTATTCCCTTAATAATGTAGAATATCTTCTGCTACGTATAACTTAATATCGTGCATATTCTATTAATACCAATCATCTTTACAACAGTAGATGACACTGGATTTGGAAGAGGGGAGATAGATGAGAACAAAAGAATCAGGAAGGAGGATTGACAAGGGGGGTGGAGAGGAGTAGAAAATAATGAGAATAGAGAGAAAGAAGTGAGAGAGAACATAGAGGAAAGAGATATATGAAGGAGGATAGTGTGGAAAGAAGACAGAGGGTAGTGCCTAAGAGATGAAGACACAATAGGAGGTGGAGGAACAGAGCAAATTAGCTTCTGATGAGAAACATCTACTCTCATACAAGAAATTTCTGTCAAACGTTTCCCGGGGGAACTGAGCAAAGCTGCACTAAGTGGGGTAACATTCAAATGGGACATTGTCAAACTTAAATCCTCACTTTCTCTGTTATCTGCTTCTTGGTCACCTCCATTTAGAGTCATAGAGGCCGACAGGAAGGAGACAGGCCCTTTGGCCCAAACTGGTCCATGCCGACCAGAATGTCGGCACATGCTAATACCATTTTGCTGCTTTTAGCCCATATCTTCTAAACCTTTCCTACCCATGTATTTGTTCAAATGCCTTTTAAATGTTGTTAATGTGCCCGCCTCAACTACTTTCCCCTGGTAGCTCATTCCATATGCATACAACTCTCTGTAGAAAAGTTGTCCCTCAGGTTATCTTTTATTCTTTCGCCTCTAACTTTAAACTGATGCCCTTCAGTCCTCGATTCCCCAGCCCTGGGAAAAAGACTGAGTGCATTCACCCTATCCAAACCTCTTATGATCAATATAT
Organism: Chiloscyllium plagiosum; assembly: GCF_037043375.1. Classification (NCBI taxonomy): domain Eukaryota; kingdom Metazoa; phylum Chordata; class Chondrichthyes; order Orectolobiformes; family Hemiscylliidae; genus Chiloscyllium; species Chiloscyllium plagiosum. The sequence goes on from NW_028270173.1 coordinate 63,034,321, forward strand.
CTATATATCATAACCTCTAGATGGTCCTACCTCAGTTTCGTATGCTATAAAGAAAAAAGTCCTAGCTCGTCCAACCTCTCCCTATAACTCAGACCATTGAATCCAGGCAATATCCTTGTAAATTTCATCTGCACTCTTTCCAGTTTAATAACATGCTTCCTATGACAAGGTGACCAAAACTGAACACAACATTCCCAAGTGCGGCCTCACCAACGTCTTGTATAACTGCAACATAACTTCCAAACTTCTATATTCAGTGCCCTGACTGATGAAGGCCAGTGTGCCAAAAGCCTTCTTCACTGCCCTGTCTACCCGTGACTCCACTTTCAGAGAACTGTGCACCTGAACTCCAAGGTCCCTCTGTTCCACTACACACCTTAAGGCCCCCCCCCTCCATTCACCATGAAACTCCTGCCTTTATTTGACTTTCCAAAATGTGAGATCTCACACTTATCTATATTAAACATCATTTGCCATTTCTCAGCCCACTTCCCCAGCTGATCAAGGTCCTGCTGTAATTTCTCATAACCTTCCTTACTGTTCACAATACCGCCTATTTTAGTGTCATCTGCAAACTTATTAATCACGCCTTATATATTCTCATCCAAATCATTGATATAGATAACAAGCAGTAAAAGGCCAACACTGACCCCTGAGGCACTCCACTAGTCACAGGTCTCCAGTCCAACAAGCATTCTTCCACTATTATCCTCTGCTTCCTACAATCAAGCCAATTTTATATCCAATTTGCCAGCTTGCCTTGGATTTCATGCGATCTAATCTTCCAGAGCAGCCTATCATGTGGAACCTTATCAAAAGCTTTACTGAAATCCATATTGACTACGTGTACTGCCCTGCCCTCAATAACCTTCCTGGTCACTTCTTCAAAGAACTCTAACAAAATTGTGAGGCATAATCTCCTACTCACAAAGCCATGCTAACTACTCCTAATCAAACATTTCCAAATTCATGTATATCTTATGTCAGAATCTTGTCAAGTAACTTACCCACCACAGATGTTAGGCTGACTGCTCTATAATTCCCAGGTTTTTCTTTGCAGCCCTTCAGAAATGATGGCACAACATTCGCTGCCCTCCAGTCTTCCAGGACCTCATCCATGGCTAACGAAGATGCAAAATATCAGCTAGGACCCCAGCCATTTCTTCTCCTGCCTCTTGCAGTGTTCTTTGATATATCTGGTCAGGGCCAGGAGATTTATCCACCTTCATACATTCTAATACATATAACACCTCCCCTATTGTGATATGGACTGTCCCCAAGATATCATCACTAACTTCCCAAGTTCCAAAATCTTCATGTCTTTCTCCACAGTAAACACAGAGGAGAAATATTCATTGAGGATCTCACCCATCTCCTGTGATTCCACACACACACGTCCACTTTGTTCCTTGAGGGGCCCTATTCTCTGTCCAGTTATTCTTTTTCCTTTAATATTCTTAAAGTACCTCTTTAGATTCACCCTAATCTTCTCAGCCAAGGCTATCTCGTGCACCCTTTTCACCCTCCTGATTTCCTTCTTCAGTAAACTACATTCCCTGTAATCCCCCAGGGATTTCCTTGATCCCAGTTGCCTGTACCTGAGCATGCCTCCTTTTTCTCTGGTCAAAGCCTCAATATCTCTTGTCATCCAGGGTTCCCTATTCCTGCCAATCTTGCTTTCCACCTTCCCAGGAATGTATAGACCTTGACCTCTAGCTAATTCACTTTTAAGGGCCTCCCACTTGCTGGAGGTCCCTTTAACTGAAAACAAACTATTGCAATCAACCCCTGCTGTCTAATTCCATCAAAATTCGCCTTGCCCCAATTTAGAGCTTGAACCTGTCAGTTTCCGAAGTTTCCGGAAACTCTTGCTTTCCATATTTTGAGCAATATGAATTTCAAACATTTCACTGAATCCCTACACTGTGCAAATAGGCCGTTTGGCCCTACAAGTCCTCACTGACCCTCTGAAGAGTAACCCACCCAGACCCACCCCTCTACCCTATTATCCTGCATTTACCCCTGACTAACGCACCTAACCTACACATCCATGAACACTATGGGCAATTTCGCATGGCCAATTCACCCAACCTGCACATCGTTGGATTGTGGGAGGAAACCAGAGCACCTGGAGGAAATCTACACACTACAGTGTACAGAGAAATTTATGCAAACATAAATTTATTCGTATAGAAAAAGAAAATAATTGTATTCCCTTACGTTTAAAATTTATTTCATTTTCATAGTCTGTAAAGAAAATGGTCAAACATGAAAAACAGTCAGTATTGTTCTTGTATTTCCCAATGTCATCCTTCCCTACAAAAACATCGCAAACATGTAACCTTGCACTTATTAGGATGTTCTTATCGGAAGGATGAGAGCTGTTGGAAACTCAGCTGGTGTCAGCTGGTTACTGAGGTGACTTTGTCTCTCTGGGGAATATTCTGGCAATGTCAGTACTTCTTTGAATTCATTCTGGGATTTGGACATCCGTGACTGTGCCTGAATTTGTTGCTGAATCACTGATATCCCTTGAGAAGTTGGTGGTGAGCTGCCATCTTGACAGTCTGCAGTGGTGTCAGGAAGGGATTGTTACTGTGATAACTGCTTTTGCATTTATTGGAGGATGGATAACCTCTGGGACCGATGGTCATTCAGTTTCTCACTGAGTCAATGATCTGTCTCATCGGCAGTCCGCAATGAAGGAGCTTCTCTGGCTGCATGCTGGTGACTGCCGTTTCGATAACAGATGTGACAGTTCCCTTTGCCCCTGCATGATCACAGTGTCCAACCACTTGACACAGGTCTCAAATTACCACACCGGCTGGCTTTTTGTGAACACATTGAACATCTGCACTCTGGCTCTCCAACTCTCAGTTTTGGCAATGACATTTACACTGGATCAGGTTGATTTTGATGATCCCTTTGGCAATTTTCACCAGTTCCTCATTCTTTCTGTTTGACTGGAGATGATGTGTGGTTATTAATTTCCTAATCAATGATGTGACGTCTGAATTCTTCCCTTGTGAATTGAGGTCATTGTCACTGATCACAATGTCAGGAATGTCAGGACGGACTAAACTGAGCTTTCAGACATTCTACAATCTCACTGGTAGTCACTGCTCTCAATCCCCACTGCCTGAATGCGTCGATTGTGACGAGATAATCAGTTCCAGTGCGGGTGAAGCAGTCTACAAACTTCATCCATGGGCCATCTGGGATGTCACGAATCATGAGCAAATCTTTATCTTGTTCAGCTTGATGTTCATTACAAGCCCTGAACAGGATGATATGGTCTTTCAAATCATTACTAATGTTTGGCCAGATCAGCACTTTGCTTACCTTCCTCAGGCGAGACTCAATTCCTTGATTGTTTTGTGTGAGATGTGCTTCAGCATCTCGTTTCTCAGGAATGGGAACGAGATGCTGATCTTGCTCCCTTTGTACAAGATGCCATGTTGGGTCATCACTTGTCCAGTATTCTGACAGGAACAGATGTGTACTTGATGGATTCGGTCCAGCCTTTCATCATTATCGTAGTTGGAGAGCTGCACCTCATTGTGCATTTTGCTTGTTTTGTTAGTAAGATGCTTGTTTCAGATTTGTTCCAAATCTTGGAGTCAGATTGACAGTTTCTATACCGATTTGCTGATGTTTTTGGAGACTGTGAGGCCTTATTACTGAAGTAGCATTAATAGAATTCCTCCTCTCTATGTGCGAATTCATGGGGAAGATCAATTTGATATGCAAGACCCAACTTGCACATCTCATATTTAAATAGTTTAATGTTCCGCATGAATCCTTTGGTATACCAGGAACACTGAAGACATTGTGAGAGCTTAATCACAAACCTCAGACTTCAAAGGTTTACTCTCCTGTATGGATTCTCTGATGCAGCAAAAGATAGGATGACCTTGAGAATGATTTGCCACACATATTACATTTGAATGGTTTTTGCTCTGTGTGAATGTGTCGATGTACACGGAGGATTGATGATTGTGAGAACGATTTGTCACACACCTCGCACATGAATGGTTTCTCCCCGGTGTGAATGCGATGGTGTGTGCGGAAGTTTGTTAAATGTGAGAAGGATTTGTCACACACCTCACACGTGAATGGTTTCTCCCCGGTGTGAATATGTTGATGTATGCGGAGCATTGATGACTGTGAGAATGATTTGTCGCAGATCTTGCACATGAATGGTTTCTCACCTGTGTGAATGCGCTGATGTGTGTGAAGGTTTGTCAAATGCGAGAACGATTTGTCACAAACCTTGCATAAGAATGGTTTTTCTCCGGTGTGAATGCGTTCATGAGCACGGAGGTTTGTTAAATGCGAGAATGATTTATCACACACTTTGCATGTGAATGGTTTCTCTCCAGTATGAATGTGTCGATGTGCATGGAGAATTGACGACTGTGAGAATGATTTGTCACACACCTCGCACTTGAATGGTTTCTCTCCAGTGTGAATGCGCTGGTGTGTCTGGAGGTTTGTTAACTGCGAGAATGATTTGCCACATATCTCACATGTGAATGGTTTCTCCCCAGTGTGAGTGTGTCGGTGGACACGGAGAGTTGATGACTGCGAAAATGATTTGTCACACACCTCACACACAAATGGTTTCTCCCCTGTGTGAGTGTGTCGGTGGACACGGAGAGTTGATGACTGCGAAAATGATTTGTCACACACCTCACACACAAATGGTTTCTCCCCTGTGTGAGTGTGTCGGTGGACACGGAGGTTTGTTAATTGTGAGAATGATTTGTCACACACTTCACATGTGAATGGTTTGTTCTGGGTGTGGAGGCTTTGGTGTTTACAGAGACCTGCTATGTCTGAGAATGATTTGTCACACACCTCACACATGAATGGTTTCTCTTCTGTATGACTGCATTGGTGTTTGTGGAGGACCAATGAGTCTGCGAATGATTTGTCAAACACCTCACATGTGACTAGTTTCTCCCCAGCGTGAACATGTTGGTGTCTACGGAAGGTCGATAAGTCTGAGAATGATTTATCACAAACCTCACATGTAAATGGTTTCTCCCCTGTGTGAATACGTTGGTGTTTGCGAAGGGCCGATGAGTCTGCGAATGATTTGTCACACACCTCACATGTAAATGGTTTCTCCCCTGTGTGAATTCTCTCATGCTTCAGAAGATCCGAAGATTGAATGAATGTTTTGTTACAAACCTTACACCTGAAGGGTTTCTCTCCTGTGTGAATCCTCTGGTGTCTCAGGAGGTTGGACGAAGCCACAAAAGTTTTGTCACAAACTTCACACTTGAACGGTTTATCTTCCATGCAGCTATCCTTGTGTGAACAGTTGTGCGACAAGCATGTAGAGCTCCTGTCTCTCACCTCACATGCAAACAGCCTTTCCCCTCCAGGAATGAGTCATTGGTTCATGAGGCTCGATGAATGATTGAAACTCACCACACTTGGAGCCACTCACACGTCTTCCCAGCCTCACCCTGACCGATCACCCACTGCCGAACCTTCAGAAAGGTTGGTTCTGATGGAAGGCTCCACACCACTGACCAGTTTCAGATCTGATGGTATATCAAAACTCCCCTGACCCGACTGATTTCCAGATAATGGTTTTACTGTCCAATCTCCTCAGTGTTGCACAATGCTGTGAAGGGAAACAGTGTGAATGTTTTTCTACACTTATTCCTCAGGTAATGTTCAGGATCTACCTGTGGTGTTTATCATCCCCGTTTTCTCTGGTGTAGTACAGTACAATTTTCTGTAAAACAGAGAAAGGAATATTGAGTTCCTAAAACTCCCTCTCCTCCTTTGCTGAAGGAGCTGTCTCCTCAGCTAGAGACTGTTCCACAGTGACTGCTAGTCTGCTATACCTTCATGTGTGTGTTGGTGGGGGGAGGGGTGGGGTGCAGCATTCAGATGCAAGGATGTCTGGTCGGCATGGACAGGTTGGACCGAAGGGTCTGTTTCCATGTTGTACATCCCTATTACTCTATGACAGTCACCCCCCCCCCTCTTTTTTCCAGCAGGTACACTGGATAGTGACCAGGAGCAAAGAATGTGACTACTTTCTGTCTTCCACCCAGACTCCTGTCTTCCCAGGCATCGTGAGGGGAATGGGAAAGAGAGTTGGCTGAATTGTAAAACAGGCTTTCAATTCACCACGTGCTTGTGTCATGCTGGTGTGCCTTTTATATAAAAACATACATGAAAAATGATCATTCAATCCAGATTGTCAACTTTCTTCCCTTAGATTAACAATGCAGAGATTGAGAGTTAGAATCTCGCTGCCTCTATCCTATTTCACACCAAGTTCTGTTCATTCAGTGCTGTCATGGTCACTGACTGATTCATTACTACCAGTCTGACAACAGATCACTTTTAAAAGTCTCATTGTTATCTTCAATTCCCTCCATGGTTTCACTCTTTCCTAACTCTGTCATCTCATTTCGCATGACCAGATCTCTGCACTCCTCCATTCTGGACTCTTCAGCATCTCCCATTTCAATGTCCCACCAATTGGTGTCAGGAGCCACCACTAATGCCGTCATCTGCCGAGCCTCCAAACTCTGGATTTCCTCCTCTTAGGACCTTTTTGTGAATCAACATCACTGCCCAGGCCTTGGATAATGTCCTAATATCTCTGCCTGTGATTCAATGTTAGTGTTTGGGTGGTAACTGATTAGTGGGTGGTTATAACAAGGTCAGTAGAGTTTTATGGAGCTCACCCCCTCATGTTATTTTGAAGCCTAGATTGTGTGAACTTCGGAGACTGGGGATGCTGTCTCAGAAAAGTTTAGGTTTTTTTGACCAAGACTTTTCTTCTCGATGAAAACTGTTTGTTGTGTCCCAGGGATTAATCTCTAGCTCATTGGGCCAGATTTTCTGGGGAGAGGCAACCACATGCAGATTGTTGCTCAAACCCTTCTTTTGTTGTGAAAGAAGGGAAATCCACATTTCTGAGAGGACTGTCAGAGGAAGGCCCCCTTTCCACAGCTGCTGCATTTAGAAATGTAAAGGCCCTGGCAGTCACTTTGACAGTGATGTGAAAGGGCAAGTATATAAGGTAAGTGTGAGGAAATGGTGAGGTGCAGCAGAAGTGTCCCTACCTCTAAACCAGGAGGCTGGGTTCAAGTCCTACCTGCTCCACAGATGTATAAAATACATCTCTTAAAGTTGATTTGAAAACATAAGGTGAGCGTGATATTTGGTTGCTGGGAGGGTAAGTGCCAGGTAGAGAAAGGTTACAATGCCAGATAACAGGGTGCCAGCTGGTGAGAGGGTAGGACAACAGTATGGGGTATCAGGTGCTGGGTTGCCCAATGGGATGGCAGTAACATGCCAGCTGTATAGAGTGGCAGTTGGGGAAGGGCAGGGGAGGGGTAGGTGCCACGTGAAGTATTTTTATTCATGGGCTTTGCTGCCTGGATAATATTTACTGCCCATGCTAATTGCTGTTGAGAAGGTGATAGTGAGCTGTTTTCTTCAACCACTGCTCTCCATGTGCTGTAGGTCAACCCTCAATGCCCTTAGAGAAGGAATTCCAGTGTTATGACCCAGTGATACTAAAGGAACAGTGATATATTTCCAAATAAGGAGGTTGAGTGGCTTGGAGAGGAACATGCAGTTGGCTTTGTTCCCATTTATCTGCTGCCTTTGTCCAGCTCGATGGAAGTGGTTGTGGATTTGGAAGGTGCTGTCTCAGGATCTTTGGTGAATTTCTGCAGTGCATTGTGTGGAGAGTTCACACTGCTGCTATTGAGCATTGGTGATGGAAGGAGTGGATGCTTGTGGATGTAATGCCAATAGAGTGGTTGGTTTGACTGGATGGTGTCAAGCTTCTCGAGTGTTGTTGGAGCTGCACCAATCCAGGCAAATGGGGAGTATTCCATAGCACTCCTGACTTATGCCTTGTAGATGGTGGATAGACTTTGGGTAGTGAAAAGGTGAGTTACTCATTGTAATATTTGGAGCCTTTGACCTGCTCTTGTAGATGAGAAAGGGAGGTGGTTAGATCGGCTATTATAAGAGATAGTCAGTGCAAATGTTACTTGCCATTTGTCAGCACAAGCCTGGCTATTGACCAGATCTTTTTGCATTTGAACATGGACTGCTTCAGTATTTGCGGAGATATTCAATGGTGTGACCATCACCGAATCTCCCATTATCAACATCCTGGAGATTATCATTGACTAGAATATAAATACAAGAACAGGTCAGAAGCTCCGAATCTAACAACAAGTAACTCACCTTCTACTCCAAAGCTGAATATGCATGAACCAAGTTAGGGGTCAATTTAACAGATACTTAGGGTTTAGGCTATGTATTAATTTAACTTTTCTTGCCTAAGTATTTTTCTGAATTTCACAGAGCCATCTGAGGTCTCCTTTTTTTAAAGAAGACCTTTGGAGAATTGTTGGTAGTGAGGAATTGCCCAGCAGAGAGAAATAAAAATTCCCAGGAAATTCCTGCAGAGTCTGCTCAGATGGAGTTTTTATAGGCTACCCAGACTCAGATCCCATATACTCTGGAATAATGGCTGTCTGGCCAGTGGAAAACCTGCCCCATTATTTTCCCAGTAGTACACACTGAGATGAGAACCACTGCTGGGTAATATCAGGGAGGAGGGCTGCAGCTTAAAGGAACATCTTTCAGTGCTCCTTGACAAAATTTAATCCATGTTCCTAAGCTCCTCTGCTGCCATTTGAGGTTCTAACCCCACCTCCCTTTACAGTGGATCTATCTGCTCGGATTGACAGTCAATCAGATAGTGAGCAATAAGGGGAGTCACGCTGAATACCTGGTCACTTTCTGCATGTTACACACAAATAATAGACAGCAACCTGCATTATGGAGCACCTTAAGCAGCCTTTAGTGACCTAAGGTGCAGTGCAGGAGTCTTAACTAAATTTGGGTGCGTTCTGTGCACAGACTTCCTGCTACATTTCCTACGATAGCGAAGGAACCACAATTTAAAAGCACTTCATTGTCTGTAAAACACTTTGGGACATCGGATATTCGTGAAAGGTTCTGTATAAATGCCAGCCTTTTTTGTCCTTTTCTCCAGAGGTTACAGAGAGAAGATGGTGGGAAGTCTCGGAGGGATAAAAAGACGGGCAACAAATAAATCCCAACACACAGAAAGATCTGACGATTTACAGTACACAGAGTAAGAACCAGTGCCAAACACAAACACTGAACTTAACAACAGAAAATCTGTAAGAATCCTCAGACACTCTGCACTTCCTGGATAATTACACCTCACCCTCTCATCTTCAGGAATGAGCCACCAACAAAACTCAGCCTGGAAATCAGAGGGAAATGCTTCCAATAAACACACTCAATATCCAACACACAGCTCCAGTCACACAGTTCAGCACAAAGCACCGAGTAAACAGCTCTCTCAGCTGGATCTTCTCACACAGCATAAGGGACATTTCCACCCCTGGCTGCCCACAGGATAGTCAGACTGCCTGAAGATTGGTGTGGATATTATGGGATACAATTTGTATAAAAGCTGCTCCTTCACTCACCATCTCCTCACTTGGTTTTCAGTCCCTATAGGAAGTGAACCAGCTCTGGAAGAGGAAGAGGAGACAATGGGCAGAGTGGGTGGGCTCTCTGATTGACGTCTCTCACAGTCAATCCAAGTATTTCTGGAGCAACATGAGTTTCCCGAAATAAATCAGAAATTCGAGGTGAAACTCAGCAAGTCTGGTAGCATCTATGGAGAAAAAAAATCAGACTGAACATTCGAGTGCAGTGATCCTTTGTCAGATTTGATAAGCTTCCTGAAGCTTAGGAAACTGGTGAAACGAGTTGACTTTGAGCAACAGATCAGGTGAAGATTTAAAGTTGTCATTGTTCCATCTAAATAAACCTCACTTATTGCAACTGCTACCTCTGTTTCCCTGGTAAATGTTAAACAGAGCTTTCTCGTGTGGAAATAGCATTTTTCATCTTCAGAGATTTTCAAAGTGACAATATCAGGTGTAGTATGTGTAGCCTCCATCTGTTAGACAGCAGATCAGAAAGAAAAGTGTCCAGGACAATGATGGCATGCAGTGGTTGGATCAGCACATGAATTGGAGGAAAGGAGACAAATTGTCCTATATTAGTCAAAGTAAACGGCTTTGCAAAAAAATATTATTAGATTCCCTACAGTGTGGAAACAGGCCCTTCAGCCCAACCAGTCCACACCTCTGAAGAGTAACCCATCCAGACCCATTTCCCTCTGATTAATGCACCTAACAGTATGCGCAATTTAACATGGCCAATTCACCAGATCTGCACATCTTTGGACTGTGAGAGGAAACCAGAGCACCCGGAGGAAACCCACGCTGACACAGGGAGAAGGCGTAAACTCCACACAGACAGTCACCCAAGGCTGGAATTGAACGTGGGACCCTGGTGCAGTGCAAGTTCTGACAATTATTTCACTAAAGTATTCTCAATGTCAGTGATTGATTTTGTAATAAATATTGACCACATTTTATTCCCAAACTCATCTTGACATTGGACATCTTTTCACTTCTCTGATTGGTTCACATTCCAGTGTGCTGATTGGTTACTCAGTCAGAGCATTCTTTTGGATCATCAGTGATTGGAGGTATGTTCTCGTGTGACATCAGGTTGAACACCATTTTGTGCACCCGATGGAGTAGTGGAAGGGCGAAAGAAATCATGGACTTGACCAAAATGTATTCGTTCAGGGAATCAGCTCAGAGAAGACAATCACTCTGAAGGAGAAGTGGAAATGTTTGTGAGAGAATCTGGGAGAAGGGAGATCGTGGGAATTTTTGAAATCAGAAGGAGAAACTGAGGACTGCAGATGCTGGAGATCAGAGTTGAGAGTGTGGTGCTGGAAAAGCACAGCTGGTCAGGCAGCATCCGAGGAGCAGGAGAGTCAACATTTCGGACATAAGCCTTTCATCAGGAATTTTTGAAATCAAACCATTAACATTGAGTCTGTGACTTGCTGAGAGACAGATAGTGGAATCAGAGAAGGGAATATTTTTGAGTCATTGGAGGTGATATATAGGAATAAAGAATTATCTTCTCAGTGGTTAGCACTACTAGCTCACAGCACCAGGGACCTGGGTTTGATTCTTGGCCTCAAGTGACTGTCTATGTAGAGTTTACACATTCCCCCTGTGTCTGTATAGGTTTCCTCTGGATGCTGTGGCTTCCTCCTTCAGTCCAAAGATGTGCAGGTTAGGTGGATACACTGTGCTAAATTGCCCACAGAGTCTAGGGATGTTTGTGCTAGATGGATTAGCCATGAGAATTGCAGGGAAAGGGTGGGGTGGATGGGTCTGGGTGGGATGTTCTTCTGAGGTATCTAAAACCTGATTCCTCAGCTGTCAGAGCAGCAAAGATTAACTAACATTAAAGTAAGGGGCTAGATTAGAGTGGTGTTGGAAAAACACAGCAGGTCAGGCAGCATCCGAGGAGCAGGAAAATCAACGTTTCGGGTAACAGCCCTTCATCAGAAATAGAGGCAGGGTGCCTGCAGAATGGAGAGATAAATGAGAGGGGGGTGAGGGTGGGGAGAAAGTAGCATAGAGTACAATAGGTGAATGGGGGTGGGGATGGAGGTGATAGGTCAGAGAGGAGGGTGAAGGAAGGTAGCAAAGAGTACAGTGGGTGAATGGGGTTGGGGATGGAGTTGATAGGTCAGAGAGGAGGGTGGAGTGGATAGGTGGGAAGGAAGATAGGCAGGTAGGACAGGTCATGGGGACAGTGCTGAGCTGGAAGGTTGGAGATGGAGGAAGGGGAAATGAGGAAACTGGTGAAATCCAGATTGTTGCCCTGGGGTTGAAGTGTTCTGAGGCGGAAGATGAGGCGTTCTTCCTCCAGGCCTCAGGGAGCGGCGATGGAGGAGGCCCAGGACCTGCATGCCCTCAGAACTAATAATAGTAAAACTTTCAGAATTGATTCACAACATATTCACCACCCCAGGAACTCCAAATGTATACATGTTCCCTAATTCTGAAGATATTGTCCTAAAAATGAAGGACAAAGGTAATGACCCACATTGAAAATAACAGAATCTGAATAACACAAAATAATAGTTGTCCATGAGGTGTCTGAGAGTGTATGTGCCCTCTGCAAGTCTGAGCTGTAAACCCCAGGATTGTGGTGCACTCCTTCCTGCTATGCTGTGTACCTGGAGACCAAACCAACGAGGGATTGAATTCCGAACTTGCAGCTTGAACCCCCCCCCCCAACCTTGCTGCTTATATTATGAGAAAGTCAAAAGTACTGATTGCCCATCAAACCTCATCAATGGATTACTGGTATTTAATGAGCCACTGGTGTATTTTTTCTGGTGGGACAACAATAAACATTGGATAGTGGTTACGTCTCTGTACAAGCCATGCCTACAACTTCCACATCAGAGTGACCATTCAAGCAGATTTCACACAAAACAATCTAAAATGTGAAGTTCTTCCTCCCAAAAATATCCCTGTAGTTGGTTTCAAAATGTTTTATTGTTTATACGGTTATATCACTAATAGAAGAATATGAGTTCTGTCCCGAAATCTTGTGAAGACCCAACATCTCCAACAATATCTGGTACATTACAGCACAGATGGAAATGTGTTGCTGGAAAAGCGCAGCAGGTCAGGCAGCATCTAGGGAACAGGAGAATCGACGTTTCGGGCATTAGCCCTTCTCCTGAAGAAGGGCTAATGCCCGAAACGTCGATTCTCCTGTTCCCTAGATGCTGCCTGACCTGCTGCGCTTTTCCAGCAACACATTTCCATCTCTGATCTCCAGCATCTGCAGACCTCACTTTCTCCTCATACATTACAGCACAAACTCACATTTGGTTATAAAATGTTTGTGACATTTTCGATTCAAGAAAATAACTGGGAGCAATTTAGCCCCTTGAGTCTTCTGCACCATTTAAGATGGTCATGGATGATCTCATGTTGACCTCAACTCCATTTCCCTGCTCCCTCCCCATAGCACTTCAACCCAAAAATATGTCTATCTCCTCTTTATATTTACTCAATGTCCGAGGTATCCACTACACTCAGGGATAGTGAAGTCCAGATTAATGCCCCTTTGAGAGAGATAATTTCTCCTTATCTCTGTTTTAAATCTGTCATACTTTCACCTAAAATTATGATCTCTCCTTCTAGAAAGCCTCACATGAGGAAATATGCACTTTGTCAATAAAACAGATGCTACAGATCCGAAACAACAACTTAAATTGTTGATAAAACTCAGCAGACAAGCAGCATCTGTGGGAAGAAAGCAGAGTTAACACTTTGACTCTGGTAACTTTTGATTAGAACTGTTAATAACTAGGAAAATAAGGTAGTATTTATACTGAAGTTGAGATATTAAAGGAGATAAGTTAAGATCGTGGATAGCAGGTCAGGACAGAAGAAAAGCTGAATTAGTGACAATGAATTGAATCGAATTGAATTGAATTGAAATGAATTTATTGTCACATGTACCAAGGCAAAACGAAAAGCTTTGTCTTGCAAGCAATACAGGCAGATCACATAGTTAAGGAGCATAGATAATAACAGGTAAACAGTGGCAAAAACAAAAACACAGGTACAGGCGAATATTAAGAGTTTGTGAGTCCATTCAGTATTCTAACAACAGTAGGGTACAAACTGTTTCGAAACCGGCTGGTGCATGTGTTCAGGCTTCTGTACCTTCTCCCCGATGGTAGAGGTTGTAGAAAAACATTGCCAGGGTGTGATGGATCTTTGAGAATGCTGGTGGCCTTTCCTTGACAGCGGGCCTGGTAGATGGATTGTATAGTTGGGAGGTTGGCCCTTGTGATTGTCCGGGTCAGGTTCATCAGTCTCTGTAACGATCTCTGATCTTGAATGGTACAGTTGCCATACCAGGTAGTGATACATCAGACAGAATGCTCTTGATGGCGCACTGATAAAAGTTGGCAAAGGTATTCGCCGTTATGCCAAATTTGCTCAGCTGCCTGAGGAAGAAGAGACGTTGTTGGGCCTTTGTCAGGGTTATCTGTGCTGAATGCAACCTAGTTAATACGATAATGAGTCTAGGAGTATATGGGAATGGGTGACTGTGCTAAAAGCAACCTGTGTCATGACAGGACTGGGTGTGAAAAAAAAGGAAGGATGAAATCAGGCTCTCAACTCATTGAACTCAGTGTTGAGTCCCAGAGGCTGCAGAGTCCCCAAGCAGAAAATGAGATGTTGTTCTTCCAGCTTCTTTTGAGCTTCACTTATTGGTTAGGCCACTGTTGGAATATTGTGTGCAATTCTGGACTCCTTCCTATCGGAAAGATGTAGTGAAACTTGAAAGGGTTCAGAAAAGATTTACAAGGATGTTGCCAGGGTTGGAGGATTTGAGATATAGGGAGAGGCTCAACAGGCTGGGGCTGTTTTCCCTGGAGCGTCAGAGGCTGAGGGGTGACCTTATAGAGGTTTACAAAATTATGAGGGGCATGGATAGGATAAACAGACAAAATATTTTCCCTCGGGTCGGAGCGTCCAGAACTAGAGGGCATAGGTTTAGAGTGAGAGGGGAAAGATATATAAGAGACCTAAGGGGCAATGTTTTCACACAGAGAGTGGTACAGGTATGGAATGAGCTGCCAGAGGAAGTGGTGGAGGCTGGTGCAATTAAAAGGCATTTGGATGGGTATATGAATAGGAAGGGTTTGGAGGGATTCGGGCTGGGTGCTGGAAGGTGGGACTACATTGGGTTTGGATATCTGGTAGGCATGGACGGGTTGGACCGAAGGGTCTGTTTCCATGCTGGACACCTCTATGACTCTATGACTCTATTACAGTAAGACCGAGTCAAAGATGCCGGCCAGGGAACATGGTGATGTGTTGGAGTCGCAGGTAGCTGTCTCTGGTCTATGTCTCGTTCTATCTATTTACCCCTCGCTGTCACCACCGTGCCCCCAACCCCAACCACCCACCCCCCTCCAACCCTTCACCTCACCCATGCTTAAGCTTCACTTTAAGGAACATTTCTTCCAAACTACGATCAGTCTGAAGAAGTGTCATATGACCCTAAACTTTAATTCTGCCTTTTATCCACAATTGCAGCGATTAATTTGGATGACTGTAAATGTAAAATGTTGCAGTTTTGGTAAGACAAACCAGGACAGGACTTACACAGTTAATGTTAGACCCTGGGGAGAGTTGTTGAACAAAGAGAGCTTGAGCTGTAGATGCATAGTTCCTTGAAAGTAGTGTCACGTGTAGACAGGGTGGAGAAGAAAGTGTTTGATGCACTTGCCTTCATTGGCCTGAGTATTGAATACAGGGCTTGGGCTATCACATTACGGCTGTACAAGATATTTGTAAGGCTACGTTTGGAGTACTGCGGACAATTCTGGTCACCCAGCTATAAGAAGGATTTAATTAAACTGGAAAGGGTGCAGAAAAGAGTAAGAAGGATGTTACTGCGACTGGAGGGTTTGAGTTTCAAGGAGAGACTGAATAGGCTGGGACTTCCTTTCCCTGAGGGGTGACCTTTTAGAGGTTTATAAAATCATGAGGGGCATGGATAGGCAAGATCTTTTCCCCAGGGTTGGGGAGTCCATGACTCGAGGGCATAGGTTTGAAGTGAGCGGGGCAAGATTTAAAAAAGGACCTTAGGTGTAACTTTTCAGAGAGTGATGCACATATGGAACTAGCTGCCAGAGGAAATGGTAGAGAAGGATACAATTACAACATTTAAAGCACAACTTGACATGGACAGAAAATTTTTACCTCTTCATTATCACTTTTCTGTACTGGCCTGCTAGCTATAATCTCCTTGTTTGCATCTCTCCTTTCATATCATGCTCTCTCTTTGTGGGCGGTGTCTTCATGTACCCACTCACCTCTTCCCACTGCCGCCCCATGTCCCCCCCAAACCTCACTGCCCAGGTCCCATTCCCTCAGCCCCACCTGCACTCCCACTTCAGCTTCTGCGTAAATACCACTTTTCTTTTCCCTGTTACTAACAGTTCTGATTAAGAGTCACCAGACTCGAAAAGTTGACTGTGCTTTCTTCCCACAGATACAACGCCACACCTGGAGAGTTTCTCCAGCAAATTGTGATTTTGTTTTAAATCTCCAGCATCTGTAGTTCCTTATTTTATTGGCAAAGCAGATGTTTCCTGTTGTGGGACATTCTAGGAGGAGAGATCAAGGTTTTAGGAGAAAGGATGGAAGATTTAAAACAGCGATGAGAAGAAATTATTCCCCTCAATGGGTCATGTATCTGTGGAATTCCCTACCCCAGAGTGTGGTGGATGCGAGAACATTGAGTAAATTTAGGGAGAAGACAGACGGATTTTAACTATTAGTTAGAGTGTTATGGGAAGAGAGCAGGAAAGTGGAGTTGAGCCCAATATGAGCCCAATATGTGAAATGTTGGAGTAGATTCAAGGGGCTGAATTGCCCACTGTTGCTCTTCATTATTTTTGTTGAATTAAAAATCTCTCAAACATTTTATAGTATGAGTTTTTGTTGAAATGTCCTAGATATTGCTGAAGATGTTGGGTTTTCATAAGATGTTGGGACAGACTGATAAATTTTGGCATTTATTCTTCCATTAGGAATATTGCTGTCAAAAAACAAAACATTTTAACACAAATTACAGGGACATCTTTTGCACGGTCCAACTTTTAATTTTGGATCATTTTGCGTGAAAGCCACTCTAATGGTCACTGGAAGTTGCAGGCATGGCTTTTATAGCGACATCGTCAGTTTTGCCAACATCTATTGTTGTCTCACCAGATAGGTTGCATTCCCACATTAGGGATCATTGAAAACCAACAATCTGTTAATGATGTGTCCTTTTGACTTTCTGGTTCATTTCAGCAGCAAGGTGAGGGGTTCGAGCTGTGGCCTTGGAGCTGAATCCCTGGTTGGGTTTGGTCTCCAGGTAGAGCATGGCAGGAGGGAGTGCACCACAATCCTGGATATTACACCTCGGACTTATGGAGGGCACACACACTCTTATACACCTCATGGACTGTGTGGAGTTTGCACGTTCTCCCCGTGTCAGCGTGGGTTTCCTCCGGGTGCTCCGGTTTCCTCCCACAGTCACAAAGATGTGCAGGTTAGGTGAATTGGCCATGCTAAATTGCCTGTAGTGTTAGGTAAGGGGTAAATGTAGGGGTATGGGTGGGTTGCGCTTCGGCGGGGCGGTGTGGACTTGTTGGGCCGAAGGGCCTGTTTCCACACTGTAAGTAATCTAATCTAATCTAATCTAAAAAAAAAACTATTGCTTCGTAATATTCAGATTATTATTTTCAATATGGGCCATTATTTTTGTCCCTTGTTTTGAGGTCAATTTCTCAGAATTGAAGAAAATGTACACATTCGGAGTTCCTGGGATGGTGAGACTGTTGTGAATCAATTCTGAACGTTTTGCTAATACGAGGGTAATGTTAATTAATCTTTGCTGATCTGACAGTTGAGTAATGAGGTTTTGCCCAGGAAAATTTGGTCAAAATGAATCCTTATTCCTATATATCACCTTCAGTGATTTGCAGAGATTTCCTCCAGTGATTCCGCTATCAGTCTCTCAATAAGTCACAGACTAAATATTAACTGCATGGTTTCCAAAACTTTCCACCGTCCCCTTCCCTTGATTCCCTCATAAACATTTCCCCTCCCCCTTCTGAGTGATTGTTTTCTCTGAGCTGATTTCCTGAACTGATACATTTTGGTCAAAACTTTGATTTCTTTTGACTTTCCGTTACTCCACTGCATTGCACATAAACATGTTCAAACTGACATCACAACACATGCCTGGAACCCTGATTATCCGATGAGATTTTTCTGACCGAGTAACAATCAGAGCAGTGAAAAGATGTCCACTGTCAATGTGAGTTTGGGAATGAAATGTGATCAGTATTCATTATCAGCCAATGATTCAGGGAATATTTTGGGGAAAAATAATCCGATCATTCACCATTTTTATGAAGCAGTATAGTTTGAATAATACATTGTCCCCTTCCTCCTAATCATTGCTGATCCCATCACTGCATGCCATCACTGTCTTGGAAGACTGCAGCTGTTTACTGATCTGCTGTCGAGTACTTGGAGGCTACAGCTCCCACACTGTGTCAGTTTGAAAGTCGCTGAGCAACAAGAGTGGTATTCCCACATGAGAAATCTCTGTCAGACACTTACTAGTGGAGCTGAGATAGTGTCCCTTATACTTTGTGTGCAGATCCACCTGAGAAAGCTGTTTCTTTGGTGGTATGTGCTGAAGCTGTGTTTGGATATTCAGTGTGTTTATTGGAAAAGTTCACTTCAGGTTTACAAGCTTAGTTTTGATGATGGCTTATTCCTGAATATGAGAAGATGAAGTGTAATTATCTGGGAGTTACAGAGAGTGTGATGATTCTTACTAATCTCCTATTTTTGAGTTTTGAGTGTGTGTTGGAAGTTGATTGTTATTCCGTGAACTGAGAAAAGTCACACTGTGTTGAGATCTGGATATGGCCTATCTTGTCAAATTCCTCTAAGTTCTTCACACCTCCCCCCCAGCTTAACCCATGACTCGAGCAACCTCCTCTGAAAAGATTGGAACAGATTGTGTTGATGACAGAGCCTTTTGGAACAACCAGATGTCCCAAAGCATTTTACAGTCAGCAACGTACTTTTCTGTTTATTCTTGAAACATTGGAAATGTGGCATCTAATGTGTGTGTGCAGCAAATATCAAAAAATAACAATGTGACAATGTCCAGATAATCTGCTTTTTAAAGCTATTGATTGAGCAAATTGTACATTCACTGTAGAGAGTGAAAAAGTTTAAATCAGATTTGAATTCCTAGTAACTGAATTAAAGTAATCATAAGAACATAAGAAACAGGATCAGGAATAGGTCATCTGGCCCCTTGAGTTTGCTCTACCTTTCAATAGAATCATGGCTTATCTTTTCATGGACTCAGCTCCACTTACTGGACTGTTTACAATAACTCTTAATTTCCTTAATGTTCAAAAATCTATCTATCTTTGCCTTAAAAACATTCAACAAGGTAGCCTGAACTGCTTCACCGGGTGGGGAATTCTACAGATTCACAATCCTTTGGGTGAAGAAATTCCTTCTCAACTCAGTCTTAAACCTGCTCCCTCTTAATTTGAGTGTATGCCCCCTAGTTCTACTTTCACCTGCCATTGGAAACAACCTCCCTGCTTCTAACCTGATTTATTCCCTTCAGAATTTTCTATATTGCAATCAGATTTTTTCTCATTCTTCCAAATTCCCATCAGTATAGTTCCGGTCTACTCAATCTCTCCTCATAAGCCAACTCTTTCAACCTCAACATCAACCTAATGAATCTCCTCTGTACCTCCCTTAGTGTCAGAACATCCCTTCTCAACTAAGGAGACCAAAACTGTACAAGAGTGCTCCAGAGGTGGCCTCACTATTACACTATACAGCTGCAGCATAACCTCCTTGTTTTAAACTCCATACCTCGAGCAAAGAAGGACAGTATTCTATTTGCCTTCTTAATTACCCGCTGCACCTGCAAACCAACTTTTTGTGATTCATGCACAAGGACACGCAGGCCCCTCTGCACATCAGCATGTTGTAATTTCTCACAATTTAAGTACAGTCAATTTTGCTGTTATTCCCACCAAAATGGATGACCTTACATTTACCAACATTGTACTCCACCTGCCAGACAATTGCCCACTCATTTAACCCATCTCTCTGCAGACTTTCAGTGCCCTCTGCACACTTTGATGTACCACTCATCATAGTGTCATCAGCGAACCTTGACACAATACACTTGGTCCCCAACTCCAAATCATCTGTGTAAACTGTAAACAACTGTGGTCCCCACACTGACCTCTGAGCCACATCACTAGCCACTGATTACCAACCTGAAAAACACCTCAATATTCCCCACTGTCTGCTTTCTGTCAGTTAACTAATTCTCTATCATACTAATACATTACTCATAACACAATGCACCTTGATCATATGCAGCAGCCTTTTGCATGGCAGCTTGTCGAATGCCTTCCTGAAATTCACCAGGTCCCTGTTGTCCACTGCACTCATAACGTCCTCACAGAATTCCAGTGAATTAGTTAAATATGATGTGCCTTTCATGATCCCATGCTGCCTTTGTCAGTTGGGACAATATCTCGCCATTTCTTCCTTTATGATAAATTCAAGCATTTTCCCCACTACAGAACTAAAGCTTATAGTTACCCACCTTTTATCTCCCTCCTTTTTTAAACAGTGACATCATATTTACTGTTTTTCAATCTGCCGGAACTGTCCCAGAGTCTGGTGAAATTTTTGTAAATTACCACAAGTGCATTTCTTATTTCACCACCATCTCTTTTAGTATTCTGGGACACATTCCATCAGGGCCAGGAAACCTGTCTATCTCTAGCCCCATTAGCTTGCCCAACACGACCTTTTTAGTGATAATGATCATTTCCAGGTCTTGACAGACTGTAGCTTCTTTGTCATCAATTATTAGCATTTTATTCGTGTCTTCTACTAAGACTGATGCAAGGTACCTGCTCAATGCATTGGCTATTTCCTCATTTCCCATTATTAAAACCCCCTTCTCATCCTCTAAAGGACCAAAGTTTATCTTAGCTGCTATTTTTCATTATATACAATTGTAGAAACTTTTTTGCTCTCTGTTTTTATGTTCTGGGCTAATTTACTCTGACAATCTATCTCACCTTTCTTTATAGCTTTTCTTGTGGCTTTCTGTTGACCTTTAAAGATTTCCCAATCCTCTAGTTTGCCACTAATCTTTGCCTTTTTGTATGCATTAGATTTCAATTTGATGCTCTCTTTACTTTCCTTCATTATCTAAGGCTGATTGTTCCTTTTTCGACAGTCCCTCCTTTTCACTGGTATGTACTTTGCTAAACATAATGAAAAATCGCTTTGAAAATCCTCCACTGTACCTCAATTATTCCATCATATAGTCTTCACTCCCAGTCTTCCTCAGCAAAATCTTTCCACATCCCATTGTAGTCTCCTTTGTTTAAGCACAAGACACAGGTATTTGTTTTACCTTCTCACCCTCCACCTGTAATTTAAATTCAACCATACTGTGATTGTTCCTTCCGAGAAAATCCCTAACTGTGAGATCATCAATTATTCCTGTCTCAATAGGCAGGACCAGATCAAGGAATAACTTACTTCCCTGTAGGTCTCAACACATTCTGTTCGAGGAAACTATCACGATACCTTCTATGAAGTCCTCCTCAAGGCTGCCGTGAACTACTTGGTTTGATCAATCGCTATGTAGATTAAAACTCCCCATGATAATTGCTGCACCAGTTTTACGTGCATTAGTTATTGCTTTGTTTATTGCCCGCCCCAGAGTGACATTATTATTTGCAGGCCTACAGACTATGCTAAACAGTGACTTTTCCCTTTACTATTTCTAATTTCCACCCACATTGAGTTAACCTTTTTCTCTATAGAATCTATATCATCTCTTACAACTACCCCGATGTCATCCTTAAATATCAGAGCGACACCACCTCCCTTTCCTTCCACCCTGTGATGCCAAATACTCTGATACCCCAGGATATTTAATTCCCAGTTGTGACCACCCTGCAGCAATGTCTTTGGAACGGCCATTAAATCATGTCCATTTGTGATGATCAGTGCCACCTTATTTACTTTGTTTTGAAAGCTACGAGCATTTAGTAAAGTGGCCTTAAGCTAATTTTTATACCTTCTACTTGAATCCCAACACGTCCACCAGAAAAACCTTTGTTTTTAAACATTCTCTCTTTTTCTGCCACTACCTGGTTTCCAATCATCTTACTTCTCCACTCTCTACTGCTTTTTGCTTTTTATTTACTCTCTTGATTCTCTATTTCCTTAAGCCCTCACTTACTTTCGCTAACTCAGAGCCGTTCCTTAATTTCCCATCCCTCTCACAAACTAGTTTAAAGTCCACTCTGTTGCACGGGAATTGTATATTTTAAGATATATTTGAACAAAACAACTAAAAGCAACTTTGAGTAAACAATACAAAGGAACCAACTAATAGATTAAACTGGAAAAAATATACTTCCCTTTTAACTTTTAATAGAATAGATGACCCTATGTCAATGTTATGCTTTATATCCTGATAACTGCAGAATCGTAGTTTTTCCAAGAACCAGTTTCATGACACTCTGATCTTCCAATTAGATTACATTTAGATTTTTTTATTATCATGTATATTCGAGAACAGGAATACAGGGGTACAGTGAAAATTGCAAAGAGTCACCACTCTCCAGTGCTAACTTACAATTCAAAGCAAGAAGCAGAAATTAACTAAACAAAATCAAAAACAAAAGAAATGCCCAGATCTGTCGAGGCAGCTCCTGGCTCTCACTCCGAATACTGGAAATTGGCTGGGCCGTTGAACCTTTATCATCGTTGGGGAGCTCGGCAGGGTCTTGGTTCAGAGCTACATCCCTCTGACACCAAGAGTCTTGTACTGGGCCCACTAACGCAGCTGCTACTGGAGCAAAGAGTCATCACTCTCCAGCGCCACCTCACATCTACTACCACTGGCTTGAGTCACCTCTGCCACCTCCTGGGCTAGGCTCACCAACACTGTCTCCGCTGCAGCCACCATGTCGCTGCACCTGTGCCAGGCCTTACAACATGGCTGCTGGTGGAGCAAAGAGTCCGTCAGCCACTGCCATGAGTCCCACGCTTAGCCCACACTTGCCACCACCCCCAATGCTGCTGCAACCAAACTCTCCAAAAGGTCAACAAAAAGACTGTGGAGAAAAGTAAAAGAGAAAAGAAAATCAGATGGAAGAAAAGAATGGGTGAGCCCTGGGCTCATGAGTCGAATGCTGCCACCTGCCACCGCCATCTTGGAAAATGCCATTTAGTTGAATTTTCACAAAAGTTCTGAAGTATCTGCCAACACTGAGGGCCCGTCAGTGATTCCTTTCCTGGTCTCGCCAGGATGAATATTCCAGAGTGTTGAGATTGTTGCAAGATGTGTCTCTTCAACCAGTGACTGTGTTCTCTCCCACATTCACAACACAGTTTTGACTTGAGCCTTCTTCACTGTGGGGAGGATTTAAGTGGTCTGGAGGGGAGTTCTCGTAGCTCTACAGGAGGGGAATGGGTTTGGTCATGTACTGAATATTTTTGCCTGAAGACACTTTAACACTTCATCTCATTCTTGTTTGCTGGGCTCCAATATTGTTGTGAATAGAGTGCTGATGGGGCTGCCTTCCCCGTAACGGCACTGATTCCCCACAATGCTCAAAAAGTGTCAGGCCACAGAACTTTGTTCTGATCTGTTTGTTGTGGGGCCAGTTTAGATTTTTTTGCTGCTTGCTACTCTTGGTCTCTTGGTATTTGTCCGATATGTACTGCTGTGTAGTGTTGGTTGGTTGGTACATTGACTTGGTTCAAACCTAGGCTCTAAAGTCCCCAGTACTGCTTCTGACCTGTTTATCTACTAGTTTGATGATAATGATGGAACGAGGGCTGTACTGGGCTGTGAGATTATGGTGGAATATAATCTTGCTGCTGCTGCTGAAGACTCCTTGCACCTCATGGACATTAAGGAGAAAGTAAGGTCTGCAGATGCTGGAGATCAGAGCTGGAAATGTGTTGCTGGAAAAGCGCAGCAGGTCAGGCAGCATCCAGGGAACAGGAGAATCGACGTTTTGGGCATAAGCCCTTCTTCCTGAAGAAGGGCTTATGCCCAAAACGTCGATTCTCCTGTTCCCTGGATGCTGCCTGACCTGCTGCGCTTTTCCAGCAACACATTTCCACCTCATGGACATTAAGCTTTGTGATCTGTTCTAAGTCCACTTCCCTAGTGATATGTCATACAAAGTACTCGTTCGTCAGTTGAAAAAAGGTGTGGTTGCTTTTCTTGAACTTATTTAAGCTGAAGCATGAGACTCCGTGGAGTCAATATTGAGGATTTCCCCAGCTACCACTGAGATAGGATATGCAAAGAGATGGTGACTGAGGAGTCTGGGCTGATTCTGAATTGTTACAAGATTCTGATACAAGCTCGCATTGAATTCATTGCACATTTTTCACACATTGCCTGACTGTATTTTTCATCACCCTCATGGTGCAGGAGAAGACGAGGGTCTTGTCAGGGGAAAGAAACTATCCACATTGTCCTGGTTATGATCCAGTGTTCCTGTTGGAGAGGAGGGTGTGTGACAGCCAAGTGAGAAAGAAGAAAGGACTTGCATCTGATGCCCAATTCAGAACAAAGAAAAACTGAGACTCACTTGATTGATTCAATTTTTTATTGTTATTTGCACCAAGACACAGTGAAAAGTATTGTTTTATATGCTATACAGCCAGATCATACCATACACAGAACATCAGGGTAATAAAACAGAGTGCAGAATACAGTGTTACAACTGCAAAGAAGGTGCAGAGAGTGATCAACATTAAAACTTGAGAGATTCCTTCATAAGTTTGATAACGGGAAAAGAAAATATTCACAAGTGAGTTGTGTAGTAAGAGTTTGAATCATTCTGGGGAATTGTTGGATCACTCATATTCACACAGAGCGGGGAGAGGCAGCAGGGGGAAGCTGAATGTGATGTGTAACTGAGTCTTCACACAGTCAGTGACACTCAGCAAGCACTGACACATCCACACTGATGGAAAACTGTTTCAGTCTAAAGTTTGTAAGAAAGGCTTCACAAGTTCCTTCATGTTATACCAGATGACGTTTTAAGGGACCTGCCCATTCAATGGTGAGGTGTAAGATTGTGCCTTCCAACAGAGCCAGCTGTGGTACCATGCAGTCCCCAGATTACTCATCTCTTTCATCAGGATTCAGAGCTCAATAAAGTTTGGAGGGTGCAATTCGTTTAGGGGCTCTGCACTATCTGCCTTCATGACACTTCTGAAACCCATCCCTGAATAGCCTGGCTCCAGGTGTGGCCCCTGTGCTTGTAAGTTGAGCCAGCTCTCAGAAATGGATATGGTGTAAAATTGGACCATGTTTTACTTGATGATGTGAATTGTGGGCAGATCTACTTCAGGAGAAAGGAGTTTGATGAATGTCATGGGGAGGTTTGTACTGTCTTGCCTGAGAGGATGACCATCCTGAGTATGGTGGGGAGTGGGCGTAAGTCTCTACAGCTCCAAGTTCTCTCAGCCCATCATACCTCAGTGTAATAATAAGTTCACCTCACACTCTTTCAAGGTTAATTTCATTTTCTGGAAAAGATCTTAGGTCACTTTCAAATGCTTCATTATTTTGGTTCATTCAAAGTTTGGTGTGATTGAATATTATGTTGATGTTTGTCTATTTAATCAATTTTCTGTATAGATTTATAAACTCGCTATGAATTCATTGTTTAGCTTGAACCAAGTGACTGAAACACTTGGGTTCCAACAGTAAGATTCCTGGACACATTTGTCGGTTTGTGTCGCTGTGGTTGGGAAAATTTCTCCATTTGATGATTTTATAATTTCCAGTTTATATTCATCTCCCTTAAATGAAGACTTGCATTTATATATTAACTGTCACTGCCTCCATACATAAAAAAGCAATTGACAGTAAGAAGTGAAAGGTTGCATATAATTGGTTTCATAAATCATATGCTCCTTTAAACAGCAATGTCTTGGTCTAAATGCTCAGGTCGCTGCAGTGAGATTTGAACCCACAACCTTCTTACTGAGAAATAGGAATGAGAAACAAAACCATGACTGATAGTGTTAGATAATATTTCTGTGTATTAGGTTCAGCTTTTAAACAGTTGAGTCTCAAACTGTGTACAGAGTATATCTTCCAATAAACTGGCAGTCTGAACACTTGATTTGGATTTAAAGTAGTCAGAGCTGCAGGTGTCAGTGTTGTCTTTGTGTTTGGGTTCCTGAAGCTGTGAAAGGTGGTAAAGCCCCTGCAGTCAGGAGAAGTGAAACTAATGGAGAAGTACACGGCAGGAGTGAGGAACTTCCTACAGATGAGGAAATGGTAGAAGATAACACATTGAGCAAAATGTAATCATTCTAAATACCACTGACTCACATACAGCATCACTCCAGAATAACCATCTATCATCTGAAAATCCCTGGCATTCTTCATGAGACTAAGTTGTAGTGGGTTCTCTCACCACTAGATGTACAGTGTCTGGAGGACACACTCCTCCACATGCCTTTATCTTGATCCCAAATGGAGAATCCAGTGACACTGAGGTTGGTAGTATGGGAGCATCTTAGTGACTGAGGCAAGTGGGGTCAAGAGCGTGGTCCTGGAAAAGCACAGCAGGTCAGGCAGCATCCAAGGAGCAGGAGAATCAACGTTTTGGGCATAAGCCCTTCATCAGGAATGAGGCTTGTGGGCTGGTGGGGCTGAGAGATAAATGGGAGGGGGTTGGGGCTGGGGGAACATAGCTGAGAATGTGATAGGTAGATGGAGGTAGGGGAGAAGGTAATAGGTAGGAGGGGAGATAGAGTGGATGGATGGGAAGCATGGTGGACAGGTCAAGTGAGGCAACTGAGCCTTGATCATGATTTGAAAGTGTAAATGTCTCAGCCAAAGCTGTTGCAGCACTATCACAATGTAAGCAGAGATCCAGGATGGCACCGGAGAGTGGCAATTCTTTGCGAATCGCACACTAACAATACTTTTCACTGTATTTTGGTACATGTGACAAGAATAAATCAAATCAAATCAAATGATTCCCCAAATCATTTGGCTAGTCACAGAGTCAATCTCAAGTACAGGCACATCCTGAACAGAGTCACTCCCAGAGCGCCTGTCTCCTTTGCCCCTCACTGATGAGCATGTGCTGATCCCACCACTGCATGTTATCGATGCCATGTATGCTGTCGGTCTTCCACTTCTGCTGTATTGTCAAAGGCCTTTGAAAATGCACATCACACACCAATGTAATCAGTTTGAAAACCTCTGACGATTAGAATGCTATTCTCAGAAATCTCTGTCAAACATTTACCAGGGGAACTGAGACAACAGCTGCAGTAAGTGCAGCTTTATTCAGATGGGACAATGACAAGTTTAAATCTGCACCTGATCTGCTGCTCAAAGTCACCTCCATTTCCCAAGTTTCAGGAAACTCATGTTGCTCCAGAAATATTTGGATTGACTGTGAGAGACATTAATTAGAGAGCCCACCCACTCTGCCCATTGTCTCCTCTTCCTCTTCCAGAGCTGGTTCACTTCCTATAGGGACTGAAAACCAAGTGAGGAGATGGTGAGTGAAGATCATACAGTCATAGAGATATACTGCACGGAAACAGACCATTCGGTCCAACTTGTCCATGCTGACCAGATATCCCAACCCAGTCTAGTCCCACTTGTCAGCACCTGAGTTAATCTAATGGAATACAGATGCAAAAAATTCAGTTAACTAATGAAATATGTAGGAAAAACTTTTGACTTCTTTTTTGGAAATAACATTGCAATGCACAATACTCACTAATTATAGAAACTGCTTAATACTATAACAGATTTTTGACTTATTGATATACTATCTTTTCAAATCAGAATAAATTAATACACTGTTGAACAGTCGATCAAAAAACTGCACCTCCCTCCAGCTTTGTGAGCTATTTTCAAGGCTTCTAAAGTGATGGCAGGTCGAATTTCTAACTAAGGAGCAGTTTTTATACAAATTGTATCCCATAATATCCACACCAATCTTCAAGCAGTCTGACTATCCTGTGGGCGGTCAGGGGTGGAGATGTACCTTATGCTGTGTGAGAAGATCGAACTGAGAGAGCTGTTTACCTGATGCTTTGTGCTGAATGTTTTGACTGGAGCTGTGTGTTGGATATTGAGTGTGTTTATTGGAAGCATTTCCCTTTGATTTCCAGGTTGAGTTTTCTTGATGGCCCATGCCTGAATGTGAGAGGGTGAGGTGTAATTATCTGGGAGGTGTGTGTGTGTGGTTCATATCACCTTTTGAAAAGGCACTACAAATGGGCAGCAGTGCTGATCTCATGAACGATAGCCTCATCTTGTGAGGGTTTGAATGACACGGGACTGAGAAATCATCCCATTTGTAAAAGAGGTGAGTAAATTGGAAGAAATCATCCTTCCTTTTCCTGTATTACTGAAGGACTGCAGTGTCATGCACCAGAGAATACAGAGAGAATAGACATCACAGATAGATCCTGGCCATCACCCAAAGAACAACTTTACAACTGTGGAAAGACAGCCAGTCCCTGCAAAGCATTGCTCAACACAGAGAAGTTTGGGCAGTGAAACCATCATCTGGAAATCAGTCGGGTCAGTGGTGTGGAGTCTTCCATCTGAAGGTTGGACTGTGGGTAATCGGTCAGAGTGAGGCTGGGAAGAAGTGTGAGTGGGCTCTTAACGTGGTAAGAGCTTCAATCATTCATCAAGCCTCTCCATGAACATCTGACTCATTCCTACAGGTAAGAGGCTGTTCAGTTATGCTGTGTGTAAGCGAGTAAACTCTGTTCACACACTGTGTTTGTCTGTTGTGTATCTGTTCATACAAGAACTGTTATATGGTAGAGAAACCTTTCAACAGTGAGTGAACTTTTCCAATTACAGACACATTTGTCCTGGAGAGTAATCATTCAGATTTGAGGTTTGCAACCAGGATTTTCTAAAACCATCAGGTCTGATGAGTAACCAACATGTTCTTATCGGAAGAAAAACATTCACATGTGATGTGTGTAATAAATCATTCCCATCGTCATCAACCCTCCTCGTGCACCAACGTATTCACACAGGGGAGAAACCATTCATGTGCAAACAATGTGATAAATCATTCTCCCAGTTATCAAACCTCCTTAGACACCAATGTGTCCATACAGGAGAGAAACCATTGCAATGTGAGGTGTGTGACAAATCATTCTCACAAGCAGGAAACTTCCACATACACCAATGCATTCACAGAGGAGAGAAGCTATTTAATTTTGTGTGTGTGACAAATCATTCCTGTCTTCATTGAGACTACTGCTGCATCAGAGAATTCACATAGGTGAGAAACCATTCAGGTGTGAGGTATGTGAAAAGTCATTCTCACAAGCAGCAAACCTCTGTACACGCCAATGTATTCACACAAGAGAGAAACCATTCCAACGTAAGGCGTGTGACAAGTCATTTTCACAAGCAGCAAGCCTCTGCACACACCAACATATTCATACAGGAGAGAAACCATTCCAATGTGATGTGTGTGACAAGTCATCCTCACAAGCACGAAACTTTCGCATACACCAAAACACCCACAGAGGAGAGAAACTGTTTAAGTGTGAGATATGTGACAAATCATTCCCCTCCTCATTAACTTCTGCTCCATCAGAGGATTCACATGGGGGAGAAGCCATTCAGGTGTGAGGTATGTGACAAATCATTCTCTCATGTAGCAAAGCTCTGTACACACCAATGTATTTACACAGGAGAGAAATTATTCCAATGTGAAGTGTGTGACAAATCATTTTTGCAGTCAGGACAGATCCATATTCACGGGCATATTCACACAGGAGAGAAATTTTTGAAGTGTGAGGTGTGTGATAAATCATTCCCCACTTCATCAAGATTTCTGCTTCACCAGAGGATTCACGGGGGAGAAATCATTCTGATGTGAAGTGTGTAACAAATCATTCTCATCATCATCGAACCTCCGCACACACCAACGTGTCCACACTGGGGAGAAACCCTTCAGGTGTAAGGCATGTGACAAATCATTCTCTCAGTCAGGAGACCTCGGCTTACACAAACGTATTCACACAGTGGAGAAATTGTTTAAGTGTGAGGTTTGTGACAAAATCATTCTGTAACTCATCCCAACTCTTTCGGCATCAGAGCATTCACACAGGGGAGAAACCACTCAGCTGTGAGGTGTGTGACAAACCATTTCCAACATCATCAAGACTTCTGTTTCACCAGAGGATTCATATTAGGAGAAGCAAATCATTTGCAAGTTGTGTGACGCATCATTTTTCTGAGTCATCAAGTCTACACAAGCATCAATACACTCACACGAGGAGAAATCATTCATGTGTGATGTGTGAATCTAATCATTCATTAATTATCAACTCTCCACAATCCGCAAGGAGGTTGCATTGAAATGTGTAAAAAAATCATTCTGAAGTTCTTGGAACCTCCTGCTCCATCAAAGGATCTACATTAGGGAGTAACCTTTCAAATGTGAAGCTTTCATGATGACTTCAAATATCTGGGAATGCAGAAAATTCACACATGGGAGAAATTCTTCAGCTTTGTGACTGCGTTTCTGTACAGTCAGTGTGTCTTCTGTCCATCAGTGCACTCACAAGGGAGAAACTCTTTTGGGCTGAAAATGTGTTGCTGGAAAAGCGCAGCAGGTCAGGCAGCATCCAGAGAACAGGAGAATCGACGTTTCGGGCATAAGCCCTTCTTCAGCCCTGAAGAAGGGCTTATGCCCGAAACGTCGATTCTCCTGTTCCCTGGATGCTGCCTGACCTGCTGCGCTTTTCCAGCAACACATTTTCAGCTCTGATCTCCAGCATCTGCAGACCTCACTTTCTCCTCAAAGAAACTCTTTTGGAGTGAGTTCAGTAATAAAGCTTTCACTTGGGTTTCAGACCTCCTGGAACGTTGAATAGTCCAGCTATGCCAAACCCTTCCTGTGTGGTGTGAATTGTTTCACTGCATTAGTTCACTGAAGATCAAGCCTCGTTATTCCATGCGTTCTCACAAGTGTGAGGTATGACCGCTTGAATCTTTAGGCTAGCTAACACCCGACTGTGACCACAATCTAAAAGAAGCAAAAGTGTATTCACTGAAAAGAAAATGTGTGCATAAAGATGTGACACAAACACGTTATTAATTGCTAATATGCAAACCTCAACTCAACCCCAATCAAAGTCCAAACACACTCCCTCTTTCATACAAAGGATGAACAAGATAGACAAGACAAACAATTATTTCAGGAATATATAGTGGGTGGAAAATAGATAATTAAAAGTCACAAACTCTGTCGATCACGGTTCAATCCAGAAGCTGAAAGGAAGTGACTTCATCATGTTGTTGCCAACTTTGGAAATCCTCAATCAGTAGCTTCTCAGTGAGACCTAGGGCATGACTTCAATTTGAAGTTTTCTTTCAAAGACTTTGCCAAGTTTTTGAATGTTATTTCTTTTACAGTTAAAAAGAGGGGGAAAAAGATTTCACTTGCTGACTGGGTTGAAGGTCTGAACTCATCTCTCTCCTCCCAGTTTAGTGACAAACTTCCCTCTTAATATCAATTAAAATGTTTTACTGAGCAATTTACTTTTTAGTGAAAGGGCATTTGGTGCCAGTGTGTCTCAGAAAAGTATCAAATGCAGCTTCCGTTAAATGTATCTGCTCTTCTGTAACCACAATGTCCAAATGGTTCCACTTTTCTTTTGAGTTGTGCAGAACCTAATAATCCAAATATCACTTTCCCAGTCTCTATTTCCGGATAAAATAAATCACTCTTAACAAAAATGAAGAGAATATTCAATTTGTAACCACTTCAGTACAAAGTAAAACCAAGATTTACGAGTTTATAAGTGTCCTTGCTTTTAAAACCTGCAGTCAAATTTCCAAAATTGGAGTCAGGTCTGAAGTTTCTTTTTTGGGGGGAGGGGTGGTGGGGAGGGGGTACCCAACAGTTGAAGAGTTGTTGGTAGTTTATGTTTTTTTTTAAAACAAAACTATTAAAAGCTTTGCTGAAATGTGATTTCTGATTCACTGTTTTGGATTTTTAAAAGCAAGTTTACTTGCAGAGTGCACAGATGCAGGTTAGTGGCTGCATTTTGCAGGCCAGAAGTTTCTCCTTTGTCACCTGAAGTGAGAAGTATTAATTTCATCAGTAGATGTGGAAAGAAGCAGCACTGACCACGTAATTATCTTCTGTTTTAGAATTGTATACTTGAAAAATGGAAGTCAAGTGACCAATGCCACTATTGCAGAAAGCCCATTGGATCCAGGACCAGTAGAACAGAGAACATTACAGCGCAGTATAGGCCTTTCGGCCCTCAATGATGAACCAATCTGAAGTCTATCTATCCTACACTATTCCATTTTCATCATATGTTTATCTAATGACTATTTAAATGCTTTTAAAGTTGAGTCTACTACAATTACAGGTAGGGCAGTTCATGTCCCTACTACTCTCTGTGTAAAGAAACTATCTCTGATATCTGTCCGATATCTATCACCCCTCAGTTTAAAACTATGTCCCCTCGTGCTAGCCATCACCATCTGAGGAAAAAGGCTCTCACTGTCCACCCTATCTAACCCTCTGATTATCTCTGAATTAAGTTCCTCTCAAACTTCTTCTCTCTTATGAAAACAGCCTCCATTCCCACAGCCTTTCATCATGAGACCTTCCTTCCATACCAGGCAACATCCGAGTAACTCGCCTCTGAATCCTTTCCAAAGCTTCCACAGCCTTTCTATAATGTAGTGACCAGAACTGCATGCTATACTCCAAGTGCAACCGCACCAGAGTTTTGTACAGCTGCAGCATGACCTTGTGGCTTCAAAACTCCAGCCCTCTACCAGTAAAAGCTCAGACACCATATGCCT
Organism: Chiloscyllium plagiosum; assembly: GCF_037043375.1. Classification (NCBI taxonomy): domain Eukaryota; kingdom Metazoa; phylum Chordata; class Chondrichthyes; order Orectolobiformes; family Hemiscylliidae; genus Chiloscyllium; species Chiloscyllium plagiosum. The sequence goes on from NW_028270173.1 coordinate 63,066,805, forward strand.
TCTTAGCAACCCTATCAACCTGGATGGCAACTTTACGGATCTGTGTGCATGGACACTGAGATCTCTCTGCTCATCTACACTGCCAAGAGTCCTCTCATTAGTCTAGTACTCTTTATTCCTGTTGTTCCTTCCAAAGTAAATCACCTCACACTTTTCCTCCATTTGCCACCTCTCAGCCCAGCTCTGAAGCTTATCTATGTCCCTGCAACATCCTTTGGCACTGTTCACAACTCCACTTACCTTATTGTCACCTGCAAGTTATCACACACTCATCCAGGTAATTTATAAAAATAACAAACAGCAGTGGCACCAAAACAGATCCTTGTGGTACCCCACTTGTAACTGAACTCCGGGATGAGCATTTCCCATCAACCATTACAATGATCCTATCCACCAGTCTCATGTCCCTTCCTGGCTCTTCTCAGTTCTCCCTTTAGGTCTTTCCTCACTAAGTTGTAACTCTCAAGCCTTCACATCTCATCCTAACACAAGCCTTCTTCTTCCCCTTGACAAGAGATTCAACTTGCTTCATAAACCATGGCTCTCTCACTCGATCACTTCTTCCCTGCCTGAAGGTATATACTGGAGATATATCTGGGTAACATATTTAAAATCTGAAGTGTGCAGGGTCAGGAGAGACAGAAGCCAATTCTACCAGCTGGATGAGGAGATATGTACTTCTGAAGGATTAGTTCCAAAAATAAAAAGTGCCAGTAATGGGAATTCACGGTGAGACAAGAAGCACTCAATTATGAAAAGTGAGGTCAGATTGTCCTGTGAAGAGTGGAGAAGTCTAAGAGCTCCAGGAATACAATTCATCCTTTGTAATGATATAGTTGGTTCACCGGTAGGAGAGATGTCTGCTGTGGTTGAAAAGTCAGTGGAAACTCAGGCGACTGAATTATTGCAGGGCGCATATCCTTGGAGTTCTCCTGACTGTGTGGTAACGAGCTCACAAAGTCACCAGTTGAAATAAGAGAGGTTACAAAAAGTACATTTGAGAAATTTAAATTGGAATTAGCCGAGACCCTGTTTGATCAAATGTTGTTCGCAACAAACATCTTTAGCTCAGATAAATTAATTGAATTACAGCAGAAAGATGAAAATGTAAGCAATTGTGTCGAGGATACACAGAAAAAAATCCGAATGTTCCTCTAAATGTTATTATCTTAAAAATGATGTCTTAATGAGGTAATGGACACCATCATATATTCAGGCATTTGGGAAATGGGCCGACGTTCATCCAGTTGCATTGCCAGTTGGTTATAGGAAGGAGATATTGTGGGTAATGCACAGGCTACCTCTAAGCTGTCATTTGAAAGTGAGAAAAATCAAGGTAAACTACAAAGCATTTTTACTAGTCTGGTCTGCAGAACGCTATCGTTAAATTTTTCCAGACATTTCACACATGTCAGGTGCTTGGAAATCCCAGGCAGTAATAAAATCCATACCCTTCATACCTGTTCCTGCATTTGAGGAAACTTTTTCAAGAGTCTTAACTGATTGCGTATAACCCCTACCTACAACAAAAAGTGCAAATCAATAATTGTTGACTATAATGGACGTGTCCATTAGATTTCCAGAGACTGTTCCATTACGCAATGTCACAGCTCCAAGGATTGTAGAAGAATTATGCAATTTTTTCACGAGATACAGAGTATTCATAGAGATACAATCAGATCAAGGGTCCACATTTAAATCAAATTATTCAAGGAAATTCTTGTCAGCTTAGCAATAATGATTAAAAAAAAACAAACCTACTGCGCACCGCCCAATACTGCAGAGATTGCTAGAAAAGTGGCTTCAGGCATTAAGTACCATCTTGAAGGGCCACTCAGATGATCAGGATAAGGGAATTTCTTTTATGCTTTTTGCGATCAGTGATGCTCTAAATTCAGTGCATTTGAATCAGATTTGGACATGAAGTGAGAGGACTGCTACAATTGATTAAGGAGAAATTGGTCGGTCAGAATTCAGAGACCACGTATTTGGACTATTTGAAATTTTCAGGTATCATGGAATCTCTACTGTGTGGAAACCCTGAACATCCAAAGAGTATTCTAACCAGACACATTCCCCTATTACTCCACATTTACTTCTGATTAATGTACCTAACATACACATCCTTAAAACTATGGGTAAATTAGCATGACCAATTCACCTGGCCTGCAAATCTCCCGATTGTGGGAGGAAACGCACGCAGACGCAGGGAGAATACGCAAACTCAACACTGGTGGTGGCCGAAACTGGAGTTGAACACAGGTCCCTGACGTTGTGAAACAGCAGCGCTAATCACTGAGCCACTGTGCCACCCTAACACTTGAATAGAGCAGGAGAGTTGACTTGGTAGCATTTAAAGGTATCACAGCACAGAATGAGACAGGAAGCAAACCAGAAATCAAAAGCTGGCAATTGTGCTATTGGAGATAAGATGTTAGTATTACTTTCAATGATAGATGAAGCGTTAAAAACAAGGTTTAGTGGACCTTATGAAGTCGAAAGAAAATTGAGTGAGGTGAACTATTGATAAGGACTCCAGACAGAAAGAAATCTCACAGAAGATGTCATGTGAATATGCTTAAAAGGTATTTTGACAGGGAAGGAAAGCCAGAGGAGACTGTGTTATTGGTTACAGCACAGAGGGAAGAACCAAGTTCAGACGATTCTGAAATGCACATTCCTAAATGAAATTGGACAATGAGGAAGTTGTCAAAATCTGGGATAAATTATTGTGTTACATCCCAGACGAAACACGAAATGATGTGAAAGAGTTAGTACTATCACATAGGGAGCAATGTGGAAATACGCTGGGAAGTACTAATCTCATGTGCATGATGTAGCTGTACAGATGCTATTCCAATTCAGCAATATTCTTTACACCCTCTAAAGTTCACACAGTTCAAAACAGGATTGAATGCATGGTCCCAGACGACTTGATTGAAGGGAGTTTCGGTGACTGGTACTCACCCGTAGTAACGGTGCCAAAACCATATGGTACCCAATGGTTATGTGTGGACTTTTGCAAATTCAATGCTGTTACAAAGACTGATGCATATCAGATTCCATGTTTGGAAGGCTGTTTTGAAAAGGTGGGAAAAGCAGCTTGCGTTTCTAAGTTTGATTTGCTATGAGGGTAATTGAATTTCAAAGTTTGGGAGAAGTTGTGTTAACCACTGCGTCAGCATTAAGCATACATAATTAGGCAATTAGAAAATTTGGGTAATTGAATGTACCTTTGTCAGGGGAACCTTATCAAATGCCTTACTGAAGTCCATATACACCACATCCACCGCTCGACCCTCATCAACTTGTTTAGTAACATCCTCAAATAACTCAATAAGATTTGTGAGGCATGACCTGCCCCTCACAAAACCGTGTTGACTGCCTTTAATTAAGCCATGCTCTTCCAGATGGTTATAAATCCTATCCCTCAGAATCCTTTCTAACACCTTGCAGATGACAGACGTGAGACTGACTGGTCTGTAATTGCCGGGGATTTCCCTATTTCCTTTCTTGAAGAGAGAAATTACATTTGCCTCCCTCCAGTCCTCAGGTACGACTCCGGTGGAGAGCGAGGATGCAAAGATCTTCACAAGCGGTGAAGCAATCACATTTCTCACTTCCCAAAGCAGCCGAGGACAAATCTGGTCTGGCCCTGGCAACGTGTCAATCTTAATGTCTGTCAAAAATTTCAGCACATCAGCTTCCTCAATCTCTATCTGTTCTAGCATGCTTACCTGCTCCTCAATATTTTCATTCACTACAAGGTCCTTTTCTTTTGTAAAGACAGAAGCAAAAAACTCATTTAGGGCTTCCCCTACCTCCTCAGACTCTATACACAAGTTTCCTATGCTATCCCTGATCGGCCCTACTCTTTCTTTGATCATTCTCTTATTCCTCACATAAAATGCCTTTGGATTCTCCCTAATCCTTCCTGCCAAGCCCTTTTTGTGACCCCCTCCTGGCTCTCCTCAGACCATTTTTGAGCTCCTTCCTCGCCTGCCTATAATCCTCTAGAGATGAGCAGGATCCTTGCATCCTCCACTTTACGTAAGCTGCCTTCTTTCTTTTGACGAGAAGCTCCTCCGCTCTCGTCATCCAAGGTTCCTTTATCTTACCCCTTCTTGCCTGTCTCAGAGGAACACATTTGTGCATCACTCGCAACAACTGTTCCTTAAACAGTCTCCACATGTCTATAGTGCCCTTTCCATGGAACAATTGCTCCCAGTCATGCTTCCCATCTCACGTCTGATAACATCATAGTTTCCTTTTCCCCAATTAAATATCCTCCCATTGTGCCTGCTTCTCTCATTCTCCATAGCTATGTAGAATGTGAGGCAGTTGTGGTCACTAACACCAAAATGCTCTCCCACCGCAAGATCTGATACCTGCCCTGGCTCATTTCCATGCACCAAATCCAAAATGGCCTCTCCCCTCGTCGGCCTGTCAATGTACTGAGTTAGGAAACTCTCCTGAACACACCTTACAAAAACAGCTCCTTCCAAACCATCTGCTCGAAGGAGGTTCCAATCAATATTGGGAAAGTTAAAGTCACCCATTACAACAACCCTACTACATTCACAAGTTTCCAAAATCTGTCGACCTATGCTTTCTTCAATCTCCCTGCTGCTATTGGGGGGCCTGTAGTTAAACCCCTAATGTGGTGACTGCTTCCTTACTGTTCCTAATTTCCACCCATACTGATTCAGTAGGCAGACTCTCCTCGACAATAGTAACTTCTGTAGCTGTGATACCCTCTCTGATTAGCAGTGCTACACCCCCTCCTCTTTTTACCCCCTCCATATTCTTTTTAAATGTTCTAAACCCTGGAACATCCAGAAACCATTCCTGCTCCTGAGAAGCCCACGTCTCTGTTATGGCCACAACATCATAGCACCATGCTCTAAGCTCATCACTTTTATTCTTGGTACTCCTTGCATTAAAGCAAACACACTTTAACCGATCCCTTGGTTCATTCCCAGGAAATTCCTTTCCACTGCCTGCGCTACCTCTTGCTATTGTCTCATCTCCATCAACTCTCACCACCGGTATATAGCTCAGGTTCCCATCCCCCTGCCATATTAGTTTAAACCCTCCTGAACAACTCGTGCAAACCTTCCACCCAGGACATTGGTCCCTTTCCAGTTCAGGTGCAACCCGTCCTTAATATACAGGTCCCACCTTCTCCAGAAGGTATCCCAATTATCTACATATGGTGCTTTTGTTTTTTTTTCTCAGGAGATCATAAAAGCACAGGTTCTGAAATGTCTTGCTTAGGATGGGTTTCAGGCCCAAAAGACTGACCAAGTATAGTCAGCATGTCTTTGTATGTTGGAAATCATGTCTCACGAACTTGACTGAGTTTTTTGAAGAAGTAACAAAGAGGATTGATACGGGCAGAATGGTAGCCATGATCTATGGCGGGTTGTTTTCAGGCTGGAGGCCTGTGACCAGTGGAGTGCTACAACGGTCAGTTTACTTTTTGTCATTTATATAAATGATTTGGATGTGAACATAGCAGTTGTAGTTAGTAACTTTGCAGATGACATAAACATTGGAAGTGTCCTGGACAGCGAAGTAGGTTACCTCAGAGTACATCTGGATCTTGATCAGATGGGCCAATGGGCTGAGGAGTGGCAGATGGAGTTTAATTTACACAAATGTGGAGCAAAAAGCAAATCAGAGCAGGACTGATACACTTAATAATAAGGTCCTGGGGAGTGTTGCTGAACAAAAAGACCTTGCAGTGCAGGTTCATAGTTCCTTGAAAGTAGAGTCGCAGTTGAATAGGAGAGTGAAAAAGCGTTTAGTATGCTTTCCTTTATTGGACAGAACACTTGAGTATAGGAGTTGTGAGGTCATGTTTTGCCACTGTTCAGGACATTGGTTGGGTCACTTTTGCAATATTGCATACAATTCCGGTCTTCTTCCTGTTGGAAGAATGTTGTGAAAATTGAAAGAGTTCAGAAAAGATTTGCAAGGATGTTGGCAGTGTTGCAGGATTTGAGCAATAGCAAGAGGTTGAATAGATTGCGACTGTTTTCCCTGCAGCGTCGGAGGCTGAGGGGTGACCGTATAGAGGTTTAGAAATCATGAGGGGCATGGATAGCATAAAAGGACAAAGTTGTTTCCTGTAGTGGGAAAGTCGAGAACCAAAGGGCATATGTTTAGAATGAGAGGGAAATATATAAAAGGGACCTAAGGGGCAACTGTTTGACGCAGAGGGTGGTGTATATATGGATTGAGCTGCCAGTGGAACTGTTGGAGGCTGGTACAATCGCAGCATTTAAAAGGCATCTGAATTGGTCTATGGATTGGAAGGTGTTCGAGGGATATGGGGCAAGATAACTTTAGAATATCTGGTCGGCATAGACGAGTTGGACCATCCGGTCAACCTTTGTGCTTGTACATCACTATGACTCAATGACACTAACAGATACTGCCTCAGGCAAAAGGATTTTAAGTTTTAGATTTAAGAAAAAGGTGGTACAAAGAAAGCTGAGCAGCCCGTCCACCCAGCTTAACTATTCACTGGTTTTATTTGGGTTTTGGTCTGTATGGCCAGTCACTGAAAGCAATCAGATAGCTGTAAAAGCTGTTGGGCCCAAAGAAGCAGGTACATGCTGATCCTTCTGTCTCTTTCACTGACATCCCTCCCGTAAGACACTGTTGGATTTTATCTTTTGTGCCAAGTGTTGATTATGGGGATAGGTACAAATAGTTGGAACAGTATCATTAATTTGGGATGAGCTGTTAGATTTTTGGAAAAGTAGGTTATTCAGCATTTTGTTCTCTTTTGTTTATGTTACATACGGTAATCTTCTAAAGAAATAGTGTTTGTTTAAATCTACGTGATTTGACCAACTGCATCCCTTCAGAAAAAAAATGCATTATTAGAATTAGAAATAGAATACCTTCAGTGTGGAAACAGGCCTTTAGCCCCACAAGTCCACACCGAACCTCTGAAGAATATTCCAACCAGACCAATTACTCTATGTTTCCCCTGATCACTGCACCACATCTGCACATCCCTGAACACTATGGGCAATTTAGCTTGACCAATTCACCTAACCTGCACATCTTTGGACTGTCCAAGGAAACCGGAGCACCCGGAGGAAACCTGTGCAGACGCAAGGAGAATGTGAAAAATCCACACAGGCAATTGCCTGAGGATTGAATTGCACATGGGTTCCTGGCTTCCTGTAAGGCATTCCTGATGAAGGGCTTTTGCTCGAAACGTTGATTTTCCTATTCCTCGGATGCTGCCTGAACTGCTGTGCTTTTCCAGCACCACTCTAATCCAGAATCTGGTTTCCAGCATCTGCAGTCATTGTTTTTACCTTCCTGTAAGGCAGCAGTGCGAATCATTGAGCCACTGCATTGCCGCAGCTGAAAACAACTAGCAAATTTAGGGTCTTGGATCTTTCTTTGACGTGTTTTGAAGTGCTCTGGCCTAGTGCAAAACACACGGAATTGCGATCCTGATTGCTTCAGAAATGCGCGGCGTTCCTAAAATCCAATAGCACTACTTTGTGCAAAGTGATTTCTTGAAATGCTCTTTTTTTATGGATGGTTGAAGCTCTATTTTGGGACATAAATATTCAATAGAAAAACGACTGGCGCCATGTGCATCTGTGTGAGTGCATGTGTGAGTGTTCGGGGTGGGTTTGGGATTGTGAGGAAGGGGTGGTGAAGTGAAGATAAATGGGGCCTCAGAGACTTTATTCATTGAAAATCGTTACTTTCTGGTGTTTATAATGGTCCCGGAAGTTGTTGGACGTGTAATAATGAGTCGACTTTATAGTTACGCAGGAAAGAGACGGGGTCTTTAATTTTCTATATTTTTCGACAGTAAGTTGTAGTTCAACTGAATTACAACCGTCTGAATCCTTCAAATTTAATGAACTGCTCCAGAGAGTTACAGATGTGAGAGCATGATGGTTGGAGTCTTACTTCCCGTAGAGTCTGCTGCATCTGGAATTTGCATGATCCTGATGCACAACTCCAGCCTTCACTCTCCAATGGTTGCTGACAATGAATAATAGGAGCACTCTTGGTCCAGATATTCAGAGGTTTAGCGACCATAGTCAGATTCTTACTCGGCCTCTGTATTTTCCAATCGGACTGAGTTTCGATTCTCTCGTCGGTAATTCCATTTATGGTTCCTCCAGAAATGCAGAGAGTGCCCAAAATCCAGAAGTTCCCTCCTTGAGCAGGATATTTGTTTGAATGAAACTGTGGTCCCCGTCTCGTTCCATTCAAGGCTGCATTCCATGATTCAAACGTGTACTACGTCCACTCGCTTTTGCAGCTCCTGTGAAAGGCTGAATGCTTCTCTTACTGTGGGCTTGGATGGGCATTTGATTGGCATGTTAGAGAGTCACACGGTTAGGTGGACAGATGGTAAGGCCTCTACTCGGGCAGGTATGTGCATACTGTCAGTATACAGCATATTTTGGTTGGTTGTGTTACCAGACCATCGGGGCTGCTGTCTTATCAGAGAGAATCGACCTTTAGTGATTTAACCAGAGGGCCACCGGATCTCAGGAGAGGGAAGAGGTTTTAAAAGGAGAGTTCACTATGGGAGCTTCAAACTGGTGATTGGAATTGAACCTAGCTGTTGGTATCAGCCTACTTTGTGAGCTGATAACCCAGCCAACTGAGCTAAACCAGCTCCTGCAGTATATCTAGGTTATGCAATGTGCTAGGCTGGGCTCTGGGGAATGGAGAACATCTTCCATAGTGAGAGGGTATCATATCTTGTGAGGATATTGGTGTTGTAATTGGCATGGAGAGGAGACCGGAAGACCTGGCAACAATAAAAAGCATTGAGACAGACAGTAGGCAATATCAGATGCTGTACATAAGTGAAGGGGGCTGGGAGGGGCTTTTCGTATCTGGCGAGGTTCATGTTGGCCACAGGGGCGGGTGTCCATATGTTCGATCTCCATGCATTTGATCAGTGGTGTTGGCGTTTCGAGCAGCAGAACTGCAGTGCCGTATGGCGTGCATGGCTGGGCAAGGTGAGAGTGGGTGTTTGGTAAGACAGTTTATTGTCAGGATTTCAGGATGTGAAAACAGCCAATGGAGGCATCGTTAAATGTTGAATAACTGGCTAGGGTGCCAGTATTATAGTTGGTATGTCGAGTTTGAATATATTATTTTTAGACTCTACCTTCTCTTGAATGATTGACTTAAGAGAAATGTGGGAGCTATTGAGACGGAACTGAGGAGGATTTTGGGAGAAGTTGTTTGGCAAACCATGAGTAAGTAGACGATTGTGAAAAGCCTCGTGTCAAAAAATGTTGCATTTCTGTACCAGGTCTTTCTCTCCTTCCTTCTTCACGACAATCGCAGGCAAGTGAGACGATGTCAGAAAGCTGTTTGCAGATTAGGAACAACAGAATCTCAGCAGCATTCAGCATCTTGAACAAGAAAGATCGCAGAGGTACTTGGAAAGCTAATAATGTGAAGCATATAAAATGTGTGGAGCCTTTGGATCCACAAGACACTCAAGACACGAAGTGCCAGAGGGAAAACAGTCCTTGAACGATATGTAGCTGATTTGGAGCAGTGAATCTCCTTACTGTGCACCACACAAGATGATCGAAGTTTCTTGATAATTCGTATGAAAGAGTCGTCACTCCACATCAACGTAAGATGGTATAGAGAAATGCAGTGAAAATGATGGCAGGTGAGTTTGCGACCATTCACTGAAAGGAAAGAAGCCAGGAAACTCAGGACTCCTTGAAGATTACTTACTGGAATGGATTTCGAAATGCCTATTTAGTTAGTAACTCGACTGATCCGGTGGTGCATTAGTAGAGTGAAAACCACAGCACAATGTGGCTCAGGCCATTGTTGCAAAAGACAGCGAGATTTGCAGGCAGATCAAACAGGTCATAGTAGTGCGTGACTCATTAATTCGAAGGAGAGACAGTCTGGTTTGTAGGCTGAATCGTGGGTTCTGTATGGGCTGTTGCCTTCCAAGTGCATGGCTCAGGACATAACAGAAGGACTTGATAAACATCTAGAAAATGAGGGAAAGAAACAGTGATAGCGGCTCAAGTGTGAATCAACAACGTTGAGAGGGACAGTTTGGAGCTCTTGATGGATCGTTATCAGGAGCTAGGGTGTATACTGAAACACAGCATCTCCAGGGCAAAACCTCTGAAGTATTACCTATGCCTTGGACGTCACCACTTTGGCAAAGTGAGATCAAGGGTTGGCTTGAAAGTTTGCATAGGAGAATTGATTTTTTTGATGTTGGAATCAATGTTGGAATAGGCGAAAGCTTAGGAGAAATTATGGCGTTCACCTGGGCAGCAAAAGAGCATAATTTCTGTTCGAGAGAAGAAACGACATATTGGGCGTTGTTTTACACTTCTCACACTGGGAATGGGTGGAATATGACCTCTAGGTTTGGCAGCACCAGAGAGGGCAAAAGGGAGGAGATGGTCAATGTGAAAAACGAGGGGAGGGAAGGCTTCTGTGCTGACAGTGAACAAATACCAAATTCTCTTCCAACAGACCAGGTAAAGATAAGGGCAGTGTTATTTTCGATGTAGGGAAACATTCGGAGTACAGTAATCATAACAGGGGAACTGAAAGGGAAATTGTTTTTAGTGCAATATGACGTAGTAGCATTGACAGAAATGTGAGTCAAACCAGAACAGGACGGAATGGTTAACGTCCCAGAAATGTAATGCTTTTTGAAAAAACATGGTGCATAGAAGTGAAGGAGGTGTACTCGTCTCTGCCAAAGATATTTTCATTGCGCTTGAACGAGATGCAGTTCCTGTGTTTGAATCTATCTGGTTGGAGGTGAGAAGCATGAAGGGAACTGTGAACTTGTTGGGTATTAGTTATACATCTCCAAATCATGGAGAGGAATTGGAAGAGGGGTTTGGAGACAGATTACAGAAATTACACAGGTCTAGTAGTGTTGGTATTTTCAAAAACCCAAGTGTAGACTGTGAATAAGATCGAGTCCAGCCAGGGAGGGGGCTGTGCTAAATTTGGTCTTAAGAAATAGGACAGTCCAAGTTGAGAAGGTCAGAGTAGAGGAGTATTTAGCAAATGGCGATCATCACTTAAGAAGTTTCACTATTAAGTTGGAAAAGTAAAAATCACAATCAATGATTAAGCTTCCTGATAGGAAGAATGGCAGAATTTAAGAGTAATGTTTGACGTGGAGTTCTTTGATTGGAAACGCATTTTGGTGGATAAAATACAGATTCAAAAATGGGAGAATTTCAAAAGGAAAATGAATAGAATTGTGCATGCCCATGAAAAATAAATATTCAGTATGCAAAGCCAACATCGCCTAGATGGTTAAGTTTACTGATATGAAAATAAGGATGAAAAACAAGCATATAATGCATTCTGTAATAGCACAGCAGTCAGGAAGAGTGAATCAAATGTAGGAGGGAGGCTAAACATAGAATTAAGATGGTTAAGAGGAGGCGATAGGAAAGAATGACGAGCTGCACCTACACAAATGTTACAATAGTTTTAAAGAAGAGTCAACAAAAAAAGACTTGTGAACGACATGTTGGTGCCTCCAAGGAAAAGGAAGCAAAATATGTTAAATGAATATTTTTCTTGCACCTTTGCGAAATTAGAAGATAGTGGCAATGACTGAGTTGAAAACGTGGCTCTTGAGTAATCAAACAATACAATGAAAGCAAAAGAAGAGGTGCTAAAAGGCCGAAAGCACTCCACGCAGAGAAGTCCCCAGCGTCAAATTGGATGCATCCTGGATTGGATCAGAAAAGTAAGAGAGCAAATTACAGAGACATTGACAGAAAATTTCCAGGCCTCTCTGAACATGAAGTAAGCCCTGGGAAATGCGGAAAGGTTAACTCTAGAATCTACAGATGTGTCAGCTTATGAACAATAATTGGAAAACCGATCGAGGCCATGATAGTCGATAATGTAAATATATATGTTGAGAGAGAGAGAAAAAAATGTAACACTCAATAGTCAACATGGCAGTCTCAAGGGCAGATCCCATCGGGAAATTTACTTAAGTCTTTGACGAGGTGACAGATGCAATGAATTAGAGTAACATCGTGGATATGGTATATTTGATTTTACAGTAAGTAGTTCATACAAACGGTGCTGTATGGCAGGATGGTTAGAAGTTAGAAATGTTTGGGATTGGTAGCTCCTTGTCAACAGGGATTAGATATTCCCTAAAAGATAGGAAACATAGGGAGTGATAGATGGGTAGTGATCCCCAAGCATCGCTGTTAGAATCCCTGCTTTATCTGAGTTATAGAAACGATTTGGAGTTGGGTGTAGAGGGGTAAATCTCAAAATATTTAGATGCTATTAATCTCGAGAGAATAAAGAAATATGATTTTGGTGGACATCAGAGGGACATTGACAAATTGACCAAATGGGCAGATACCTGCGAAAGGAATTTCAACGCACAAAAATGTAAGCTAATGCATTTTTGTAGAAAACAAACACGGGTTTTTGGTGGTGGTGGTGGGGAGGGGGGGGGGGGGGGGAGCAATGCGGCAATACCATATAGAATATGTAATAAAATGTCGTTTAGTGTCACGTGTAGTCCATTGTAGAAGTATAATAAAAAGATTTTACAATGTCTGCCTCTCATGGCACCATCTTAGGTACAAGTTCCTAGACACAGATCTTGGATGCAAAAGAGGAATTAAATTAATTACTTTACAGAGATTAAGAAGAAAGTTGGAACACATCGTTAAATGATTGAATTTGCAGCGACGTTGAAACAGGAATTCAAATAAAATTTACATTGTTGCCATTCAGTGTAGGGCCTCTGAACGTTGTCTGACCACTTGTGCCTGATCCTTCTCCAACAGCTATCCCAGCCCCGCTCCCTCATCGCCTCCAGTCTGCTCCACACCGGCACTCGGCCAATTCAAGGTAGTTTCCAGGCCTGCCTCATTCCTGCATGTCTATGCCCCCGATTTACCGCCTGCGCGCTGCTTCAGGTCTCGCTCCCCTCACGCTGCTCCAGGGATCGCAGGCCAACAGTCCGCCCTGCCTTTCGCGGCTGACAAGCTGCTCTGGCGCTCTCAACACACGACTTCGGTGCTGGCAGCCCATGCGTTGTCGTGTGCTTGCCACATATACTGTCGAGTGCTTGCCACACACGTTGCTTCAGGATTCGCCTCTGGGGTTGAGGGAAGAGAAAAAGGAGAGTGAAAAAAAAGTCTGTTGCTTAGGAATATCATGAGGTTCTGACAAGCAGCCCGAACCAGCTCTAGTGATTACCTGGCTTTTCGAAACTTTTGGCTAATGTTAAAATATGGGACTCAAGTATCTGCCCCTTCTGTACCCCACCAGAAAACACCTTCTATACCAAGGATATGTCTCTGTTCCGAATCTCTCTTCTCTCTCTGTGAACCAATTTTAATCCATTACTTTGCATTTTCCCCGAACTCTGCCGACAGTGTAGAGGGTGAAGCCCCACAGTAGGATGGATAGTGCCAGGGGATAATTCGTAAAGTAGAGTCATCGAGCCCAAACCAGGACGTCAAGGTGGTAAAGTGCACTGCGGGAGGCATAACACCGTGTTGCCCTGTAAGTATCTGCGGGGTATCATGTTGCTACTTTAACAAGGTTATGTTGTCCTTGGCATTTTTTTCAAACAAGATTGTAAAAAGACACAGACTCTGAAAAGCCGAAGTTGAAGTGTTTTAGGGTTAATTTGATTATTGCTCACAGTACTGCCTCAGGCAACAGGCTTTTAAGTGAAAAAGAACACTTGTAAATGGAAAGGGGAGTGGCCAGTTTCCGTGCTCAGCTTTACTCTGGATCGATTTGGTTTGTAGCGGTTTGGCTATCCACTGAAAGCAGTCTGGCAGTTTTGAAGTTGCTAGACCCAAAGAAGCAGGTCCATGCGGAACCTCTCTCTCTGACCTCTCTCCTGTCAGACCCTGCGTTTGATTTTGCCTTTTGTGCCAAGGGGTGTTGAGGGGGATTGTTGCAAGTCCTGGGAACAGGCATCATTAATTTCGGATGATATGTTGTGTTTTCGGATAGGTTAATTTATTATGTATTCCGTTCTCTGTTGTTTGTGTTTCATTCAGTAACCTTGCTAATATATTGTGTTTTGTTTAAAACAAAATGATTTGAAACGCTGCATCACTCCTGGAATATCTGCTGTACACCTGCTTCAAACAAACGCCAAAGTTAAGGTCTGGGCCACTTTCTTGAAACGTGTTGAGGCGGTCTGGCAAAACTGATAATAAACTGAAAGAAAACAGAATTTGCGAAAGCAGAAACGATATTCTTGCGACATAACATTGGTCATGAAAGTTGGACCCTAAGGAATGCAAAACCTAGACCATCAAGGAATTTCCACAATTAACCTCGAAGAAAGAGGTGCTTTGATATTTGAGACTAAATGGATTCTACCGGACATTTTTTGCAAACTTCAGCAGTGTCACGTCACTGTTAACAGATTTTCTGAAGAAGAACACAATATTTAGGTGGACACAACAATACCAGGAGGTAGTTCACAATTTCAAAGCAGTATTGACCTTCGCACCAGTTTTAGCTATACTAAACGTTTTGAAGCCCTTCAAAGTTGCAATTGATGTTAGCGATATCCTGATGAGGGGCTTTTGCCCGAATAGTCGGTTTTCCTTCTCCTCAGATGCTGCCTGACCTGCTGTGCTTTTCCAGCACCACTCTGATCTAAACTTCTGCAGGAAGATGATGATGGGTTTGAACTGCCAGTCAGTTACTTTTCATAGAAACACAACACCCACCAGAGATAATTCTCTACAACTGAAAAGGAATCGATGAGTTCCGTACTGGCCTTACAACATGTTAAGATTGAATAGATACCAAATGTTATAAATGTGTCTTTGCCAAGTTGAACTTAGATTAATGTCTTGTGTGTTTCATGTAAATGGGGTTAAGAATTTGAAAAAATGCCATCTTTTCATTATGATGGTTCATTTTTTCTTCGGGGGAGATGTTATAAAGTTGAAGATGTGAACTGTATATTTTAGAGAGAGTGAAGCTGGCAAGCACCTGTCACGTGACTGACTGGCGCGGACACAATGTACTGGAGAATTGAAAAATGTAACCTTAACATGCCACTTTTGCCTGTAAACTAGATACCTCAATTGTTTTCACAGCAGTCCGAATGTAACCAATCAGTTTGGTTATGCACCGATTGAATTTTACTGATTCGACAACATCAAACCAATGTGATGGCCCAATGTTTGGAGTACAAAAAGCAGGCATATTTGGACAGTTATCCAGAAAGAGCACCATCTGACATTTGAAAAGCTGATACTCCTCACACTCTCTGTCAACGGTACCTTTTTTTGTCTGAAATATCTTTACAGCAAAAGACCAGAGACGACACAGTGAGATGTATAGACAGGAGAAGATCATCATCGGAAACAACAGCCACTGTCTGATTTTAGAAATTGGATTGCTGTAAATTTAATAGGACATTTAATGGATCGTATTTTGTTCTTGTGTGGGAGGTGGATGCCAAACCTTGAAGAGAAAGGAGGCTTAGAGTGTAAAAGTTGTTGCTCAAAGTTCACCTTTAGAGTTAAAGAATAAAAGGAAATTTCTTTTGTTAAATAGTGGAATTTGAGTAGTTCTCTGTCAATCATACGTCAACAGATTGTGAGGCAAGGTGAGCTTTTCTGTCTCTTTGGTTCACTTAGCAGAAGGGTTGCAACATAAGATATCCAAGGTGTTGTTGAACAGGAAGAAGCACAATAATTTTTAGCTGAACTGAATCAGAACCGCCGGAATTATTCAAACTTCATGATTTGTTTCAGAGAGTTCCAGATGTGGAAATTTGCTGAAATTGAAATCTTAAATTTCCTGGCACTTCCCACAGATTCTACTACTTTTGGACCTCTGCATAGCTCCAGTCTGCACTGCTCCAGTGGTTCTTTGCACTTCAGAATACTGGGAGCATTCTTAGCCCAGATATTCTGAGCTCCAGCGATCACAGTCAGATTGTCACGCAATTCTTATATCTTCCTAGTGGGACTGAACTCTGCTTCACTGACTGGTTCCTTTAGAATTACAGAGAGTACCCAAAATCCAAAAAGTTTCCTCAACAACAGCATATTTTGTGGAAGCAAAACCGTGGAGCTCTGTTAAAGACATTCAAAACAGCATTCTGTGATTTCTATGTGTACTGTGTCATTTCACCGTTACACATCCTGTGCAAGGCTAAGCATGGAAGATGGTGTGGGCTTGGCTTGACAATTGGTTGGCAGGCTAGGGAGCCAGGTGACTGCCAAATGTTAGCGTGCTACTTAACGTTGTTATGTACATAGTATGCCAATGTGCCATGTAGGTAGGGTGTTAGTTCGTAGTGTACCATTTAAGTGGTAGAATTCTTAGGCTGGGGTCCGGAAAGCAAATGCATCCTCTGGCAGCGAGACTACATTGCGTCTGGTGAGCATAAGAATTGTTGGGACAGGCATGGAGTCGGGACTGTCAAAACGTGAAGTAACGAGAAGTATTAGGATAGGCAGTAGTGGAAGTGGGGTTCTGTTGTAGGTGGAGGGCTTTGGGAGGGGCTTGTTGCATCTGGTGAGATGTGCATTGGCTCTGGTGGTGGAGGTTGGCGTATTCTCTTTCAGTGCATTATGTTGGCGTTATGGCTGTTTCTGGAAGCAAGACAGTATTGTCAGTTGGGCAGTGTGGCAGGGCTTGGTGAAAATGCATGCCGGGTCAGGCAGTTTATTACCAGGATTTCAGGAGGTTTAAGCACTCAGAAGAGGTAGTATTGATTGGTGAATGATTTTGTTGAGGTGACAGTTTAATAGTTCGCAATTAGAGTTAGAACACGCTTTTCTGCCTCTACCTTCCCTCCTGAACAAAAATGGGGTATTGTCGAGAAGCAATGGAGGAGGATTCTCGGCGAAGTTGGCTCAGTCACCACGATTAAGAAGGAGATTACGAAACATTGCGTGTCAAAGAGTGCTGACCAGTTTAGAAACAACAGAACCTCAGAAGCATGTAACATGTTACCAGCAGCAATGGCAGGGACCACATAATGTGAGGCATGTAAAATGAAGGTAGGTTTGGATTCACAAGGCATCCAAGACAGTCAGACTTGCATGAAATGCCCATTGGTTCGCAGTTCTTGAGCAGCACGTAGTGGTTGGACCAGTGACTGTCCTCAATCTCCACCATACAAGGATAGAGCTTTCTACGTCAGTTGTATGAGAGCGTGGTCACATCATGCTAGCTTGGCATGGAGAGGTGTAGAGATGGCTTACAATTTGCTAAAACGAAAGAGACAGCATGTCAAGGAAACCAGGACTGCTTATCTCTTTCTTACTGGGCGGCATGATGGTTAGCAGTGCTGCCTCACAACGCTAGAGACCCGGGTTCAATTCCCGCCTCAGGCAACTGTCAGTGTGGAGTTTGCACATTCTCCCCGTGTCTGCGGGGTTTCCTCCGGGTGCTCCGGTTCCATCCTACAGTCCAAAGATGTGCAAATTAGGTTAATTGCTAATTTGCCACTAGTGTTAGGTGAAGGGGTGAAGGGGGGAATGGGTCTGGGTGGTTGCCCTTCGGAGGGTCGGTGTGGACTAGTTGGACACTGTAAATAATCTAAAAAAAATCTAATCTACAAGTATGAAATTCCTGATGCATATTCATGGAACTACTCAACTGAATCCATGTTGCAGGATTTGTGCGAAATTACAATATCATTGTGACTACGGTCACTTTGAGGAAAGAGAGAGGCTTGTGTACAGATTAGTAAGCGTAGAAGTAGTGGTTGACTAGTTAGTTGGAAGGATTGATAGTCTAGTTTGTAGCTGAGATTATGAGTCCCACATGGTTTGCTGTTCCCGGATGCAAGGCGTAATGGAACGACTGGATAAACTTCTGGGAAGGGAGCTGAACAACTAATGTTGGTGGTTCACATGCGAATCAACAACATAGGCAAAGACAGCTTGGAGGTCTGCAGGGTGGGATTGGCGAGTTCGGATGTCGACTGAAATGTAGGTCATAATCTCAGAAACATTACCTCTGCCACAAGATTCAGGACTTAGGCCAACCGAGACGAACGAGTTAAATGCTTGGCTGAGGGATGATGTAGAAAGGAGGGGTTTAGATTCTTGCGGCAATTTAGATCAATTTTGGGAAAGGAGAAAACTGATCAGAAGCGACGGGCTTCACTTGAGCAGAGAAGGAACACATTTCTTGTCTGAGAGAGAGAAAATGGCGTATTGTCGGTAGATTTCAACTCATTCGGCTGGATGTGAGTTGAAAAGTGATCTAGCTTTGGAAGTGCTAGAGGGGGCAATATGGAAAAGAAGGTGAGTAGGGAAAAGGAAATGAACGAAGACTTCAGTGTTGACAGTGAACACCGGGCTGCTGCTTCACGGTGCCAGGAACCATATACTGACTATTATCCTTTTCCACAATATTATTGAATTTTAACATGTTATGATTGTTAGTTCCCAAACACTCCCCCACACTGATGTTCGATTCCAGCTTCAGGCGACTGTCTGTGTGGAGTTTTCACATTCTCACTGTGTCTCCATGGGTTTCCTTCAGAGGCTCCGGTTTTCTCCAACAATAAAAAAGGTGTGCAGGTACATGAATTGGTCTGCTAAATTTTCGTGTTGCGCCCATCGATATGCAAGTTAGATGAATGACTTATGGGAAATGCAAGGTAATAGGGATTTGATGGATCTGGGTGGATGCTCCCGGAGGGTTGGCGTGGACTCGATGGGTCGAATGGCCTGCTTCTACAATGTGGGGATTCTATGACTGATCGTTTTGCAATAAGCAAGGAAGAGGTAAGGGCAGGGCTGATTTGCATGCATACCCTCCTGTGTGCTCCGGTTTCCTCCCACAGTCCAAAGGTGTGCAGATTAGGCAAATTCGCGGCACGAAATGGCCCAGAGTGTTCAGGGATGTGTAGGTTAGGGGAATTCGTAAGGGGAAAATGTAGAGAAATAGGGCTAGGGAATGGGTCTGGGTGGGATACTCTTTGGAAGGTTGGTGTGGACCTTTTAGGCTAAATGGCCTATTTGCGCACTGCAGAGATTCTATGATTCTAAATACATGCATTAGTGTGAACTGAGTAACTGGAAATTTTAAAAAAATCCTCGTAAGGTGATCTGACATGCAAGCATTGACAGAAACGTCCCGGGCTATAATGATTTAATAGGAACAGGGCGCTTAAAGGGAAAACATGTAGCGGTCTTTGTTAAGATCATCTCATTTGAAGACGCAGACGCTGAATTAGAATGTGCATGGTTGGAGATGAGAAACAAGAATAGAGCAGTGACTTTGTTGATTGTTCATCAAAGAATTGCAAATAGTGGAACGTAAAACAGACAGATTATACAGCATTTGTGCGGAAATTATGCAGTAGTGATGCGATAGTTGGTGATTTCAATTACGTAAGGATAAACTCAGAAAAAGATACAGTCCTAACACAGATGGGTTTGTATTGGGTAGGGTCCTAGGAAATGAGGCAGGCCAAGTTGAGAACGTCAGAGCGGGGGAGTGTTTGGGAACTAACAATCATAACATGTCAAAATTCAATAATATTGTGGAAAAGGATAATAATCAATAAATAGTTACGTTCCCAGACTGGAAAAGGACAGAACTTAGCAGTGAAAGATTTAAACTGGAACACGTTAATTGGAAGCACATTTTAGTGGATAAAACAGTGAATGAAAAACAGGAGAACTTCGAAAGGGAGATGAGTAGGATACACCCTCTGTACATACCCACGAGAAATAAATGCAGGGTATACAAAACTAGATTACCCTGAATAACTAAGGGTGTTCATCAGAAAATAAGGAAATAAAGGCGGCATATAACACATACTGGAATAAACGTAGCAAGAGTAATCAGAAAGAATACTGAAACTGAGGGCTTAAAGCCAAAGTACTGGATGGTATTGGCAGTATGAGAGGCACCAAGTGCCATGATCTGCTCAGAAGGTGGTGAAGACGATGATATCGACTGGAATATTTTGTTGTGACCTCGGGTTTAAGCTGAACGAGAGACGCTAAAACCAGCATTAGGAAAGCTCTGGCCAAAATTAGGAAGGCGAAGTGGAAGCATGAGGGAAGCACTGCAGGCTCCACTTTAACAAAGAGCAAAGTGTTTCTCAAGCATATTTAGAGCAAAGGGTTTGTGAAAGGTGGATTAAGTCCCATAAGGAATAAACCTTTTAGGCTGCTCATTGAAGCAAGGAAAGTATTAAAAGGATATTTTCTTTCCATCTTTATCAAATTCGGAGATGATGACAATGATCCATAGAACATTGAATATGGAACAGTATAGCGCAAGAATGGGCCCCTCAGCTCATGACGTTGTGCAGAACATAACGTCAAATCAAACTAATCCATTTTGCCTCTCGTTGGTCCATTTCTCTCATCCCAGCATGTGCACGTGTTGATCTAAAAATACCTTAAATGCTGCTATCGTTAACTGCCTCCATCAAAAAAACTTGGCAACGCCTTGCTAATTCCTACTATTCTTCCTGAAAAAAAAACTCTTTTGAACTTTCCCTCGCTCACCTTAAATGAGGTATTCGATATTTCTACAGTGGGAAACAAAAAATCTGACAGTAAACACTATTTATTCGTCACTTAATTTTATATATTTCTTTCAAGCCTCTCCACAGCCTCCGTCGCTGCATAGGAAACAACCTGGGTTTTTCTCACCTCTGCTTTTAGCTCATACCCTCGGATCCAGGCATCACTCTGGTAAACCTACTTAGCAACCTCTCCAAGACCTTCAAGAACAAAATGCAACACTCTAAGTGTGGCCTAACGAAAGTCTCATAAAGCTTCAACATGACTTCCGGAATCTTGCACTATATTCCCAGAGCAATAAAGGCAAGCAGGCCATATGCTTTCTTTACCACCTTATCTACTATTGGGAGAAAGTGACGACTGCATATGCTGGTGATCAGAATCGAAGAGTGTGGTACTTGAAAAGCATATCCGGTCAGGCAGGTTCACGGAGCAGGAGAGCCGACGTTTTGAGCATTATCTTTTCATCAGGAATGAGGGGTTCGCGCAAGGGAGGATAACTGGGAAGGGCTGGGGCTCGGGGAAGATAGCTGGGTTTGCGATAGGTAGATGAAGGTGTGGATGAAGGTGATAGGTTAGAGAGGAGGGCGGATTGGATTGTTGGGAAAGAAGATGGACAGATTGAAGAGGGCACTGCCGAGTTGGGAGGTTGGACTCTTGATAAAGTGGAGGGAGGGGAAATAAGGAAACTGGTGAAATCACATTGATCCTGTTTGGTTGGAGGATAACAAGTTGGAAGCTAAGTCGTTCTTTCTCCAGGTATTGCGTGGCTATAATCTGACAGTGGAGGAAGCCCAGGACTTGTATGTCCTTGGTGGAGTGGGAGAGGGAGTTAAAACTTTCGGCCACGGGGCAGTGAGGTTGTTTAGTGCGTGCATTCCAGTGATGTTGTCTGCTGCGTTTGGCAATTTGGCGTCCTGTCTCCACAATGTACAGCAGATCACAGCAAGGGCAATGGACACAGTAGATGTGTGTGGAAAAACAGATAAACAGCCATCGATTGTGGAAGGATCCTTTGGGGCTTCGGACAGAAGTAAGGGGGAGGTGTTGGCACAGGTTTTGCACTTCTTGCGGTGGCAGGGCAATGTACCAGGAGTGGAGGATCAGTTTTTTTTGGGGGGGGGACGGTGGGGTGGGGGGGGGGTTGAGTGTGGGGTGTGTGTGTGGGGGGGATCTGGACCCAAGTAGGGAGTCACGGGGGGAATAGTGGAATGCCATCCGGGATGTTCTATGGTTGCCATGGGCACCCGAATGGGCTCCAGCTATGCCTGCCTCTTCTTCAGGCACATGGTACATCTTCTGCAACTTCGCAAAGCACCATTCCCCACCTTTTACTTCGGTACATCGATAACTATATCGGTGCCACCTCATATTCTCTCATGTTGAACAGCTCATAAACTTCACGAAAATCTTCCACCTCGACCTCAAGTTCACATGGACCATCTAGGATACCTCCGTCTCCTTCCTGGACCTCTTCATTTCCGTTTCCGTAGACTGACTCAACACCAACACCTCCTTCAAGCACACTCACTCTCAGCCTGCTATCTGTAAAAATACGGTCTCTTATTCCCAACTGCTCTGCCTCCACCACACCCAGGAAGACCAATTCCACCATAGAACCTCTCAGATGGGCTCCTTTGAAGACCGCAATTGCCCCTTCCACGTGGTCATCGATGTCCTCAAGCGCATCTGCACCCCTTCTGGGCCTCTTCCCTTGAACTCCACCCCTCCAATCGCAACAAACACAGAAAACCCTGGTCCTCACCTTCCAACGCACCAACCTTTGGATGCATTGCATCATCCTCCGCCATTTATGCCACCTAAAAGCAGACCCCATCACTAGGAATATATTTTCCTCCCACCTAAAATGGCTCCCGAAAAGACCATTTCCTCACTTGTGAGTTCCCCGTCCCCACCAACCCAACCTCCACTCCTGAAACATTCACCTGACACCGCAAGAAGTGCAAACCTGCGCCCAAACTCCTCCTCACCACTTCCGCCCAATTCCCCATGGGATACTTCACATTCCACAGAGATTTGCCTGTACTTCCACACACGTCATCTACTGTGTCCGCTTTCCTCGGTATGGCCTCCTCTGCACTGGGGAGCTAGGACACCAACTTCCAGAAAGTTTCAGAGAACATCTCTGGGAGACACGCAGGAAACAACACCCTCCCCCCCCCCCTCCAAACAGTCCGTCAAGCATATGCAATTCCTGGGCCTCCTCCACCGCCAAACTCTAGCCTCCAACACCTGGATGAAGAATGTCTTATCTTTCACCTTGGGACCCTTCAACTACACGGGATCAATGATTTGTTTTCATCAGTTTGCTCATTCCCCATTCTCCCACCTTACCCCAGATCCAATCTTCCAACTCAGCACCCCCCTCTTATTATGTCCTCCCGTCCATCTTCTTCCCATCTATCTGGTCCACCCTCCTCTCTAACCAATCTCATTCACCAACACCTTCATCCACCTATTGCATTCCCAGCTACATTCTTCCTAGCCACATCCCTCCCATCTAACTCCCAGCTCCCTTAGACCACCCGCTCGTTCCTGATGAACAGCTTATGGTCGAAATGTCCACTCTCCTGCTTCTCCATGCTGCGTGACCGACTGTGCTTTTCCAGCACCACACTCGATCGACATGTGGTACCACATTCATGGAACTATGAATTTGAATCCCAAGATCTCTCTTTATATCAATGGTATTCAGGGTCCTACACTTAGTAGTGTATGTTTCCTTAACATTTGATCTCCCATAGTGTAGCACCACGCACGTACCCTAATTGAACTCCACCTTAGATTTCTCTGTCCATATGTTCAATTGATTTATATCCTGCTGTATCTTTTGACAACCTTCTACACTATCCCCAATCAATTGATCTTAGAGATATCTGCAAACTTACGAATGCACCTATCTGCATTTTTATCCACTTTATTTATATATAATCATAAACAGTAGACGTCCCTGTCCGGATAGTTGTGGAAAACCACTAGTTTCAGACCGCCAGCCTGAAAAACACCCTTCCACCACTAACCTCTGCCTTCTATGCTTAAGCAAATTCTTAATTCAAGTGGCCAAGTCACCGTGGATCCAATGCATCTTAAGCTTCTGGATGAGCCTACCATGAGGGACATTTTCAAAAGCCTTTCTAAAATCCATGTAGACAACCTCATCGACCAACTTCATCACTTTCTCGAAAATTTAAATCAAGTTAGTGATGCATGACCTGCTCGCACAATGCTACGCTGACAGTCCCAAAATCGGCCATGCTTTTCTAAATGCGTGTAAATCCTATCCCAAAGAATTCTGTTCAATAGCTTGCAACCACTGATGTTAGGCTCACTGGTCTATAGGTTCCTGGATTATCCATATTACCCTTCTTGAACAGTGGACCAACATTAATTATTCAACAGTGCGATTCACTGTCTTGTGGCTAGCCAGGACCCAAAGATCTTGGTTACTGCCCCAGAAATCTGCTTTCTTGCTTCTCTCAATAACCTGGTCTATATACCATCAACCCCAAGTGAATTTTCCTGTTATGGCTCCTGAAGAGAAACCAACACCACTTCTTTCTCGATGTCAAAATTCCTTAGGAGATCAGCGTGTCTGCACAAATCTCAGTATCCTGCATATTCTTCTCCAGGTTGAATAGTGACGCTAAAGTATTCATTTCGGATCTCTCCCACTTCCTTTGTCTCCACACACAATTTCCTCCTTTATCCATGAACATCCTACATTCTTCCCAGTTATCATGTTGTTCTTACCGTATGGCAGGAAGCCTTGGGATGCTCTTTAACTCTACTTTCCATGGTAATTTCATGGCTCCTCTTGCTCTCCGAATTCCATGTTTAGATACTTTCCTGCTTTGGTTATATTCCTCATTGACCTATCCGATTTTAGTTTTCTAAACCTTACATATAATTATTTTCTCCTTTTGACTAAATTCGCAACATCCTTCGTTACACAAGGCTCCTTTACATTGCTTTCCTTGTACTTCCCCCTTACTGGAACGTGCCAGCCCTGAACTCTGATGTTAAAACAATTCCAACATGTTACAGAGGACAATAACAATGATTCCCAACTAACACTTCCTAACTCCTGCAGAATGTGAATGTAATTGCATCCTCTAATTGAGTAACTTCCAGCAACATACTGACTTTGCTTAATGCATTGCTGTCTGAAAATTTAATGGAATATGATCGCTGTTTCCAAAATGCTATCCCACTATCACCTTTCCAGACTCATCAGCCAGTAACAGAGCCAATATGTCCCCTCCTGTCGTTGGTCTACTCACAAACTCGTCCAAGAGTCCTTCTTGGATGCACTGAAACAATTCTGCCCCATTTAAACCTCCTGCTGTCAGAGAGTTTCAGTCAATACTGGGGAAGTTAAAGTCACCCACTATGACAACCCTATTGTAGTTACATAATCTGCTTACATATTTGTTCTTCAGTGCTTCGGTGGCAGCTGGGATGCCAATAGCATAATCCTATCAGACTAATTACTTCCATCCAGAATTATGATTTGGAGGTGCCGGTGTTGGACTGGGGTGTACAAATCAGACAACACCAGGTTGTAGTCTAACAGGTTTAAGCAGCAGCTTTCGGAGCATTGCTCCTTCATCAGGTGGTTGTGGAGTATAAAATCGCAAGACACAGAATTTATAGCAAAAGCTTACAGTGTGAGGAAACTGTAATTACATATTGAAAATGACCCGGATTGTTTGCAAAGTCTCCCGTTTTTTAGAATGACGATGTTGGTTTCAGTTCTTTCATATGTTAGTCTCAGGACATTTTTAAAGTTACATCCTCAAGTGAACATTAACAATAAGTGCAATGTCGGCCCAGATAATACATTGAAGGTGTGAGGTGCTCTGTGTGAGGCTGTCTATGCCCCAATGTTCAGGCTGATTCTATTTCTAAAAAGGGATTTACAGATTCTTAAACGGATTCTTGCAGTTTTTGAACAAAATGAAATGTAATTCAGCAAGCACAAATTCTCCCCACAAACTTAAGTGTCTGTGTGCATGTGGGTGAGTGAGAGTGTAAAATGCTATAAGTCTGTGGAAGGGTCGAGCGTGGGTGTGAGCATGGGAGTGTATATGTGAGCGTATGAGAGAGAGCTTGTATATTTGAGAGGGTCTGTTAGAGTGTATGGGTCCGTAGGAGTGTCTGTGTGTGTGTTTGTGTGTATCTATGTGTGTGTTTGTGTGTGTTTGTGTGTGTGTGTGTGTCTGTGTGTGTCTGTGTGTGTGGGTCTGTTTGTGCGTGTAGTGGAGTGAGCTCACCTGTCGTGTGACATGAACCCAAGGTCCCGGTTGAGGCCATCCCCATGGGTACCCAACTTGACTATCAGCCTCTGCTCGGCCACTTTGCGTTGTTGCCTGTCCCGAAATCTGCCTTGGAGAATGGTCAGCCGAAAATCTGAGATCGAATGTCCCAGACCTCTGAAGTGTTCTCCGACTGGGAGGGAAAACTCCTGTCTGTTCACTGCTGTGCTGTGTCCATTCATCTGTTGCTGTCGCTTCTGCTCAATCTCGCCAATGTAGCATTCCTCAAGGGCATCCTTGCCTGCAGCGTATGAGATAGACATCTTTGGCCGAGTCAAATGAGAACCTGCCACGTACATGGTTGGAGGTGTCACCACGTGTAACGGTGGCATCTGTGCCGACACTGCGGCACATCTTGCAGCCTCTACTGTGACAAGGTTGTCTGCTGTTGTCCTGAAAGCTGGGCAGTTTGCTGCAAACAATGATTTGTTTGATGTTTGTTGATTAATTAAAGACAAGACGTGGAGACACGGGGATGGCCTTGGAGAAAAGCATTTGATACTAGACAGTCTACATGGCATGGCCCAGAGCACATCGTGTTATGCAAAATTAATTGAGTTCACGACAAAGTAGGGAGAAAGTGAGGACTGCAGCTGCTGGAGATCAGAGTCAAAAAGTGTGGCGCTGGAAACGCACAGCCGGTCAGGCAGCATTCGAGGAGCAGAGTATAAGCTCTTCATCAGGAATATCACATTCATATAAATGGTGTCACATGGCAGGTTGCTTACCAGTTAGAAATGTTTGGGATTGACGTGTTCCCGGCAGCATAGATTATAAGTTGTTTAAAAGATAGGAAACAGAAAGTGGTTAGAGACGGGCATTTCTAAGATTGGAGACGAACTGAATGTAGTGTTGCTGAGGGATCGAAGTTGGGACCCTTACTTTAACTGACTTATGTAGACTATTTGGAGTTGGATGTTGAAGGGAGTATCTCTAAATTTACAGGTGATACTAAGCGACGTAGGAGAGTGAATCATGATGCTGAAATAGATTAGAAGAATATTAACAAATTGACCAAAAGGGAAGGTGCTGTAAAATGAATTTCAATGCAGAGAAATGTAAAATGGCAGCCAGATGAAGAGAAAATTCTTCACTCAGAGAGCTGCTAGAATGCAGAATGCGCTGCCTGGGAGAATGGTGAAAGCGGATTCCAAAAAAGCCTTCCAAAGAGAGCTAGGTATATATATATATATATATATATATATATATACGCATACATACATATATATATATAGAAATTCATCACTTTATATACACATATATATATATAAAGTGATGAATTGGCTGAAGTGTGAAATTAGCTAGGCAGCACTTTCGATATTTGGGATATTCACGATAGTTCAAATGACTCTGTTCTGTCCCATAACATTCTATTATTGTACGTGTGCTGCTCTGGAATTTCGTAGATTTCTGACAAATGATCCTAGTCAGCGTTGCTCCACTGCTTATCTGGCGATTTGAAAGTCTTGGCTTATCAGGAAATATGGGGCTCAAGTAGGTGCCCTTTCACACCAGCGAGGGGTTGAGCCCTAGAGGCGGTCACCTAGGTGGAAAAGCGCAATAAGGGAGACATAAGACGATGGCAGCCGAAAATGGTTCACAATGGATCGTAGCAAAGGGCAAAGGAAAAATAATATAGGGCCCAGAGCGTTCGTTGTTACGAAGTGTACAGGATAGTAATCAGAAATGATCATTAAGATCATCAGGGGTATGATCCTGACGCCCTGATATGAGGATGGGAAATTTGGTGGAAGGGACAAGGAAAAGATAAACATGAGAAGCGAGCTGTAATTCTGGCAGATTTCGACATAAGTTTGACCACTGAGAAACGAGAGCAAGCAAAGGTAGTGGCTCTCAGACGTTCAGACTTCAAGCTGAAGGGCTGGATACTAATTATAGTTGCGGAGCCATGGAGTGGCCCGCTCGAGTAGGAAAACAGTGCAGACGATTTTGTTCACTGGAATGGGTTATATGATGAAGCAGATGCGCATGGACATAGGAATAGCAATGGGTGGGCTGACCCACCACCGTGTTAGACTGGGAATGCAACAAATATAATGCCATTGCAGATTCAAGCGAGAGCTTGTTTAAACCACAGGGACCACAATGACATGAGACAGAAACCAAAGTTGAACCACTTACTCCTTCTGAGTGATGGTGAATAAACTCACGGCTTTAAAAAGAGATGAAAATGGACCTCATTCAGTGAAATTAGGTGAATTAGCTGAGGCACAAAATCTTACTAGCTATCAAGGATGTATTCTTACTAAGGTCGAAACGCCCAAAAGTGAATGGCAGAACATGCCTCCGCCAATGAAACAAAGACTGTCTTGGTTCCCTCTGTAAATGGCTGATCGGTGGCGTCAAGTGTTTTAAAATAGTTGCAAGGATACAGTAGGTAGCAGACAGGCTAATTGACTTAAAATAACCTTGATGACTCCGGGATCCTAGGAAAAAGTGTGCGATTATGTACACTGGAAGTTTGGGGCAACAATGACTGTGTGAAATTACCAAATCCTAATCGTGATGATGACACATTTGTGAAAATTTCAAAAGAAAGCATGGAACCCCATTTGACGAAAATTATAAACATGGAACTCCTAGAGGGGAGATAATTTTAACAAAATTTTAAACAGCATCTGAGCTGAGGCAAATTCGGAGGAAAAAACGCGGGAACTCAATCAAAGTAGCTGCGTTAAAACAGAGGAAAAGCAGTTCTGAAATGCTAAATGTGGCAGGAAGGGTCACAAAGTCAAGGAACATGGACAGAAAGAAAAAGTTAGATGTTTACATTGCTGAAGATAGGATCACTGTAGAAAGGATTGTTGGCGAAAAGAGGAAGGTAAGGAAGGGCTAGGACACTGGGACCAAGGGTCCTGAAGACAAATCTCTAAGGTAGGGACATCAGTGATGGCCAGACATGAACAACAGGTTTATGTCTGCCAGTTTGGGATGGTGGGGGTGTGTGGGGGAGGAACAGCACTGGCACCCCTCGTTCTGTTTTCATATAAAATAGATGTAGGGGTAAACATTTCGGGCTGCACCCCCATTCAATATGATGATGGCTGATCATGCAATTTCAGTGTTTCACTCCCACTTTTTGTCCATACTCCAATACTGCTTCAGCCACAAGATACACGTGAAGCCCCCTCTTGAATATATTGTCCTCAAATACATTTGGAATAGAAAGTTCCACATGCTCACAACACTCTGAGTGAAGAAATTCTTACATATCTCAGTCCTGAATGGCTGACCTCTTACTACTAGCTGTGATGGATCGTTCTGGACTTTCCAATATTGGGGACATTTTCTTTCCCCACACTGGGCCTGTCCAGTCCAATCAGGGTTGGAAATGTACTCTGGGGTTTAACCTCATTCTTCTAAATTCTGTGAGTACAAGCTAAGTAGATCCAGCCTTTCTTTAAGTGCCAGTCCTGCCATCCCAGTAATAAGTCTGGTGAAGCTTTGCTGGACATTCTCAGTAGGAAGAATGCGATTCCTCAGATTAGGAGACCGAATCTGCATACAATAGTCAAGGGATGGACTCATGAAGACCCTGCATAACTGCAGCAAATTCCCTAGCTATGAAAACCAGTGTTCCATCAGCTTTCCTCAAAGCCTGCTGCACCTGCACGCCAGCCCTCAGCAACTGTTCCACCATGATACCCAGGTTTCGTAGTACCCCACCTTTTTCAAAACTTTAACTATTCAGATAACAATCTACCTTCACGCTCTTGCCTCCAAATGTGATAACCTCCCATTTATTCACGTTATATTGCAATTGCCAAGTATGCCCACTTAGCCAGCCTGCACAAGTCATCATGCAGCCTCTTAGCATTCCCCTCGCAGCATGCACTGCCACTCAGCTTTGTGTCGTCTGCAAATTTGGAGACATTGTAGTCAATTCTTCATCTAAATCGTTGATGTATATTGTGAACAGCTGTCTGCCAACCAGTTATCTATCCATGTCAATATATTACCTTCAATGCCATCAACTTTAATTTTTCTTACTCATCTCTTGTAATGGACCTTGTCAAAGCTCTGAGAAAGTGCAGATAAGCACCATTCACTGATTCATCCCTGTCTAGTCTACTGGTCACAGCATCAAAAAAACGATGTGTTTTCACAAGCAGGATTTCTCTTTACAGAATCCATGCTGACCTCTGTCACAGCTTTCCAAATGTTCAATTATTATATCCTTAGCATTGATTGTAACATTTTCCCCATCACCAGTGTCGGACTAACCAGCTATAATCCCCTGTTTTCTCTCTTCCCACTTTCGTAAAACTGTGGGATTACATTAGTTAACCTCCAGTCCATTTTATTTGTTCCAGAGTCTATGGAATGCCGGAATATGATCACTGATTCGGCCACTTGCTGAAATATTTTGGGATACAAAGCATCAGGCCCTACGAATGTATTGGGTTTCATCCCATCAATTTCCCGAACTTTTCCTAACAATGATTTCCTCCATTTCCTCCGTCATGCTTTACCCTCTGTTCCTTCGCATTTTCAGAATGTTATTTGTATCCTCCTTACTGAAGACATATCAAAAGTAATTGTTCAACTAGCCTATAATCTTTTTGTTATCCATTATAAATTCACGTGATTCGGAGATAATGATTCTACATTCTGCTTCACAGGTTTTTTTAATTTTCATTTAGCTATAGAAATGTTGTATTTAGCTTTTACGTTTTCTTTACGCTTACTCTCAAACTCTCTTCTCCCTTTTCAAATAAAACCTATTGTCCTCCTCTGCTCTACTTCGATTATATTGCAACCCATAGTTTTGCTGGATTTTCTGGCCAATTCATGCGCCTTCGTTTTGGCTTGAACACACTTCCTGATTTCCCGTGTTAACCATCGTTGTGCCAACTTAAGTATTTAACAGTAATGCCAGTCAGGGATGTACAATTATTGACGTTTATCCACGGGTTCATTAAATGTCTGCCATTGCGTGTCCAACGTCAAATTCTTAAGTGACCAGCTTTTTCTAGCCAATGCATGTCTCATACCATCGAAGTTAGCTTTCTTTTGGTATAGGACAGCAGTGGACATTTAATTACATCACTCTCCATCTTATGAAAAATTCTACCATATTATGGTCAACCTTCCCCAATGGAACTCGCACCAAAAGGTTTCTAATTGTTATGGATCAGGTCAGACCACTCCTCAAAATATTTCAAGAAAATCGCTCCTGACCCTAAGTTTGCTGGTTGTGTTAAGCAGGTGTAACGTGGATATTCCAGGAGGAATGTAAGTGGTCAAATCAGGTCGTTTTAAACAAAACAGAACGTATTTGTAAGATAACCGAATGAAACACAAACGAAAGAGAAGAAAATGCTGAATAAATTTGCTGAAAACTCAGCAAATCATCCCAACATCATGATGAGGCTGTTTCAAATACTTGCAACAATCCCTCTAAATACCCCTTGCCACAAAGGGTAAATCAAGCACAGGGTCTGACCGGAGAGAAGTCTGAGAGACATTGCCAGCATGGACCTTCTTCTTTGACTCTTCAAAGCAGCTTCAAAATTGCCTGACTGCTTTCAGTGAATTACCAGACTGTCCAAAAATTAAATGAAACCAGAATAAAGCTGAGGGGAGAGAACTGGTCACTTCCCTTTGATTGTGCAATTTTAAAACAAAAAATTAAAAGCCTTTGCCCGAGGGCAGTATCTGTAAGCAATCCATTCGGCGTTTGAAAAGCTGAAATTGCCTTCGCTCTTTCTGAGAAAAAGTACCTACAAATATCCTCTGAGCAAGACCAACTTAGAAATATAAGTTATTTGTGCCACCTTTTCAATGCAGTCTTCCAAATGCAGAATCAGATATGCATGTCTTTGCAATGGCATTGACTTTGTGATAGTCCACTCATAACATTTGAGCTCAGTGAGCAAACCTACATGTAGAACCTCAAACTGAGCTATAAATATTTGCAAACCTCGCGAGCACATAACCGTTGAATAGCGTCTGGTTTTGGCACCATTACTCTGGATGAGTTCCAGTTACTTTAACTCACTTTGATTATGTCATCTTGGAGCATGTGTTCAATCTCCTCTTGAACCTGTGACAATTTTAAAAGGGTTATGCCGACAAGAATGTTACTTAACCGGAACAGCATCTCCTATATCTACATATTCAATAATGGAATTAGTAGTTTTTAGCTTTTTTCCACAGATCTCTTCATGTGACAGTAATAATTATCCAGCTCATTTCGATTTTCCTCTGGAAGGTAACTGAATAATTTGTTACAATTCTTGACAACTTCCTCATTATCCTATTTAATTTGAGGAATGTCCAATTCAGAATCGTCTGAACTTGATTCTTCCCTCTGTGTTGTCACCAATAATGCTTTCTTCTCCTGGTTCGGCTCCTTGTTAAAATACATTTTGAGCACATCAAATGACACATTCTGAGATTTCTTTGTGTCTGGATTCCTTATCCAATAGTTCACTTCATTCAATTCCCTTTCGACTTGATAAGGTCCACAAAACCTTGATTTTAAAGGTTCACCGATTACCGGACATTATCCCGGATAGCAATATTGTGAGTTCATGATATCTTGTCTGTTCCTGTTTTATTGTCTATTGTGATACTTCTAAACGCTCTCCGTAATCGTTCCCGAAAAATTGACACATAATCCAAATATGTGGTCTCTGAGTTCTGACTTGCCAATGTCTCCTTAATGGATTTTAGCGATTCTCTCACTTCATGCCCAAAACCGAATTCAAATGGACTGCATTTGGTCTATTCATTTGATCCATCTCTGATCGCAAAAAAATACAAACTAAATTCCCTTATTACAACCATCTGGATAGAATTGACTATAAATTTGGTCAACATGGTCTTTGATGTCTGTTGCCACCTTTCTAGTGCGCCCTTCGACTCTGGATGTTTCGCAGGTGATACGAAGGTATCCATAACTTCCTGGAACAACGTTGATGTAATGCTTGATCCTTGATCGGATTATATCTCTGTTGGTAGTTCCTATCTCGTGAAAAAATTGAGGAATTCCTCTGCAATCCTTTTAGCTGTGATATTACATCACAAGGCAGCCTCTAGAATTCTAGTGCACACATCCATTATTGTTAACTAACACTGGTTCCCTTTTTTTGTTTTAGGTAGAGTCCTACGCAGTCAATCATGAATCTTGTAAAAAGGTACCTCAAATGCACTAATATATATTAAAGGTGCAGGTTTGATTAATACGTGTGATTTTCCAATTACCTGAGATGTATAACATGGGTGGCAAAATTCAACCATATCCTAACGCAGTCCTGGGCAGTAAAACTGTTTTTGTATATTTGCTTGCGTTTTTCTCACGCTTAAATGATCACCTAATGGTAGTTCGTGCGCTCTATACTACACCTCCTTTCTATAACTCACTTGTAATATGACTTGATGAACACATGTCCGTTTTTTATTTGCCTGATGGTGTATTGTCTCCATTTCCTCATTAAGACATCATTTTTAGATCATAACATTTAGGGATATATCTGGATTCTTTTTACTTGTATGCCTTTTGATACAATTGCTTTAAATTTTCATCTTTCTGCTGTAACTCAGTTAATGTATCTGAGCTAAAGATGTCTGCTTTGTCATTTATCTTCTCCTGGTTTGTGTCAACCATCTGAACAAACACGATCTCTGCTAATTTCACTTCAACTTCCATTTCTGTACTGTTTCTCTTCTCTTTCAACTCGTGACTTTGCGACATCATTACCACACTGTCAGGAAAAATCACAGGATATGTGTCCTGCAATAGTTCGGTTGCTTGAATTTCTATTGTCTTTTCAACCACGGTGGGCAGCACTCCTACCTGTGACCCAGCGATATTGTTCGCAAGGACAAATTGTATTCATTGAGGTGAGAGCTTGTCCTGTACTCCTCACACGAATTCTTTACACTTCAGTGGATTCTCTAACCTCACTTTGTTGAACGGAGCGATTCTGGTCTCACCATAAATTCCTGATACTAGAATCTTTTATGGCAATAGTCCTTCAGAAGTTCATACCTCTCATCTTCCAGCATCACAGATTTAGAGGATCATATGTCTCTTGTTATTGTAACATCTACTTGCTGCTCCTGACTATGCTAGTAAACGTTACCTTCGTAGGTATATGGTCTAAGAAGATCTGTCAGTTCCTTCTTAACCAACCTCCGAACAGCTTGTGCATTCTGGTGCAGTATTTTTAGCCTCCAATGTGCTTTCAGTTGCCACTCCAACAAAACTCACTGGTTTATCCTGTCTTCCTATATCTGGACTCCCAGTGTCTTTCCTAACGCACCAACATTATAATTCGATGTGATATGTTTTACTGCAATGAAAACACACGAGGTTTTCATCTTCTCTGTCTCCTTCAAGGGTTTCCGTTTACTCTATGGTAAGTTACCCTTATGATATTCACAAAGATCTATCTTTTCCTTTCCACGTGTGGATTTCTGATTTCCCCAATTTCTATCCCTCACAGACTGAAATTGAATATGGAAGTCTAACTTTGATTTAAGGACCAACTCATAATCATTAGCCATTATCCACCTATACAAATTACACTACTTGATTATTTCAAACTCAGTATAGGTTTGATCAGGGTCCATCCTGACCTTCTTGAAACGTTCACTGTAGACTTCTGTCACAATCTCATTTGCACTTCAGATGGCTTTCTTCACCTCCTCATACACCCCAGATACCTTCCCGATAGTGATGCAAATACCTCACTATCTTGACCGCCAAATTTTGTTTCGATCAATAAAATCTACATGGTCACAAACAACCGCATTTGCTTAGCCAAATGAGACGAAGAGGGCTTCCACGTATTTCCTATGAAATTTAGGCAATGCTTGAATATACTGAAATAGTTTCTCACAAGGCCTTTGACTACCATGGGATGGATCATCTCACTCTCTTCCTGACGAAGCTTACCTTCAGGCTTCCCCATCCTTTTAAGCTGACATTCCTTTCTAAGTGCCAGTTCTGAAGTTCAAACTCCATCTCTCTCCTTTTCTCGCTCTTCCTTCTGTTCTGATAAAGCGATTTGTTCTTGTTCTCTTTCCTCTGCTTTTAATCGTAATTCATTGTCTTTTGCCTCTAACTCACACAGCTTCATTTTCAATTTCATTTTAGCCCTCCTCCCCCCCCCACCCCCCGCCCCCCCAAAAGATTCTGATGGCCTTTCGAGCATGTTTAACTGCTGAGTTATGCTGTAATTATCTCTCCTTTCCTCGGGATGAAGGCAGCTCCAATTCCAGCTTGACTGATAATTCCAGGAGCTTAGCCTTAATTATCTTCTGTAAAACTCCTAAAGTCAGTTCTTCCTCCCAGAAAATTCTTGGTTACTGGAAGTGCCATTGTCATCCCAAGGACTGTTTCAACCAACTGAATTCAACATTCGGAACAAAAGACATTAACACCTACCACTCACTGCCTTCGAGTCCAACAACCCTAATCCCAAATTGGAACTGTAGAACAGATCCCGCAAAGAGCCTCCAAACTATTATGGTCCACGGCAGAACCCCTCAAAACATCGCAAGAAAGTAGCCCAGACCCTAATTTTGCTGGTTGCTTTAAGCATGTGTAATGCGGATATTCCAGGAGGGTGCAGTTGGTCAAATCACGTGGTTTTAAACAAAACAGACTTGGTGTATGATTACCAAATAAAACACAAACGAAAGAGAGTTTGGAATAACTTAACTCATCTGAAATCCAACAAATCATCCCAATTAATGATGCTGTTCCAAACACTTGCAACAATCCTCTTAAACACTCCTTGCCATCAAACATAGGGTCTTACATGAAAGACTTCGTGGAGGGAGTACCAACATGGATCTGCCTCATTGGGTCTAGCAGATTCAATACTATCTGACTGCTTTCAGTGAAGAGCGAAATTGGCCAAAAAAGCAAATGAAACCAAAGTAAAGCTTAGCTGGGAGAACTGGCCATTCCCCTTCCATTGTACGTGTGTTTTTTTTTAAATTAAAAGCCTTTTTCCTGGAGCAGTATCTATTAGCTATGATCAAATTGGCCGCGAAATCCTTCAACTTAGACTTTTACAAGTCTATGTCGTTTACAACCGCCGTGAAAAATAAAACCAAGGGCAACTTAACCTTGTTAAAGAAACAGCATCGTCATATACCTAATCCTCCCTTCTTAACAATACCCAGACTAGGTTGGCCTGCTCTCCAGCTGGTTCCTCGATATATTTACATATGACAGAAGACCAGATTACAGTCCAATAAATTTATTTGGAAGGACAAGCTGTCGGAGCGCTGCTCATTCATCGGGTAGCTATTTGACGGGATGGGAGAACACATAAGTTTGGAGTAAACAGCAAAGTGTCGCACAACTGATGTGATGTATTGAACAAACCCAGATTTTTGTTAAGTATTTAATTATAAAGAATGGGTTGCAGGTTTCATTGCATTAATATTTAAATCCCAGAACATTTTCAAGTCACATTCCTGAGAAATCTTAAGGTTTTACATATTAAAAAAATGCATGAATTACAATGATCTGTAATGCACTTTTCTACCCTTTTGTTTTGTTATTCTCTTCTATTAAGTCAAACCAGACATTGCCAGGTATGATAAAGACTTCCGTAATTTGTTTTGAGGACTTGAATGTTGAAGAATCATGGATTCTTCAATCGGTTTATTTCAAGTTCTGTACATACGCTTTGCATGATTTCAATTTGGATCACTGAAAGGCTACTTTGAAAATTGGACCAGCTCATTTTGCAAAGAAATTCCTTGTCATATGCATACTTTCAGCTGGTCATATACCTAATCCTCCCTTCTTAACAATACCCAGACTAGGTTGGCCTGCTCTCCAGCTGGTTCCTCGATATATTTACATATGACAGAAGACCAGATTATAGTCCAATGAATTTATTTGGAAGGACAAGCTGTCGGAGCACTGCTCATTCATCGGGTAGCTATTTGACGGGATGGTAGAACACATAAGTTTGGAGTAAACATCAAAGTGTCGCACAACTGATGTGATGTACTGGGCTACTGGAGTCATCTGCCTTTATTAACGTAATGCCAGACAGCATGTTTCTTGTTGAACAGGATTTTGAAGGAAATTGAGTGGGATTGCGTTCAACTTCCTGAAGGAAAGATGCTCCTCGCTCAGTTCCCCAGTTTCTGCAACGTCCTTGTTGTGTGTCCAGTGTGTGCTACCTGGAACCATGATTAAGTTTTTCTTGTGAGAAGATTTCGATTGGGTTTGCCTCAATATTTCCTTAAAAATTTCCTTGTGGGCGGCACGGCGGCACAGTGGTTAGCACTGCTGCCTCACAGCGCCAGAGACCCGGGTTCAATTCCCGCCTCAGGCGACTGACTGTGTGGAGTTTGCACATTCTCCCCGTGTCTGCGTGGGTTTCCTCCGGGTGCTCCGGTTTCCTCCCACAGTCCAAAGATGTGCAGGGTCAGGTGAATTGGCCATACTAAATTGCCCGTAGTGTTAGGTAGGGGTAAATGTAGGGGTATGGGTGGGTTTCGCTTTGGCGGGTCGGTGTGGACTTGTTGGGCCGAAAGGCCTGTTTCCACACTGTAATCTAATCTAAATCTAAAAATCTAAATCTAATCTAATCTAATCTAAAAAAATTGAGCCTACAAAAATCTCAGCGATTGCTGTCCTCATCTAGTGAGCAGTCGCCATGTGGAGAATTCTGGCTGACAGCCATATGAGCATTCCACACACATGTTCATCTATTGCTTCAATAATTGAATATTTGGAGAAAAATCAGTTTTCTGGCATCTCTGTGTGTGTTCTGTGCGTGCGTGTGTTTCTCAGTATGTGTGTCTGTGTGAGATGTATTTAGAATGATGGGTATGCATCTTTCCATCTTTCTAACTACACTAATCAAATTTCGAACTTATTTTCACTATAAATCAATACTTTTTGTTTATAAATACACCATTTAAAGAATTTTCTCTGCAAACCTATAATGGGTAAAATATATCACTTTTTTCCTGGCAATATCTGGGTAACATATTTAAAATCTGCAGTGTGCAGGGTCAGGAGAGACAGAGGCCAATTCTACCATGTTGGGCCTATCGCAGGCCAATTTGAATTCCACAATACTAATAGCATCCATTCAATCATAAAACCGATAAGTTTTCTTGTCAATGAGAATTATCAAGAATATCCCATGTGATTAATTTTGTATATATGCATAGAAAATCGAAGCAAAGTTAATCCATTTGAACCTGCTCCCTCTTTCAGTTTGATTAAATCTGATCATGCAACTCAATATTCTGTTCATGATTTCTCCTTACACATTTATCTCTTTAGATCTAAGGACTATATCTTAACATTGACAACATTCAATGTTTTTCACTCAAGCACTTTCTGTGGTACCGAATTCGACAGGCTCCCTACTTTCTGAATGAAGACAGTTTTCCTCATCTCAATCCAAAATGAACTATCCACATCCTTTGCCTATGAAGACTAGTTGTGGACATCTTGGACATCGGGAGTATCCGTGTTGCCTTTATCCAGACTGATCCAGAATGCAACAGGTTTCGATGAGATTGTTCCTTATTCATTGAAATTCTCGTGAGTATAATCTCACTGGTCTAGATTGTCTTCATATGTCAATCCTCTCTGTCAAGGCATCAGTCCAGAAAACATTTGCTGCACTCCCGCCCTTGCTATGACATTCTTCCTCAAATAAAAAATCCAAAACGGTAACAAAAGATAAACCCAAGATATGGTCTCGCCAAGTCTTTGTGCATGTGCAGTAAAGA
Source organism: Chiloscyllium plagiosum (assembly GCF_037043375.1). NCBI lineage: Eukaryota > Metazoa > Chordata > Chondrichthyes > Orectolobiformes > Hemiscylliidae > Chiloscyllium > Chiloscyllium plagiosum. Next base: position 63,105,452 of record NW_028270173.1, read on the forward strand.
TCCTTGCTCGTATATTTGAACCCTTTCACAACGAAGGCCAACATACCATTTGTTTCCTTCACTGCCTGTTGCATCTGCACATTTACATTCATCAACTAGTGTAAAAGAAACCTCTTGACAACCTGCCACCATTCAGGCAATAGTCTACCTTTCCAAATTTGCAAAGAAAATGGATGCTCTTAAATTTATTCACATTAAACTTAATCTCTTTTGCAATTGTTCACTTGTTCAAATTGTTTAAATTGCACAGACGTCACACATATGGAGGATAATGCACGAGGAGCTTGAACCAGTATTAAATTCATGTTGCCTCTTCTCTAGGATTGTTTGAAATGGATGATATAAAAGTAACATTCCTCCTGATTTAATCGATGGTGTACTGCTAGATATTTGAAAATACGTTGTTGAGGGAGCTTTATATTGGATTGAATACCCTGCGTTGTTTTACTTGACATTATTTGAAAGAAAGAGTACAGAGTAGCTTTCTCGCTAACCTTATTTATGCTGAGGTTTGATGAGGAATATGCAGCAGGTGTTTTACTGAGGTGTCGTTCCAGTGCACAGGAGGATGAGAGTAGGGAGGGCATGGACAAGATTTCACGGTCTCAGGAATGTGCTGGCAGACAGCAAATTGGTTTGAAGTGTGTTTACTTCAACGCCAGAAGTATCCAAAATAAGGTAGGTGAGCTTGCAGCACGGTTAGGTACCCGGGACTTCGATGTTGTAGCCATTTCGGAGACATGGATAGACCAGGGTCAGGAATGGATGTTGCAGGTTCCAGGATTTAGATCTTTCATTCAGAACAGGGAAGGCAGTAAAAGATGGGGAGGTGTGGTCTTGTTAGTCAAGGACAGTATAACAGTGGTTGAAAGAACTTTCAACGCGGACTTATCGACCGAGATAGTATGGGCTGAGGTTGGAAACAGGAGAGAGAGGTCACACTGCTGGGAGTTTTTTTATAGGCCTCCGCAGAGTTCCAAGGATGTAGAGGAGGGGATCAGCAAAATGTTTCTGGGTAGGGGTGAAAGGAAAAGGGTGACCATTATGGGGGCTTAAACTTCCCCAACATTGTCTGAAAATGCTATAACTCTAGTACATCAGATGGATCAGGTTTTGTTGAATGCGTGCAGAAGGTATTCCTGACACAGTATATCGAAGGGCCAACAACAGGGGAGGTCACACTGGATCTGAAGTTTGATAATAAGCCAGGCCAGGTGTTTGATTTAATGGTCGGAGAGTACTTTGGAAAAAGTGACCATAAACCGGTTATGTTTAATTTAGCGATGGAAAGGAATAGGTACATGCTACAGGGCAAGAGTTATCGATGGGGGAAGGGCAATTATAATGCGTTTAGGAAAGACTTAGGATGCATAGAATGGGTAGCAAAATGCAGGGGATGTGGACAATCGAAATGTGGAGCTGGTTGAAGGAACAACTATTGCGTGTTTTTGATGGGTATATCCCTGTCAGGGAGGAAGTAATCAGGTAAGGGAATCGTGGTTTACTACAGAAATTGCATCTCTTGCTAAGTGGAAAAAGGAAGGTTATGTGACGACGAGGCTACATGGTTCAGATAAGGTGATGAAGAGTTACAGATTAGCTAGGAAGGAATTAGGCAGAGAGTTAAGAAGAGCAAAGAGAGGGCATGAATAGTCTTTACCAGGAAGAATAAAGGAGAAGCCAAACGCTTTCTATAGATATGTGTGGAATAAAAGGGTGACCAGGGTTGGATTAGGCCCGGTTCAAGACAGAAGTGGAAAGTTGTGTATGGACCCTGTGGTGATTGAAGAGGTGTTAAACGACTATTTCAAACAGTTTTCACCCAGGAAAAAAGAGAATATTGTAGAGGAGAAGAATGAGATACGGGGTATTAGATTATAAAGGATCGAGGTTAGTAATGAGAGGTGTTATCAATTCTAGAAGGAGTGAAAATAGACATGTCCCCTGGGTCAGATGGGATTTTACTAAGGATTCTCTGGGAAGCTAGGAGGAGGTGTTGGTGTCTTTGGCTTTGATCTTTGAGTCGTCATTGCCTATAGGTTTAGTACCAGAGGACTGAAGGATTGCAAATGTTGTGCCCTTGATCAAAAAGGGCAGTAGAGTTGACCCAGGTAATTATAAACTAGTGAGCCTTACGTCTGTTGTAGGAGAAAAACTGGAAAGGATTATGAGAGATAGGACTTATAATCATCTAGCAAGCAACAATTTGATTGGAGATAGTCAACATGGTTTCGTCAAGGGCAGGTCATGTCTCACAAACCTCTGAGTTTTTTGAGATGGTGACTAAGCATGTGGATGAGGGTAGGGCAGTTGATGTGGTGTACATGGACTTCAGTAAAGCTGTTGGAGAAAATGCAGAGGCATGGGATTAAGGGTGATTTAGCAGTTTGGATTAGAAACTGATTTTCTGGCAGCGAGTGGTGGTTGATAGAAAATATTCAACCTGGAGTCCAATTACTAGTGGTGTGCCACAAGGATCTGTTTTGGAACCATTGCTGTTTGTCATTTTTACAAGTGACTTGGACACAGGCATAGCTAGATGGGTTAGTAAGTTTGCAGATGACACTAACGTCGGCGGAGTAGTGAATAGTGAAGAAGAATGTTGCAGGTTTGAGGGGAACTTGGATAAACTGCAGAATTGGGCAGAGAGGTGGGGAATGGAGTTCAGTGCAGATAAATATGAGGTGATTCATTTCGGGAAGAATAACAGGAAGGCAGAATACTAAGTAAATGGAAAGATTCTCGGTAGTGTGGGTGTACAGAGGAATCTTGGAGTCCATGTACATCGATCCCTGAAAGTTGTGACCAAGGTTGATAGTGATGTTAAGAAGGCATACTGTGTGTCAGGTTCTATTGTTAGAGGGATTGAGTTCCAGAGCCATAATGTCATGTTGCAACCGCACTTGGTTTATTGTGTACAGTTCTGGTCGCCCCATTACAGGAAGGATGTGGAAGCATTGGAAAAGGTGCAGAAGAGATGTTGGCTGGTTTGGAGGAAAGGTCTTATGAGGAAAGGCTGAGGAACCTGGGTCTGTTATCATTGGAAAGAAGAAGGCTAAGAGGGGATTTGATCGAGACATGCAAGATAATCAGAGGATTAGATTGGGTAGACAGTGAAATTCTGTTTCCTAGGATGATAATGTCAGCTTGTGCGAGGGGACATAGCTACAAATTGAGTGTTGATAGATTTAAGACAGGTTCTTTACTCAGAGAATGGTAAGGGCATGGAATATCCTTCCTGCCAATGTAGTTAACTCAGCAATATTCGTGAGAGTTAATCAATCCTTGGATAACCATATGGATGATGATAGGATAGTGTAGGGGGTTAGTTCACAAGTCGGCACAACATCGAGGGCCGGAAGGCCTGTTCTGCGCTGTATTGTTCTATATTGCATGTTCTATTACACTCTATGACTACCTATGACCGCATTATTGCCCCAGTTCTTCAATCAGCTGCTATTCCAAATACCTCCATCACTAATTAAAATTGGTTCTCCCCACTGTTGCAGAGTAACTTTATTCCATTGGAACATTTAAATACAATAACTATCAATAATTAACTGCTCCCTTTGACAAAAAGGTAAATGCAGAAAATAGACTAGGAAGATGACCCCCAGCCTTTGATTGCAATGGAGGGAACTAAGCAAAGCTTCCACTTTCTCAAGTCCACAGTAACAACCACTGAAAGCCAACTAAAAATCCTTGATTTGTGAGAGCTTGGCCACAATCAGTCAGACGGCTTCCATTGTTACAAATAAAAAAAAGGCCCCATAAGTTTTGTCTTCTTCTAGATTGTTCGGAGCCTGTTCCGCACCCTCTCCCTCAAAGAAACCTCGACAAAAAAACACATCTTAAAGCCACGGCAACGTTGCACAGGCACTTATCTTGGGAGATTATGTGATAAAGTGAGAGCTTGACATGTGCCTAATCACGTGACCCCAATACACCTCGCGTGGGAGAGGACATAGTTGCGTGCATAATTTTGAGTCGCTGTTCAACTGGAATCAGCCCTGTTCACCTGTAATTCTGAGGTTGAGTTGACGTTTTGAACCATAAGATAAGACTATGCAGAAAGGTAATTCACAGATATTAGATTCGAATAGAAAGCGGAGACAATAGAGTATTTTATATTCTACGTTCTTAATATAGAACTTTAAAGTTCTAATATTTACTTCATTTCAATTATGTAAGTTTCTCATACTCATGCAATCAAATTTTCTCAATTGAAATCAAACAAGGATTATAACTGTGATTAGTTGCTGTCTTGATCTTATTGCAGTTTAATTGAACAAGATAAAACAAAACAGAAGTAAGATTGTAATTCTAAGAGGTTTTTTGTGCTACTTCTTGACCAGTAGAACCTTGAAAATGATCCCCTTCTTTTGAACACTTTCTTTTTCAGTTAACTGTGCATCTCAAAACACGTCTTTCAATCACGACGGAAAGTTCAAGACCATGACTCTCGACCAGTTAATGTGCCTTGTCATTCTTTGATTAGCTGATGAACTCTTTAATTTAGCCTAATCATTCTTTAAATTTCTTCCTAATTAATCTTGATAGTGCAACAATGAATTGACTCTTGTAATTATTACTTTTATTTTGAAAATACTTGCCAATGTACATAGAACAAAACTTCATATTATTTACTATTTCATTGTTATAAATATAAATAAGCCTTTGATCCGAATTGAATTGTAATATTCTAACATTTCTTACTTAAAGTAAGAAGATGATTCTAAACAAATCTTTCAAAATTAAACAATCTACAAAATACATTCACATTATAAATCATACCTAATTTAATGCATAAATAGTTTATAGCGAGTACTTATAATAGAATTAACAATTATTGTAAATGATTTAAATGCTGCTATCATTGAAATCTTTAAGTGTCATGAGATATAACTTCCTGTAGTCTGTAGCTACAAACATTTACAGATGTAACTCTGTTCCTGCACAAGCAATTAGAATAGTCTACAAAATCCCTACAGTGTGGAATCAGGCCCGTCGGCCCAACCAGTCGACACTGACTCTCCGAAGAGTAACCCATCCCCCTACATTTACCTTGAACACTATGGACAATTTAGCATGGCCGAACCTGCACTTCTTTGGACTGTGGGAGGAAGCCCACGCAGACACGGGAGAATGTGCAGACTCCACACAGACAGGCCCAAGGCTGGATTCGAAACCGAATCCCTCGTGCTATGAGAATGCAATGCTAACACTGAGCCATCGCGTCACCCCACCGTGTCAAGTGTCGACATTTCCAGAAATTCAGAGCGTTTTTTTCAAACTCGTAGTGCAACAATTTTACATAAAATTAAAATTGATTTTGAAAAATATGAAGAAAAAGAAACTGAGCAGATTTGGCAACGTCTGAGTAGTGAAAACAGAGTTCAGAAGAAAGGTCACTAGGCTCGAAATGATCATAGTCCTTTACTTTATGTTAAAAAAAAAGCATTTGTTGGTCAAACATCTTAATGAACAATCCATTCAGGTTAACGACTTTTACAAATCAAGATTCGGAGATGCCGGTGTTGGACTGGGATGTACAAAGTTAAAAATCACACAACACCAGGTTATAGTCCAACAGGTTTAATTGGAAGCCTGTTGGACTATAACCTGGTGTTGTGTGATTTTTAACTTTTTACAAATCAATGTCAGTAAAAGGATATGTATCAAGTTTACTCTCAAGAAATCACCTCACTTCCCAGTTTCCTGTTAGCACATTCAATAAATGTTCGCCTGTGAGTACTGTTTAGTGGAAACCACTTTCGACACTCACCAATAAAAAAAAACCCCTCTACTAATCCTTTTCTAATGTTCTGGACACGAATACGGATTCATACAGTTGGAAACAGAGACATTCTCAGATATTACCAATGTTATGTCTGCCACTCAATGTGGCTGAGATGGAGCCTATTGAATTCAGGCTGGTTGCACGGAGGTAACAGAATGGGATTTGGAATTCAGTGCAGATTCAATGCTGAGGATCCGTCGATTATTTCCAGCGTTTCAAAAATGTCAGTATTATTCTAAGTGGATACTTCACCCCATTCTTCAGCTCCTCTCTGAATTTGGTCTGAGTCACTGCATAAATACACGTGTTTGTACAAGTACTGAAAAGCAAGAGCATAAAGCTGATGTAGTCTGCGATCAACATTGGGTCATTGTAACTTGTTGAATAATGATTGTTTGTAATTCGCATTAGTAAGAAATATATCACATACATCATCCACAACAGTAAGAAGTTTCCAGATATACTGAAGAGTAAGATGATAGATTTCTTCCGCTTCTCCATTTCTGAATCATTGTGATCCGCATCATTCTTACTCCCTCTTAACCTCCTGCGATTTCTACTGGCTGTTAAAATTTTTCCCACAGTCAGAGCATTAAGCAGCAAGATAAGAAATGCTGGGAGCAGTGGCGTTAAAGAGCGGTCAATCCAGCTAAATGCTAGCCAGGCAGTAACAGTATAAGATTCAACTTTCACATTGCATCCCCAGGCTACGTTGTCAATTGTAAAGTATGCTTCAAATACAAAGTAGAAGGGAATGTTTTTAAGACAAAAGAATATACAGACAGTTCCTATAACCACAGCTGCCGTTCTCTCTGTGCAATATCTGACCCTTAGCCTCTGGCAGCGAATGGTAATAAAACGATCAAAAGTGAAAGCAACTGTCAACCAGACAGAAATATCGGTGGCTGCACGAGCTAGGAAATAGTTTAAAGAACAAACAGGGGTGAGTAACAGGAATGTAGTTGGAAAATAATAATCATTAATCCTCAAAAATACCACATCAGTGATAACAGTCAGTAGATCTGCAGTTGCCATTCCGAGCAAGTAGCAAGTGATACATCTGGACAGACCACATTTAGCCCTGGAGAGGATCACAATGGTTATCACATTGGCTGTAAAATAATAACAAGCTGAAATCACACATCGGATTCGTAAAGAAATGAATCAATTTCACAATATTTTGGTTTGAGGTGAAGGTTAGTTCTGGGTCTGTTGGTGGGATCTGAATATACTGTGACTAGAATTGCAGAAGTGAAGGGACAGTAATATCAAGTTGCAATACATTGCATGTTTATTAAATGAGTCAAAATAAGCTCTTCAGTTGATGGTATGAAACAATCCAAATAGATTTCGTTTTAAATTTCCTGCAATTGCATCTAAAATATTTGGTGTAAACCAGTGGAGCTGCCAGGAAATTTGTGAGTTAGTTTTCTGGAGGAGCAAATGGACATCAGGATATTGAGTGAAAAAGAAATTACAGAGACAATAAAAAAATCAACGAAATTTAAAAAAAAAACTAACTCAATTGGCAATAAATATCAAGATTAAAACTCAACAAACTATGCTTTAGAGTTACAGAGGTCTATAGCACAGAGGTCTATAGCATTTGCATCTGACTGATCAAAAACTATCACCCAAATGTGCAAATACTATTTCCCAGCACTTGGCCCATAGCCTTGTATGCATTGACATTACAAGTGCACACCCAAATATTTCTTAATTGTTATAAGGCTTCTGCCTCTAACACTGTTAAAGAGATTGGTTTCCAGTATCCAATCACCTCTGGCTGAAAAAAAATTCTTCACATTTCCTCCAATCTATTTTGACTTACTTTTAATCCATCCCCGTCCCTTCCTCCCTGCTCAATGATTCATCCAACGGGGGAAATGTTTCTTCCAGTCTATCATATTGTACTTTCATGACTTAATACATTTCAATCATGCCCCCTCTTAATTTCATCTGCTCGATGCAAACCAACCCCAGCCAGTCCAATATGTCTCCACAGCTGAAACTCTCCAGCCCACGAAACATCTGATAAAATCTTTTTCACCTGCTCCACTGCAGTGACATTCCTCCTGTAACGTCAATTTCATAACTGCATGAAATACTCTAAGTGTGGCCCACCCAGAGATTTAAACAGTTTTAATATAACCTTCCTCATCTTCAATACTCTGCCATGGCTTATAAAGGAAAATACATAGTAGACCTTCTTAACCACGTTATCCACCGCTCCTGATCCCTTAAAGGACTAGTAGACATGTGCAAATGAAGTTCCTCTGATCATCGATGCTTCTCAAGATCACTTCATTCATCTGATATTCCCTTCCGTTGTTTGTCCTGCCCAAGTACATCACTTCACATTTCTCTGGATTGAATTATATTTACTAATGCTGAACCAATCTGACCAACTGGTCTTACCGTTTAAGCCCATCCTTCCCACTTTTCACCAACTCGCCATTTTTCATCTGTGAACTGACTGATCAACCGTTCTGAGTCACTTATATAGAACAGAAACAGCAACAAATCAACGGAGACCACTGTGTACCCTTAGGCAGACCTCCGTTATACTTACGTCAGAGAAGAAAAAAAACACCCCATAAGCATTACATTCTGCATCCTGCCATTCAATCAACTATGGGCACAATTTACCAAATTTTCTTAGATGCCGTGGGATCTTACCATTGCTATCAGTCTCCCCTCTGGGACCTTATTAAAAAGCTCGCAGTGATCAAAGTATATGACATCAAAAGCGTTGTCCTCATCTGCAGGCCTGGTCACATCTTCGAAAAATCAGTCATGTTGGTCAGGCATGGCCACCCTATAACAGGGCGTTGCTGACTGTTCATAATTATTCCTTGGGTGTCTAACTGAAGAGTACTTTTTCCCTGAGATTTACTTCCAATATTTTCTCCACTACTGAGGTTAGATCTGCCTGGCCTGCAGTTTCGTCTTTGTCTCCTACTTTCTTCTTTAACAATGTACAATTGTATTCTGAAATATTGCCCAGAGTCCAATGAAGAATTGGCCCAGTCAACACCCCTGGAGCATCCTCTTCTAAAGGTTTACTCTTAAACCTGTCAGACAACTCAAACCCTTCTCTCTGTCTTTGCTAATTTATTTTATTATGTCACAGAACATCTCCTTGATTTCAATATCCACATTGTCCCTCTCACGTGTGAATACTGACCCAAATCATTCATTTTGATGTCTACCTACATGCTTTATATACACACAATTTACCAATGTAGACCTTAATGAGACTTACTCTTTCCTTCCTTGTCCTTTTTATCCACAAAGTACTTGTAAATCAGCTAAGATTTCCCCTTATTTTATCTGTCGGTATTCTTTTTATGACTAATGTCCTTTTAAGTTAAATCAACACTTTCTGTACTCCACCAGCGCTTCTGCTATTTTGAACCCTAAGTATCTACCATATGCTTTCCATTTTCTCTTGATCCAAAGCTCATTATCCCTTAATGTGCTGAGTTCACAGATGGTCTCAGCCGTTTGCTTTTTGTTTTGGAACGTAACAACCCTATACACTCCAAATTTCTTTCTTGAGTGCATTTCACTGTTCTGAGATAGACATTCCTGTAAATCCTCGTCCACTATGGCCAAATTATTCCTAACCTTATTAAAATCAACCTTCTTCCAGTTGATATCTTTGATTTCAAACTCATGCTTACCGTTTTCCATAACAATCTTCAATCTCATGAAGTTATGGTTACTGTTTGCAAAATGCTCCCTTACTGATGCTTAAACCACTTTGCTCGGCTTTGTTGACTAAAGTCAGGTCCAGTAACACACTTTCTCATTGTACATGGAAAGCATGACCAACAAGGACGAGACCAAATGGCTGGGTTTGGATCTGGCAGTGCGAAAGGATAACAGATATCCGGTGAGGATAAAAGCTTTCAGTAATCAGGTTAGATTCACAGGTTGGAAGAAAACAATGGTCATGCTTTGTTTGCGGCGTTGCTTGCCTGGGCTATTAACATCCGACTGCAGTTTCTTCTCTAGCCTGAAGCAGATGATCTGAATCCTGCCCCAGGACGACCATTTAGATTCGTACTATTTGCTGTAGCGAACAGTGTCGACCCCTTTCATTATATTGACTTCTTCTGTGCTTTTTCCTTATTTTTAAGTTCATTTGTGGAACTTGGGGCCAGCACTGAAATACCATCCCTATATACCCTTGAGAAGGTGGTAGTGAGATGCATTCTTGAATCGCTGCAGTCCATTTGCTGTGGGTTGACCCACAACGCCAGTAGGGAGGGAATTCCAGGATGTTGACACAAAAACTGTGAAGGATCGGCGGTGTATTTCCAAGTCATGAGGGTGAGTGGCTTTGAGGGGAATTTGCAGGTGGTGGTCTTCCCAAATATCTGCTGCCCTTGTCCCTCTGGATGGAAGTGGTCGTTGCTTTGGAAGGTGCTGTCTAAGGATCTTTGGTGAATTTCTGCAATGCATCTTGTAGATAGTACACACTGCTGCTACTGATCACCGGTGGTGGAAGGATTGAATGTTTGTAGATGTGGTGCCAATCGAGCTGGTTGTTTGTTGTGGAAGGTGTCAAGCTTCTTGAGTGTTGTTGGAGCTGCCCCATCCAGGCCTTGGGGAGTAGTCTATCACACTCCTGACTTGTGCCTTGAAGATAGTGGATTGACTGAGCTGTTAGGAGGTGGGTTACACGCCACAGTATCCCGAGTCTCTGACCTGCTCTTGCAGCCACTGTGCTTATGTGGTGAGTCCAGTGGAGTTTCCAGTCAATGGTAATCCCAAAGATGGTGACAGTGGGGGATTTAGTGATGATAATGCCCTTGAATGTCAAGGGGCGGTGGTTAAAGTGTCTTATTTCTGATGGTCATTGTCTGGCATTTGTGTGGCGCGCATGTTACTTGCCACTTGTCAGTCCTAGCTTTTATATTGTCTAGATGGTATTCCACTTGAGCACAGACTGCTCCATTATCTGAGAAGTCACGAATGGTGCTGAACACTGTGCAATCATTGACGAGCATCCCCACTTCTGACCTTATGACAGAGAGAAGTCCATTGATGAAGCAGCTGAAGATTGTTGGCTTAAGACACTACACCGAAGAACTCTTGCAGAGATGTCCTGGAGCTGAAATAACTGACTCTCCACAAGGACAGCCATCTTCCTTTGTGCCAGATATGACTCTAACCAGCGGAGTGTTTGACCCCTGATATCTCTTGATTCCAGTTTTGCCAGAGCTCCTTAGTACCATACTTGGTCAAATGTGGTCATGATGTGAAGGGTTGTCATTCTCACCTCTGGAATTCATCTCTTTTTTTACATATCTTAACCAAGGCTGTGATGAGATCAGGAGCTGAGTGACCCTGGCGAAATCCAAACTGGGCGTCAATGAGCAAGTTGTTGCTGAGCAGTTGCTGTTAGATAGCACTGTTAATGACCCCTTCCACCGCTTTACTGATAATGGAGAGTAGACTGACTGGGCGGTAATTGGCCAAGTTGGAAATGTCCTGCTTTTTGTGTACAGGACATACCTAGGCAATTTTCCACATTGTAGGGATGATGCCCATGTTGTAACTGTACTGGAAGAGCTTGGCTCAGATCCTGGCAAGTTCTGAAATATATGTCTTCAGTACTATGGCTGGAATATTATCAGGCCCATTGCCTTTTCACTAATCCGTGTCTCCAGCTGTTTCTTGAAATCAAGTGGAGTGATTCGAATTGGCTGGAGAATGGCATCTGATGTTGGGGACCACTGGAGGAGCCCGAGATGGATCATCCCCTCGGCACTTATGACTGAAGATTGTTGCGAATGTATCAGACTTATCTTTTGCACAGATGTGCTGTGCTCCTCCATCATTGAGAATTGGGATATTTGTGGAGACTCCTCGCCCATTGAGTTGTTTAATTGTCCACCACTATTCACGACTGGTTGTGGAAGAACAGCAGAACTCAGATCTGATCCGTTCTTTGTGGGATCGCTTAGCTCTGTCTATCACTTGCTGTTTATACCATTTGGCACACAAGTAGCCCTGTTTGGTCGCTTCACCAGGTTGACACCTCATTTTCAGGTATGCCTGATACTGTTCCTGGCACACCCTCCTGCACTCTCTATTGAACGATGGTTGATCCCCTAACTTGATGATAATTATTGAGTGGGGGATATGCCAGACCAAGAGGCTGTGGATAGTGTTGGAGTACAGTTCTGCTGCTGTTGATGGCCCACAGCACCTCATGGATGCCCATTCTTGAGCTGCTAGTTCGGTTCATACTCTACCCCATATAGCATGGTGATAGTGACACACATTATGATGAAGGTTTTTCTCAATGCGAAGGCGGGTCTTCGGCCCCACAAGGATAGTGCGGTGGTCAGTGTTACCTACATTGTCATGAACAGATGCTTCTGCAGCCGGCAGATTAGTAAGAATGACGTCACACATGTTGTTTCCTCTGTTTGGTTCCTTCACCACCTGCCACAGACCTCTTTGCGCAGTTATATCATTTAGGAACCGACCAGCTCAATCAGTAATGCTGTTGCCAAGTCACTCTTGGTGGTGGACATTGAAATTCCCCAGCAGAGTGTATTTTGCGTCCTTGCCACCCTTAGTGCTACCTCCAAGTGCTGTTCAACATGGAGGAGTATTGATTCATCAACTGAAGGAGGACTGTACGTGGTAACCAGTGAGAGGTTTGCTTGCCCATGTTTAACGAGAAGCCATGAGACTGCTTGGGGTCTGGTGTCGATGTCAAGGACTTCAAGAACAATTCCGTCCAGACTGTATACTGCTGTGCCATCACCTCTGCTGTATCTGTTCTGATGGTGGGACAGGACATATCCAGGGATGGTGATAGTGGTGTCTGGGGTATTATCTCCAAGGTATGATTCTGTAAGAAGACGATGTCAGGCTGTTGCTTGACTAGTCGGTGAGAAACCTCTCGCAATTTCGGCACTAGCCTCCAGATGTTGGTAAGGGAGCTTTTGCATGCTGGATAGGGGCTGTGTGTGTTTTTGCCATTGTCTTTTCCAGTTCCAACTTCGATGCCAGGTGGTCCACCCGGTTTCATTTCTTTGTTGTGACTTTCTAGTGATTGATACAACTGAGTGGCTTCCTAGGCCATTTCAGAGGGCAGTTGAGATTCAACTATATTGCTGTGGCTCTGGAGTCACATGTAGGCCAGATAATGTAACGATGGCAGATTTTCTTCCCTAAAGGACATTAGTGAACCAGATGGGTTTTTCTGACAACTGAGAATGGTTTCATGGTCATCAGTCGACTCTTGATTCCAGATTTCTTTAACTAATTAAAATTCCACCATCTGCTGTGTGCATTGTTTACTGAAAATAAATACATTACCCTGCGCATGATGTCAGGACACTGTAACAAATGATCAATTCTGGGACTTAGGTGTAACTTTATATATAAAGTCCTAAATTGAATTGTTCACTGCCCACAGGGAAATACATGGCAAGTTCAATGACCCATTCTTGTGGAATAGGGCATAACAGGTGACTGAGGTGACAGTGGGGGAGCACTTAAATTACATTTAAGGTACTTATGGTGAGGAACAAAAGTGGTCCACAGGTTCAAGTTATAAACTGGGGCCAGGCAAACTTTGATGGAATTAGAACAGGAGCTTGCAGGACTTGATTAGAATAGTCCGTTTGCAGGTAAAAGGACAAGTAGGATTTTTTTTACAAAGAGAGATAGCGAGAGTTCAAGGTCGATATGTTACTGTGAGGGTGAAGGCCAAGGTTTGCAGGAAGTCGATGACAAGAGATATCTATATTATTGATTTAAATGAGCATGTATAACGCATGATTGGTAAGTTTTCAGATGAAACAGAAGTAGGTGTTACCGTGGACAGTTAAGAAAGTTGTCAGAAATTGCAGCAGGACCTTGATCAGCTGGAGAAGTGGGCCGAGAAATGGTAAATTGGGCTCAATATAGAAACGTTCGAGGTCTTGCGTTTTGGAATGTCAAATCAAGTTAGGGATTCCATTGTGAACCTTAGGGTCCTAAGGAGTGTAGTGGAACAGAGGAGTCGTAGATTTCACTGAACCATAGTATCCCTACTGTGTGGATACAGGCTCTTCAGCCCTGAAAACCCACACTGACCCTCCGAACAACTCACCCAGACCTATTCCACTATCACGCCATATTTACCCCTGACTAATGCACCTGACCTATACATCCGTGAACATTATAGGCAATTTAGCGTAGCCAATTCACCTCACTTTCTTTGGACTGTGGGAGGAAACCGGGGCATCTGGGGGAAATCCACGCAGACATGGGGAGAATGTATAAACGCCACACAGTTTCCCAAAGCTGGAGTCGAATCTGGGCCCCTCTGTTGTCAGAAAGAAAAGTCTGGTTCACTAATATCCTTTAGGGAAGGAAATCTGCCAACCTTACATGGTGATGCAGCAGGTTCACAGTTCTTTGAATGTGTCGTTACAAGTCGACTGGGCAGCGAATAAGGATGTTGGCACACTGACCTTCATTAGTCAGGGCACTGAGTACAGAAATTGAGAAGTTTTGTTGCAGTTATGCAGGACCTTGGTGAGGCTGCACTTGTAGTATTTTGTTCAATTATCGTCACCTTGCTAGAGGAAGGATGGAATTGAACTGGTAATTGTGCAGAAGAAATTGGCAAGGATGTTGCCCATACTCAATGGCCTGAGATCTGGGCAGATATTAGAAAAATTAGGCCTTTTTTCTTTAGAGAGTAAGAGACTGAGACAGGTTCATTAAAAAGTGCATAATATCATGTAAGGCTGTGAGATGATGAATACACTCACTCCTTTTTTTTCAGGGCTGGGGATTCGAGGATGAAAAGGCATCAGTTTAAAGTTAGAGGGGCAAAAATAATAGGGAACCTGAGGGGCCACTTTTTTTTACACAGAAGGATGGTATGCATACGAGGCACATTAACAACATTTAGAAACATTTGGGCAAATACTTGGATAGAAAAGGTTTAGAAAGATATGGACCAAGTGTAGGGAAATGGGATTCACGTGGATCGACATTTTTGGCGGCATGGACGTGTTTGGGCCAAAGTGCCTGTCTCCGTGTTGCAGGACTCTTTGAGTGTCAGACTGTATAAGTGCATTATGATCCCAGGTCATATATGATAGGTAAGCAGTTGTTGCAAAGGAAACATGCATCCAAAGATGAACAAAGAATAAAGGTTATTACAGCACAAGAACAGTTCCTTTGGCCCTCCAAGTCTGCACCAATGCAGATCCACAATCTAAACCTGTCACCTATGTTTGAAGGGTATGTGTCTCTCTGCTCCATGCCCATTCATATATCTGTCCAGATACATCTTAATTGATGCTAACATGCCGGCCCATACCACCTCCACTGGCAACGCCTTCCAGGCACCAATCACCCTCTGCATAAAGAACTTCCCACAGATATTGCCCCTAAACTTTCCCCTCTCACTTTGAACTCATGACCCCTCGTAATTGAGTCCCCCACTCTGGGAAAAAAAGCTATCCACTATGTCTATACCTCTCATGATGTTGTAGACCTCAATCAGATCCCCCCCAATCTCCTTATTTCTAATGAAAACATTCCTAATCTACTCAACCTTTCTTCATATCTAGTGCCCTCCATATCAAGCAACAGCCTAGTGAACCTCCTCTGCACTCTCTCCAAAGCATCCACATCTTGTTGTTAATGTGGTGACATGAACTGTGCGCAGTATTCAAACGTGCGCGAACCAAAATCTAATACAACTGTAACATACCTGCCAACTGTTGCAGTCATTGTCCCATCCAATGAAGGAAAGCATGGAGTATCCCTTCTTGACCACTCTATTGACATGTGTGGCCACCTTCACAGAACAATGGTTCTGAACACCCAGATTTCTGTGTACATCAATTTTTCCGAGGACTGTTCCATTTACTGTATTCACTCCTGAATCAGATCTTCCAAACTTAATCAGCTCGAATTTGCCCAGACTAAACTTCATCTGCCATTTTCCTGCCCAATTCTACAATCTATCTGTATTCTCTTGTATTCTCTGACACCTCATCCCTCTGCCACTCCACCAATCTTACTGTCATCTGCAAACTTGCTAATCATACCACTTATACATTTTCCAGCTCGTTTATATATATCACAAGCAACAATGGTTCCAACATGGATCCCTATGGAGCAGCACTGATCACAATGCTCAATTTTGAGAAACTCCCTTCCAATACTACTCTCTGTCGCTGGCTGCCCAGTCAATTCTTTATCCATCTAGCTCGTACACCCTGGACCCCATGTGATTTCACTTTCTCCATCAGCATACCATGGGAAGGTTTCCAGATGAAGTGATTTTCCCCGAAACATCCATTTTCCTGCTCCTCAGATGCTGCCTGACCTGCTGTGCTTTTCCAGCACCACACGCTCGACTCTAATCTCCAGCATCTGCAGTCCTCACTTTCATCTACCATGGGAACCTTATTAAACGCTTTCCTGAAGTCCATGTAAGGACATCTACAATCCTTATCTCATCAATCAACTCTGTCACTTCCTCAAAGAATTCTATTAAGTTAGTAAGACATGACCTTCCCTGCCCAAAACCATGTTGCATTTCCCTGAAAAGCCCATTCTCCTCCAAATGGGAAAGATCCAATCCCACTGTACCTTCTCCAGCAGATTCCCTACCACTGACGTCAGGCTCATCAGTCTAAATTCCTGGATTATCCCTATTATTCTTTATAACAAGGGGACAACATTAGCAATTCTCCAGATCTTCGGGCCCTCACCCGTGTTCAAGGATGCTGCAAAGATATCTGTTAAGGCCCCAGCTATTTTGTCTCTCGCTCCCCTCTGTAACCTGGGATAGATCCCATCCGGACCTAGGGACTATTCTATCTTCATGCCTTTTTGACGACCCAACACCCCTTCCCTCGTCATGCTGCCTTGAACTGGAGTAATCAAATATCTATTCTTAAACTCAACATTCGTCATGTCCCTCTCCCCATTGAATACTAATGTAAAGTACTTGTTAAGAATCTCACCCACTTGGTCTGACTCCACATGTAACTTTCTTCCTTTGTTCTTGAGTGAACCAACTCTTTCTCTTGCTTCCCTCTTGCTCCTTACAAACGATTTTCCTTAACCCTGTTTGCTAAACATATTTCATGACCCCTTCTAGCCATCTTAATTCCTCGTTTCAGATTGGTCCTATATTCCCAACATTCTTCCAAAGCTTTGCTTGTCTTCAGTCGCCTAGGCCTTAAGTATTCTTCTTTTTCCCCCTTAGTTAGTTTCACAATTTCACCTGCCATCCATGGTTGCCTAATTTTGCCATTTCTATCCTTCACTTTCACAGTCACATGGCTCTCCTGCACTGCTCTTCTGTTCATGAAATTTTAATGTTGACTCGAATCAGCAACGCACATGGTTTAGAAATCCAACAGAAACTGTGACGACTAAGTGTAAAGGAATAAGAACTCGGCAGCTGATTGATTAATTGGATAATTTTCTGTGTAAAATCCGGATGATAGAAGTAAAACCGGATCCCTACATGAAAACAAAGCCCAAAGTATTTTCCAGGCGAACACAGCATTGTTTAAATGGGTGTCTCAGTGCCGCTCTCCCTGGTCTAGCTGTACAGGGGCAAGCTGGGGATAGAAACAAACAGCTTCCCACTAGTTGAAGAGAAGATTTCACTGAGAACAGATTGGTTACAGAAATAATTGAGTATCATTCAGTGTATCAGTAAGAGACCTGAAAAAAAGAAATCTGAATCACTTTGCAATCGTTAAAACAATCAAGAAATTGTCCATCACATTTGTCGTTGAGTTCAAGGGAAATCTAAAAAAAAAGGCACAGGAACTGTTAGTGACCAGGAAGCAAATTGGATTTCTGCTTTTTGATTGGCGAGATTTAAACACGTTGAAAGGATAATGTCCGAGGTAAGTGCAGCAACGCTGTTCTCTCTGATTTGTAGAGTCAATAACTGAAGACGATCACTTACCAGGGATTCCAACAAATGCAATTATCGGATAGTATACCATGGCAGTCTGCAAAACTGGCGGTAACGTGGAAAATGAATAAGAACTCTTTAAAACTATCATTTTGTCTGAGAAATGAGGTTAATCGTGTCACTGGACACTGAACTACCACTGATTACAAATGAGAGATGAAGTGAAACTGTTATTTATAATTGAGAGACGCCTCTCGTGGGATCATGCAGCAACTGCAGCATTGACATCACTCCCAGTCAGTTGGAAAGGCAGGTAGCACGCTTCAGTGTAATATAAACATAAATTCTGGAAAAGCTCAGCGGCTCTACCAATCAGCCACATCCCGCAGATTCTTCAACGGATTTCAAGGATTTACACCGCTCTCAGCGATTGAGATTCATACGTTTTGCTTTGGGATTTTGGACATGTTCCCTCGTCACTTAGTTGAAACATCGTAAATCCTACCAGGCAGATTTAGATAAGATATTTTATTGTCACGTATACCTGAGTACAGGAATACAATGCAAAAAGAAAACAAATGTGATACGTGCAATCATTGACACATTTGTCAAACTCACCTTCCCAGTGAAATTGATGTTCTTTGAAAGTTGCAACTGTTGGTCCCAGTAATCTCTTCCAAATCTAAAAGGGAAGGCAACAATTGAAGTTTTATTCTCAAGGTATTGGAAGATATTCTGAAACGTTATAAGCGAATCTATAGATATCTACAAACCCCTGCGATTCTCTTCTGAATTTGATATTGCTGATTATTATGCCTTACTTACATTTTTATCTCTCCAGTGAAATTACAGCAAGTCTGTTACAGGAACAAAAACATAATGAATCCACCAATGGACCATTTAGCACGTCCTCATCCTCTCCGATTTACTCAGATCTCCCTAATGTGATGCTGAGCTTCATTTCCTTCATGTCTGTCCTTATTTATATATGTTTCAATTTACAAAATTGTGTTTTTCACAATCCCGAAAACTCCAAATGAGCATGAACATTTTAAACTTTCTCATTGCACAGTTTTAGATTTCTGTATGACAAAACCTTTCTGATTTCCTTACAGACTTTCAGCAAGCTTACATCCCATTTAGAGGCGATCATTCATAGAACATACAGCATAGAACAATACAGTGCAGAACAGGCCCTTCAGCCCTCGATGTTGCGTTGACCTGTCAACTAACCTAAGCCCATCCCCCTACATTATCCAATAATCATCCACATGGTTATCCAAGGATTGTACATCTCCATCGCCTCATCTGATCCATCTCGGCTCAATGCCACATAAGCCTTCCTCTTCCACTTAACAAGTGATACAAGTTCTTTAGTGAACCACGGTTCCCTTACCTTATCACTTCCTCCCTACCTATCAAGGACAAACAACATCTGTTCCTTAAACCAGCTCCACTGTCTTTCATTCAATCCAATGTCTCTCATCACTTGTTCTCAGAAGGAGCAGCCCACCTTGTAAAATTTACCCCTTCTCCGAAAAGCCGAGCACATTCCTTCTAAAATTAATCTTTTTTGAATGATCTTTTTGGAAAAAAACCTACAGCACACTGTAAACACAGACAAAGAATACCCACAAACAGGCACATCGCGATGATTGAAATGTTTTATCTTCATTCTCTTTTCTCCGTTCTGCCACAAAATTCTTTAAGTTCTGTCATTTCCAATGCCTCTGCGTACTGGAACAATCTGTTCAGGTTCGTGTCTCTCATGATCATATAAACGCTATCAAACCCCTTCCAGAAATTCCTTTCTCTTAGAAAATCAGTCATCAATCAATTATTACAGGTGAAATTTTGATTTGCTGGAACGATTCTCATCAATTACTTTTGCACGATCCTTAAGGGTATCACATTGTTCCAAAAGTGTGACAATGGTTGCAATAAGTCAGCTGAGATTAACCTCCTGCCTTGACAAGTTCAACAAGATATTGTTGTTCCTGTACGCAACGTCCCTATTAAAAAATTGCAAGACACTATCTCCACTAATAATCAGTCTCTTAATCTGTCCTGCCACATTAACAATATATGGGCATGAGTACGCAGGTCCCTCTGGTCCTGCACCCCCTTTCAACCGCTTTACTTGGCATGACCCTCCACGTTCTTCTTAGGAAAATGATCAATCACACAATACTCCCTATTGAAGCATATCTGCCGTCAATTCCAAAAGTTTTTCCAATTTTTTGTGAAGTACATTATCCCAATCTCAGTTCAAAAAGCTCCAAATTTCAGTTCATTTGCAAAGGTTGGAACTGTTCCTTCTTTACCAAGCACCACAACAAGAAACGATCCCAACACTCATCCCTGGGGACGTCCTGTTATAATACTTCCTCCAGCCTGTGAAACTCTGGTCACCACGATTCTATGCATTCTGTCTCAGAGCGAGTACAGTATGCATGTTGGTGCTGTACCTCCTGTTCAAACAACTATAAACTTGCTCACATCTGTTCTGCAACATACTATCCAAAGCCATGTACACCAAATCATTAGCTTTATGATCACCAACTTTCACCAACTGCTTCAAAATAATCCAAGAAATTAGGGAAAGAATATTTTTTCTTCAAAATCATTAGTTTCTTTCTTTCCTTCATTCACATTTGTCAATGAAACTCTTGATTTTGTATCGAATGATCGGCGCATCAGCATTTCAGTGTGGGGTTAAACAGACATATGAATGAAGGTGGAAGGAAGTGTTTACTGGGTTTAATTAGTATCGTGCTAGTATCTCGTTGGGGGTGAGGGGTGTCAGGTTTAGTGGCTGTCAGGTGGGATGTAAAGAGTATTACTCCAAGGCTTATCAGGGGAGGGGGAGGCACAATCAATAGAGACAGGAGAGCATGTTTGCTCCAGGAGGGAGCGAGCAAGTGGGATAGAAGGTATCAGTTCCAACGGAGTTGAGCCAGTTGGTGCAGTATCAGCATCACTTCCAAGAATTGTGTGGTTGCCTGGTCGAGCGATGGTGACATAAAAAACGTGTGCAGTTCTGTGTGAGAAATCACTAATCCAACATGTGAGAGGGGTTGTAACTCTTTTCAGAGGTCAGTGCAGCAGCCACATGATATTGATTCCAAGTTTGTCAGGGTTATGGTCATGAAGGGCGCCTGCTCCAGTAGGTCAGACGTGCGTAAGTGAGTGTGTTGCGTCCGGAATGGATGAGAGCATCATGATTGAGGTTTTCTAGTCTGGCAAAGCCCAATTAGTGATGTAGGATTTTCAGGATAAGGTAAGGTGTCTGTCGTGCAAGTTTCCATCTGGGTTGGTTTGTGGAACCGGGTCGAGTGCTTTAGTGAGGATTCTGTTGTGGGAGATTATCATTAATCCAGGAAAAGGCTGGGTAGATCAACTACTTCCATTAGTCAGGGATTTTAATCTATTCAAGATAGCTATTAGGAAGGGTCTACAAATAAAAGTTGTGTAATGTTTGGAACTCTCTTCCATAAGCGGCAATGGATGCTCGATTAGTTGTTCATATTAAATCTGAGATAGATGATGTTTTGTGAAACAAAGGTCTCAAATGATGTTTTGCAAAAACAGGCAGATGGACTTGTCCATGCATCAGCCATGACGTAACCGAATGGCCAAACAGCCTTGCAGAACTGAATGATCTGTTTCCGTGTCTATATTCATGTGTCCAGTTGATGCAAGGTCTCCAAGGAGTTGTTACTGGAGCCAGTGGTGAGTCACTGAAATGGTTAGAGGGGAAAACCAAATGTTTCTAATCCTCTTACCTTTCCTGGGTCTCCATTTATTTTAAGATCAATTCTCCAACTCCATCAAATATTCACAGATGCAGGGGCATCGTTCATCAGAAATTAAATTTTTACACAATTCTCATGGAGCCAGTTGTGTTTCTGATGTGAAAGGCCTGTCTGCGCTTCTCCAGTAGTCATATAAGGCTGTAGACAAGTATTGGCACAAATAAGTGGAGGTATGACAATCACAGTTTTCATTGTGCTCGATTTTGACTTTTGTTTTTGATTTAGAAGTGATGTCTATATTTCTGGCCCATACCTCTCATTGTGGCTTCATTGGTCTTGCGTAGTATTCTCAAAATTCAACAGTTCCCTCATTGTCCAAGGTGGTCAGTGAAATTTAACTATCTCAACGCCTTCAAGGGTATTGTTGCTGTATTCTGTGATTTACATTGACAGCAGAGTAACCAGGCATTTTGAAAGCTCCTGTCAAAGTGTAACATTGTATGTTTAATTAACAGTTGAGAAAGGATTACGGAGCCAGTTGGGAAGTGTGCCAGGATGGTCGCATGGCTGAGCGACAATTAAGTTTTTTGGCACGTGGGTAGGATGCCAGGTGTTTCTATTTAAAGGATGCTCCCACGCTGGTAGTCACGTGGGTATCTCTCATTGTGCTATTGTTGCTGCCTGTACAACAGATGGATGATGGCATCAGGTATGCTAAGGTCAGTGGAGTGGAGTTGCAGTCGACTGGGAACTGTTTAGTGGCAGCGGGTTGCACTTGGTCCGACAGCAAACACGTAACGTAGTGCATCATGTGAAGGTTAATAATGTGTTCATTGAAGGTTTCCTTGTCGAAGGTTTGGGGTTCAGGAAGATCGTTTTCATTGATCTAGCGGAATTAACAGATGAGAAAGGTGCATTTCGTGGTATTTCCGTGAGTTGGCACAGTTTTTGACACCAGTAGCCTGTGTCCAAATGTCGTAAGACTTGAACAATATTCAGCATGGACTAAAAAGTGGGAAGTAAGATAGTAAGATTCTAGCTATACAGGTGCCGGGCAATTACATCTTTTCCAAGGGACAATGAAACATTGTCGCTTAAATCTAATTGAATTTCCATGATTGAATCCATTACTATCTCAATCCTAGGGTTAGTATTGCCCAGAAACGGAACTTAATTAGCCACAGAAACATAGTAGCTACAAGCACAGGTCAGAACAACGCAATATCTATAGCAAGAAATGAATTTCCTGACCGAAAGTCTGACCACAATTTGTAACACACAAGAGACGAGTGTGATGGAAGAGTCCCCACTTGCCTGGGTAAGTCCAAATACCACAACATTCATGAAGCTGACATCATCCAGGACGAAACAAGGCACTGATTGGCACCACATCCACAAATATCGACTGTCTCAACTAGAAATAGGCAGCAATAACAATGCTTACTACTTACATATCAATAGGGAAATTCATAGGGGAAGCACCTTGCAAACTCATGCCAACCAATATCGAGAATATCCCTGGCTGCAAGATTCCTCCAGACCACTCTGCATCCTTACTTGAAAATATATCACAATTACTTCAGTGTTGCTGTTTCAAAATCCTGGAACTTCCTCGTTAACAAGATTGTTAGTGTACCTACAACACACGGACTGTAGCAATTCAGGGAGGGGGTTCATCAGCAGCTCCTCAGGGAAAACAAGCAATGCTCGTGTTACACCCATGTTCGATAAGCGAACACGTTTTTAAAAATAGACCTACTCAGAAATGAGAATGGGTTTTCAATCCTCTAAGCATTCTAGGGCAATTTTACCTTCTCTGAAGTAGAACCCTCAGAATTCTGCAACATTATCAAATTCTTTTGAATGGGTCAAGATGTAGTAAAACTGCTGAATGGGATCTTTGATGTCCCATAACTGCCGATGAAAACTGCTACTTCTGGAGTTCTGCAAGGGCTTGATGCACAACTCACATATGAACCATGATCGAGCCAGATATTCAGATAATCGACAAACACTGCCAGATTGCCATTCCATGGATATCAGGTAAACGATGAAGAGCTGACGATGTTTTTGAGGCCAGAGGTGATTATGGCATTGGTTCTGATTGGAAGAGGCATGTATTTGGTATGGAAATAGCGTGTGTGTTTGTGCCATATCCAGCCGAGGTGCAGTACCAGGTTAAAATAGTTAAGTGACAGCGACATGGAGAGGGGCCTGTTGGGGACTGACAAGGGTGTAGTCGATCGTTAGGGTCTAGACAGTTTATGGGGTCAAGAGTGCTTGGTCAGATGGTGAGTCCTGACTTCAGAAATCAGATTAGGTTAGGAATTGGCATTAGAATAGATTCTTTTTTTCATCCAAATGTTGCTGATGAGATTTTAATTTAACTAAGTTTCATTTCTATCAATATTGTGACTTTAACAGTTATTAATGGCAAATCCAAACCCGGAACAAAATATGTATTAGAATTTTCAGTTTCCTGGACAACTGCTAGGAAGTATGTTTCTGTGAGAGTCTGCAAGATTCTGACACAAAGTCTCATGTGTACTTGGCATCAAATGTAACGAGGAAAAAGGCCATTTGGCCGAACAAGTGCACACTGACCCTCCGAAGTGTATCCCACCCATTCCCCTACCCTATTACTCCATGCTTTCCCTGACTAATGCACTAACTTATGCATCCCTGAACACTATGGTCAATTTGGCTTGGCCAATTTACCTAATCTGTACATCTTTGGACTGCAGGGGGAAACAGGAGGACCCAGAAGAAACCCATACACTGACATGGTGAGTGTACAAACCCCACACAGACGGTCACCCAAGGCTGAATTCGAAACCTGTCCTTGGTGCCATGAGGCAGCTGTGCGAACCACCGAGCCACCATGACTCCTGTCCGCTAAATAATTCTCAGCCTCATTGTGTTTTCATAAACCAATGTAAATCAATCTACTCATGAAGTGTTCATGTGAGAATTTATGAAAAAGCCTTCTGAAAATCCAATAATGTTTTACCATTGATTTCTGTTCCCAATTGTGATGAAAGTTGTCCGATCTATTCTTTTGTTTTGGAGTTTTGCTTTTAAACTAGTGGAATTGGAGTGCTACAGATCCATAGAACCGCTACATTGTGAAAACAGGCCATTTAGCAAATCGAATCCATGTCATTCCTCCAAATTGCATCATGCTCAGACCTACCCCACATTTCTCATTGCTAATCCACCTAGCCTGCACACCTTTGGACTATGGAGCAGCACCATGTGGAAATGCAGACGTGAGGAGAATGTGCAAACTCCACACACATCGTTGGAATCGAATCCAGGTCTCTGGCATTATGAGGAGCAGCAGTAGCCACCATGCCACCCAAACATTGTTTCCTTTTTTGGTGAAGGAATGTAGAAATTTGTTTCCTTTTTTGGTGAAGGAATGTAGAAATTAACTGAGTTGATCAAACATTACTTTTAAACAGATATGTGCCTTCTGGATTTTCTTTTTCTACCATGAGCATCTAAATCTAGAGAAAGAACACATGAAACGACGGCCTTAACAAAATGATAAACCTTCTTTCTTACAGTTCACTGACAGAAAAAGCAGCAGTACAGGAAATTAGGAGGGCAAAAAGGGACATGAGATTGTTTTGACAAATAGGTTTAGGGGAATCCAAAGGATGTTTGCAAATACATAAAGGACAAAAGGGTAACGAGGGAGAGAATAGAGCCCCTCACAGATCAGCAAGGCAGTCTATGTGTGGAGCTGCAGGAGAAGGGGTAGATACTTAACGAGCATTTTGTAACAATGTTTACTGTGGAGAAGAACATAGAAGATATAGAATGTGGGAAATTGATGGTAACATCTTGAAAACAGAGGAGGAGATGGTGGATGTCCTGAAATGCATAAAAGTGGATAAATCCCCAGGATCTGATCAGGTGTACTTTAGAACACTGTGGGAAGCTCGGAAAGTGATTGCTCGGAATCTTGTTGAGATACTTGCTTCATTGATTTTCACAGGAGAGGTCCTGGAAGACTGGAGTTTGGGTAATGTGATTCCACTATTTAACAAATTTGGTAAGGAAAAGCTAGGGAACTCTGGACTGGTGAGCCTGACGTTGGTGGCGGGCAAGTTGTTGGAGGGAATCCTGAGGGTCAGGATTTATACGTAATTAGATCATAGAACATTACAGAGAAGTAAAGGCCATTCGACCTTCAATGAAGCGACGACCTTTTTAACCAGTCTACCCTCACCTAGCCTACACCATCTCATTATCATCCATATGTTTACCCAATGACCGTTTAAATGCCCTTAATGCTGGTAAGTTCACTACTGTTGCAGGCAGGACATTCCACACTCTTACTACAGTCTGACCTACAGTAAAGGACCTACCTCTGACAACTATCTGATATTTATCACCCCTCAATTTAGAACTAGGTTCCCTCGTGCTAGCCATCACCATCTGAGAAAAAAGGCTCTCACTCTTCACCCTATCTAATCCTCTGATCATTTTGTGTGCTTCGATTAAGTCGCCCATAACCTTCTTTTCGCAAACGAAAACAACCTCAATTCCCTCAGTCATTCGTCATGAGCCCTTCCCTCAATACCAGGCAGCTTCCACATAAATCTGCTTTGCATCCTTTCCAATGCTTCCACATATCTCTGATAATTTGCCGAACACAACTGTATGCAATACTCCAAGTTCAGCCACACCAGAATTTTGTGCAGCAGCAACATGACCTCATGGCTCGGAAACTCAATACCTCTACTAATAAAAACTAACACACCATATGCCTTCTGAACAACCCCTATCAACCAGTTTGACAACTTTCACATATCTATGCACAAGGACACCGCGATCTGTCTGCTCATCCACATGACTAAGAATCAAGCCACTAGCCCAGTCTTTGAAATTCCTGCACTCCTTCCAGAGTGAATCATCTTACACTTTCCCGCATTTTTTGCCACCTCACAGCCCAGTTCTCCTGCTTATCTATATCCCTTCCGCATTGTCCACAACTCCATCGACTTGAGTGCCATTCACAAATTTATAATATATCCTTCTACGCTCTTATCCAGGATATTTGTAAAAATGACAAACAGCATTGTGGCACCAAAACAGATCCTTCTGGTACACCACTAGTAACTGAACTCGAGGATGAACATTTCCTATCAACCAAATCCCTCTGTCTTCTTACAGCTAGCCAATTTCTGATCCAAATCGCTAAAACACCTTCAATCCCACGTCAGCATCTTTTCTGCAATCGCCTACTGTGGGGTACTTAGCAAATGCTTTACTGAAATCCATTTACACTGCATCAACTGCTTTACGTAATTCCACCTATTTGTGAGGCCGGACTTATCCTTCACAAAACCGTGCTGACTATCCAGAAAAAATCCTTTCTGGATGATTATAAATCCTATCTCTCATAATCCTTTCCAAAACTTTACCCACAACAGAAGTAAGGCTCACTGGTCTATAATTGCCAGAGTTGTCTCCATTTCCCTTCTTGAACGAGGGAACAACATGTGCTCCAGTCCTCCAGTCTTCTGGCACTATTTCTGTCGACAAGACGACATAAAGATCAAAGCCAAAGGCTCAGCAATCTCCCCTTGGCTTCCCAGAGAATCCAAGGATAAATCCCATCCAGCTCAGAGGACTTATCTATTTTCACACTTAGCAGAATTGTTAACAACTCCTCCTTATGAACCTCAGTCCTGTCGAGTTTAATAGCCTGTATTTTCCCCGACAAAACTATCTTCCTGTGTGAATACTGACGAAAGGTCTTCATTTAGCACCTTTCCTACCTCTTCGGACTCCACACACAATTTCCCACTACTGTCCTGGACTGGGCCTAATCTTACCCTCATCATTCTTTTATTCCTGACCTACCTATAGAAAGCTTTATGGTTTTCCTTAATCCTACCTGGCAAAGATTTCTCATGTCCCCTCCTGGCTCTTCTTAGCTTCTCTTTACACCATAACTGAGCCATCATGTCTCACCTTTACATAAGTGTCCTTCTTCCTTTTAACCTTGGAAAAGCAAATCAGAGCAGGACTTATACATTTAATCGTAAGGTCCTAGGGAGTACTGATAAACAAGGAGACCTTGGAGTGCAGGTTCATAGTTCTGTGAAAGTAGAGTTGCAGGTAGATATGATAGCCAAAGGTCATTTGTTATGCTTTCCCTTATTGGTCAGAGCATTGAGTATAGGAGTTGGGAGGTCATGTTGTGGCTATACAGGACATTGGTTAGGCCACTTGTGTGCGATTCTGGTCTCTTTCCTATCGAAAACTTGAAAGGGTACAGAAAAGATTTACAAGGATGTTGCCAGGTTTGGAGGATTTGAGCTGTTAGGAGGGGAGAGTGCAGAACTAGAGGGCATAAGTTTAGGATGAGAAGGCAAAGATATAAAAGGGACTTAAGGCCAACTTTTTCTCGCAAAGGTTGGCGCGTGTATGGAATGAGCTGCCAAAGGGAGGCTGGTACAATTAAAGAGGCGCCTGCATTATCTGGCATTCGATTATCCAAATTTCAGATTATCCAGCAAGATTGCAAGTACCCGATGCTTGGCTAAACTATGTTATCTGGCATTCGATTATCCGGCGTTCCTTGAAATGTACGGAATTCTCCCTGCCTGTGCTCTTCAGATAATCAAGGTTTCTCTTGCATAGCACTTAAAAGGCATTTAGGATTTAGAGGGTTATGGGCCAAGTACTGGCAAATGGGACGTGATTAGATCAGGATATCTGGTCAGCATGGACGAGTTGGACCTTAGGGTCTGTTTCCGTGCTGTACACATCTATAAGTCAATGAAACTGAAAAGAAGCATTTCAATCCAATCTACAGAATTTGTAGAGAATTTTTTTTTAGTTTGAGTAAATGGAAAATCATGTTATTAAAGATGGAGATCGCACCATTATGTCAAATTTATTTATTTTGCACCATTGACTGATGTTTTTGTGTTATCAGCAACTCTGCAGACTTATGTGGCTGTGTTTTAGTGAGTGACTGCCAAGTTTAACTAAAAAAAGACGGGTAACAGTTTTTTTTTCTGGATCTAACTTGCTCAGTTGTAAGATCAGTTAGGAGCGTGACATTATACTAACCTGATTTGAAATAAAAATATAATTTGTTTTTCAAACATGCCTTCACTTTATTAAATCCACATTGACATTTTCTAACACTGTGGATCATTTCTAAGTGCGCCGTTATCACACCCTGATAAGATATGACTGTCATGCCCCCCGTGAGAATATTGCACTGGAGATCAATTCACACTGCTTCACGGGTTAGAACATAGAACAATACAGCACAGAACAGGCCCTTCGGCCCACGATGTTGTGCCAAACATTTGTCCTAGTTTAAGCACCCATCCATGTACCTATCCAATTGCCGCTTAAAGGTCACCAAAGATTCTGACTCTACCACTCCCACAGGCAGCGCATTCCATGCCCCCACCACTCTCTGGGTAAAGAACCCACCCCTGACATCTCCCCTATACCTTCCACCCTTCACCTTAAATTTATGTCCCCTTGTAACACTCTGCTGTACCCGGGGAAAAAGTTTCTGACTGTCTACTCTATCTATTTCTCTGATCATCTTATAAACCTCTATCAAGTCACCCCTCATCCTTC
Source organism: Chiloscyllium plagiosum (assembly GCF_037043375.1). Lineage (NCBI taxonomy): Eukaryota > Metazoa > Chordata > Chondrichthyes > Orectolobiformes > Hemiscylliidae > Chiloscyllium > Chiloscyllium plagiosum. Next base: position 63,134,550 of record NW_028270173.1, read on the forward strand.
GCCGTTCCAACGAGAAAAGGCCCAGCACTCTCAACCTATCCTCGAACGACCTATTCTCCATTCCAGGCAACATCCTGGTAAATCTTCTCTGCACCCTCTCCAAAGCTTCCACATCTTTCCTAAAGTGAGGCGACCAGAACTGCACACAGTACTCCAAATGTGGCCTAACCAAAGTCCTGTACAGTTGCAACATCACTTCACGACTCTTGAATTCAATCCCTCTGCTAATGAATGCTAATACACCATAGGCCTTCTTACAAGCTCTATCCACCTGAGTGGATAGAGCTTGTACAATGTGTACAAGTGTGTAATAAAAATGTAGGATTTGATGTCTGACTGTTGAACAAAACAGACACTGAATCGCTTCACTGAAGCCAGTCTTGTCTGTCCATATATATTTTCCTGCGCTCCCCTCGCAATCACACATTGAAACAGCTGCTCCTGTCTTTAAGAGATCTGGGAAAGCCAGCAGGCAAAACTCGGCTGATGCAAGGCTTCATTTAAATACGTTCTTCTGCAACCTCCTTTCCTCTCACTCATTGTGTGGACCCGCTGCTGCTGCCAATATTAGCCATCAAGAAGAAATCGGATAAACATTTCAGACTGAAGTAAATTGCAAAGGTGAAAACGGGAAAAGATCAGTTCAGGTCCTGATTCTGTATTGCAAGTGAAAATACTGCAGAAATGTCAAGAAAACTGCTGCTGGCTTGCCGCTATGGTAGATCAGTATTGGGGTGAATACATTTTTTAAAAAGTCAAAACTACTTTTGTTCAGGTACATTTCTTTATCATGTGATTAGATTGTTCCAATTCAGCTTCTGGTAATGGACGTTTCATATTACAGGATCAACATCGAAACTGTGAGGGAGTTGCCTCAACTTGGCAAGACTCTCCTCCCAAGTTTTTGTGTATGCCCCCGCCCCTCAAACCAGATTCCCCGCACATTCAAATAATCTGATGATGAAGTGGATAAAGGATTGTTCGGCTCAGTCGTACCTGAGGACTGGAGAGAGGAAAATGTAATTCCTCTCTTCAGGAAAGGAAATAGGGAAATCCCCGGGAATTACAGATCAGTAAGTCTCACGTCTGTCGTCTGCAAGGTGTAAGAAAGGATTCTGAGGGATAGGATTTATGACCATTTGGAAGAGCATGGCTTGATTAAATGCAGTCAACACGACTTTGTGAGGGGCAGGTCATGCCTCACAAACCTTATCGAACTCTTTGAGGATGTTACTAGAAAAGTTGATGAGGGTCGAGCTGTGGATGTGGTGTATATGGACTTCAGCAAGGCATTTGATAAGGTTCCCCATGGTAGATTCATTCAGAAGGTCAGGAGGAATGGGATACAGGGAAATTTAGCTGACTGGGTACAGAATTGGCTGGTCGACAGAAGACAGCGAGTGGTAGTGGAAGGAAAGTATTCTGCCTGGAAGCCAGTGGTGAGTGGTGTTTTACAGGGCTCTGTTCTTGGGCTTCTACTCTTTGTAATTTTTATTAATGACTTGGATGAGGAAATTGAAGGATGGGTCAGCAAGTTTCAGACGACACAAAGGTTGGAGGTGTCATTGACAGTATAGAGGGCTGTTGTAGGCTGCAGCGGGACATTGACAGGATGCAGAGATGGGCTGAGAGGTGGCAGATGGAGTTCAACCTGGATAAATGCGAGGTGATGCATTTTGGAAGGTCGAATTTGAAAGCTGAGTACAGGATTTAAGATAGGATTCTTGGCAGTGTGGAGGAACAGAGGGATCTTGGTGTGCAGGTACATAGATCCCTTAACAACCCTGCCCAATTGGGTGGCCATTTTAAGAAAGCATATGGTGTTTTGGCTTTCATTAACAGGGGGATTGAGTTTAAGAGTCGTGTGATCTTGTTGCAGCTCTATAAAACTTTGGTTAGACTGCACTTGGAATACTGCGTCCGGTTCTGGTCGCCCTATTACAGGAAAGATGTGGATGCTTTGGAGAGGGTTCAGAGGAGATTTACCAGGATGCTGCCTGGACTGGAGGGCTTATCTTATGAAGAGAGGTTGACTGAACTCGGACTTTTTTCTTTGGAGAAAAGGAGGAGGAGAGGGGACCTAATTGAGGTATATAAGATAATGAGAGGCATAGATAGAGTCGATAGCCAGAGACTATTTCCCGGCAGAAATGACTAACACAAGGGGTCATAGTTTTAAGCTGTTTGGAGGAAAGTATAGAGGGGATGTCAGAGGCAGGTTCTTTACACAGAGAGTTGTGAGAGCATGGAATGCGTTTCCAGCAGCAGTTGTGGAAGCAAGGTCATTGGGGACATTTAAGAGGCTACTGGACATGCATATGGTCACACAAATTTGAGGGTGCATACATGAGGATCAGTGGTCGCACAACATCGTGGGCTGAAGGGCCTGTTCTGTGCTGTACTGTTCTATGCTCTATGTAATATGGCTTTGCTCTTGCTTCAACTTACCTTGGCTCCGGAGGCCAGTTCAAAACTGGACACAAATGCTCATGAGCCTGCGCACTGATAGCGGATCTGAGCAGAAAACAGTAATGACATCTATGTCGAGGGAGGCTTTGACTGGAGGCCTCTGCTGCCTGCAACAGTCACCCTCCTTAGGTTGGCTTCTTTCTTGATCGAATCATAAGAAGGCTCTATACAATATACAGACAAGGCAGAAGAGTAGATTGGGTAGCCCTGTCTGTCTCCCCATCTGATCAAGAAATGTTCTGATTCCCACACATTGATTGATACTTCGCTACTAATGTTAGTGCAGAACAGTTGGATCCAATTGCCAATTCCTTCCACACAGCTCATTTTGGAGAAAATGCCCCAACTTCAAATGTGCAACATCCTGTCACAGGCCTTTTTCTAGTCCAGTCTGCTGAGGCAGGCATCCACCCCCCTTTATTGCACATTGGCAATCTTATCAATGAGGATGCCCAGGCAGCATAGGTTTGATTTAGGTGAATTGCCAATGCCAGAACAGACCTAACCTATTTGGTGATGACCTTAGACAGGATTTTGTAGTCTACATTCAGCAGTGATTAATTTCAAATTGCCTTTCTCTCTGCCTTCCTTTGGTAGATGACGGTAATGATACATTTTCTCATGGATTGGCACATGCTACCTGCCAGAAGCATACTGTTGTACACCTCCAGCAGTCCCTGCTCATTCAATTCCCCCATAGCTCAACACAACTCGGTAATTGGCCATAGCTTCTGGGAAGTTCATTATTTTCTAAGGACTCGAGGGCCTTGGTCAATTCATTCAGAGGTAACAGATGGTCCAACCTTTCCTGTGTGCTGTCGTCTAACCCTTCTGTGACAAGTGACAGGAATGACTGAGTAACCACCTTGCCTTTTGGTTTCGAGAGAGAGTTTGGCATGAAAGGATTTGCTGATCCTCAGGATCAGTTGCGGTATTGAGTGAAGATACAGATTATTTCCTTGAGCCTGCTTTGAACGTTTTTGCGGCCAGAGCATTGAATGATGAATAGTATAGAGTTGTCCAAACATGCTAAATGCCAGTCGACTTTAGAAAACACTTAAAAACCCTGCTTGTAAATGATATTTAATTGTCCATGGCCAACACTTCTGAGTGTCCATGCATCATGAATAATGCTTATTACTTTTCAATTGTCATTCCTGAGGTGGACAAATGAACTTTTTGCATGCCCAACTCTTTGAATGGGCAGCTACAATGACCAAGAACATTGAGCTTATGAAAGGACCAGCATAGTCGACATGAAACGAAGTCCTGAATGTGGGGGAGATGCTGGCAATAATTTTTGGCCCAGTTTGTTCTCTGGCTCTGCCCCACTAATACAGTCAGGGTCTGTTGGTGACCTTTACTTGGGACAATAACTCTTGCTCCTCGTATTAATATGCCATTCTTAACTTTGATCTGATATTGCTGGGTCCAGAAAAGTTTCAACTGTGTTTGCAGTGGCCTTTCTGTTTCCCCGATCATCACCAATAACAGCTGTTTTACTTTTACCAGGATGGGATTCCTTTTTGTGCCCCAGTTATTGTCACCAAGAACATTCAGAAACTTCGACGAGAACGGACTCTTCCAGGGGATCACCACTGGTGGTTTATCTATCTGTGGGAGACAACATAAGGCATCCACATTTGCCACTTGCTGTCCTGGATAATGTTCCAAATTGTAAATGCATGCACTGAGAATCTGAGCCCACCACTGAATTTGACCATAAGTTATGGACTTGTCTTCCTTATGCAGCCCTCGCTGGGGTTTATGGTCGGTTACTACTAAGAATTTACATCTGCAAAGCGATTTGGTGGAACTTTCTCATATCAAAGATAACCGCCAAACTTTCCTTCTCTATTTGGGCATATTTATGCTCAGCATCAGCCAAAGTCTGTGCAGCAGTTGTTCCTTTCCAGCAGGCCACTGGTGAGCTAATACTAGCCTGATACCATAGAGGGATGCATTACATGTCAGCACCAATTTTCACTTTGGATAGTATCGGGCCAAAACCATAGATGAAGATAGCTGCTATTCACTTGCCTAAAGGTTATTCCTTGGCTACGTGACCATTTCCAAGGCTGACTCTATTTCAATAACAGGTGTAAGAGTGCCAAGATAAAGGCCATGTATCGTGTATGAATTTTCTGTAATAATTCACCAACCCAAACAAAGACATAAACTCTGGGACAGATGTAGGAGGCAGGACATCTTTAATCGGCCCCACTTTATTTTCCAACGGGTGTATTCCGGTCTTGTCAACTCTGTAGCCCAAGTCGGTCATTTGGAGTGCCTGGAACATGCATTTATCTCTCCTAAGGCAAACACCTGCCTGGGAGAAACATTTAAGCACTTTGCCCGTGTTCTTCAAGTGCTCTTCATTGCTCTATCTAGTTACTAGCTTGTCATCCCGATAAACATCAACCAAATAGCAGTCTTTTATATTAACATAAACCTTTGTGGGTTTTAACTTCTCGGACTTCTCTATTCACAATCGCTGATGTACAGTTTTATGAAGTTCAGCCGCCTGTTTCTGCCAGTTTTATGTATAAGTTCTCAATGCGAGGGATTGGATATTTAACCAGCTGCTGGAAGCAGTTTATTGTTTGCTTAAACACCCCACAAAGTTGAACCAACCCATCAGGCTTCGAAATTGGTACAACCCGGCTGCTCATTCCACAAAAATGCACTGGTTTGAAGACTGCTCGATTTTCCATTCTCCTGATTTCTGCCTTTACTTTTGCACATGAGGCAAATTGCACAGGGCAGGCTTTGTAGAGTGTCAGAATTGCTTCCTGGTCAACATGTAAGGTAGACTTGGTTCCTTTGATAGTCTCCAGACCTTTCTGAGTCCAAGTATATAATTCAGACTTGACTCAGGCAGCCATTTTCAGATTAGAGATTGCGATGGCCCAGTGACATAATTGCTAGACTATTATTCTAGAAATTCAGAAAATGCTCCGTGGACCTACTTCTGAATCCCGCCACAGGAGATGACAGAAATTGAATCTAATTTTTTTTAAAAGCTCCGAAATTAAGAATCTACCGATGATTATTGTTGATTGTCAAAAAAATCCATCTGGTTCAATAATATCCTTCAGGGAAGGACATCTGCCATCGTCACCAGGCTTGATCTATGTATGACACTAGACCATCAGCAAATTGATGGACTTTTAATCTCCCTCTGAAATGGCCTAGCAAGCCAATTAGTTGCACCAATCACTACCAAATCACAAAGAAATAGAACTGAAACAGTTATCAGGCATCGACCAAGACACTGAAAAAAATGATGGCAGAAAAAGCCCTGCTGGTCATAAACCAGCTGGTGGCCGCCATGCTGTGGTACCGGCTGGTCACTTTGGTCCCTCCTCCTGGCTTTGTTGCTGACATCCAGAGAACGTTGGTCAATTTCTTCTGGGACAAAAAGATGCACTGGGTTGCCGTGCAGGTTCTGAGTCTCCCTATTGAGGAGGGCGGTCAGTCGCTGGTGTGCGTCCGCACCCAGGTCGCGACGTTCCGCCTTCAGACCTTGCGGCGATACCTTTACATTGAGCCTCTTCCCTAGGTGGTGCGCCCTGGCGACGTATTTTTTCCGCCAGGTGCGTAACCTCAACTACAACACGCAGCTCCTGTCGTCGACCGTGACGGTTTGGAGGTCGCCCTCAAGACGCTGCCTGTCTTTTACCAGGACCTGATCACTGTCTGGAACATGGTCGAATCGCGTCGCGCCTACCCTCCGGCTGGAGTAGCAGCTGTCGTCAGGGAGCCGTTGCTCAGGAATCCGCACCTCTGTACTCGCGGGTTCGAGTGGCTGTCGGAGGGGAGGGCCGCGGCGGCGAGGGTGACCAGGGTCGGGGACGTGCTGGGTGCCGGGGGCCTGGGCTGGACGCTGCCGCAGGATATAGCAGGCAGGGCAGCGGTAGACGTCCAGTACGTGGCCACCACCATCCGACGCCTTAAAACGGCGGTGCTCGGACCCGATGTCGTGCACCAGTTGGAGGACGCTCAGGTGTGCGATGGGATCCCATCCGCGCTCACCCCAGCCCGGCCAGAATTTCACATTGGCCCCAAGGTCCCGTACTTCCCGCAGGAGCCTGTGCCCCACAACCTGAGCCGCCTCCGAAATTTTAATTTTGTTTCATTTAGGGAGGTGAAAAGGAGAGCCCTGTATAGACTGCTGCTGCACACCGTCCACCTCTTCTCCCTCATCCACCGTCCGGACATGCCTTGGCGTGCCCATTTGCCACCGGGCGGTGGGGATCCCCAGTGGAGGGCTCTCTACGCGGGAGTCCTCCCCCTTTCTCTCGGGGATCTGGGGCGGAGGGTGTTGCACGCAGCAGTCCCCTGCAACCGCAGATTGCGGTGGTTCACGGACTCCCAGCCCAACTGCTTGTTCTGTGGTGCTGTGGAGTCCGTGGACCATGTATATGTTGGGTGTGGGCGTTTGCACTCCATTTTTGATTTCCTTAAAAACTTTCTCCTCTGTTTTTGGCTGCACTTCAGTCCCACGCTCCTGATCTTTGGGCACCCGGTACGGAGGAAGGAGGGCAGGTCTGAAGACCTCCTCGTGGGTCTGCTCCTGGGCCTGGCCAAACTGGCCATCAACAGGTCCAGGCAGCGGGCCGTGGAGGGGGTCGTTAGGGCCGACTGCCTGCCCCTCTTCCGTGGTTACGTTAGAGCCCGGGTGTCCTTGGAGAAGGAGCACGCGGTGTCGACCAACACCCTGGAGTTGTTCAGGGAGAGGTGGGTGCCGCAGGGAGTGGTGTGCATCATTTCTCCCTCCAACTCTATTTTGATTTAATCCCTACCCTCCCCTTCACTGCTTTGATCACACAGCACTGCCCTTTGATGTGAAGGGCAGTGTTTGTCACTGGCCACCCGAGTGTTTTCCTATCTTCCTGGTGGTGGAAATTGAACAAAGATTCGTGCACTTTGTGTCTTTCACTGTGTCTCACACCTGCACACACACACACCATGGGTGCTGGGGATAAAATAAGCACTACCGCACTTAGGTGGTAGTGTGGGGGTTAAAAAAAATCAGGCATCGACCAAGACACTGAAAAAAATGATGGCAGAAAAAGCCCAGTCTACCCCACAAATTTCTTCTCACTAACATTTGAGGGATAGTGCCAAAATTGGGAGAGCTGTTTCATACTCTTATCAAGCAAAAGTCTCACAATGTCTAAAATCTATGATTCTGTTAGTATGACTATGTTGCAGACACCACAAGCACTGGATCTGCCCTGTCTCACTGGCAGGAATGATCCAGCTGAGGTGGCGGAACAGTGGTATACAGTTGGGAGGGAGATGCTTTGGGAGTCCTCAATATTTACTCCAGACCCCAGAAAATCTCGTGCCTTCAGGTCAAGGAAACCTACTGATTACCAAGTACCAGCCTGCTTCAGCTGATGAATGAATATGCCTCCATGTTGCACTTTGAGGAAGCACGACCACAAAATGTACACTGGGTAGGGGATTTCAATGTCAAACACCAAGAGTTGCTTGATGGCAATACTACTGATTGAGCGGGTCGGATCGTAAAAGACATGGCTGCTATATGGGTTCTGTAGTAGGTAGTATAGGAACCAACACGAGGGAAAAAAAAATACTTGACCTCATCCTTACCAATCTGCCAGCTGCAGACACATGTGTCTATGAGAGTATTGGTTAGAGTGATTACCGCACAGTCCTTGTGGATTTGTATCACACAGAACTTTGGAGATCATTTGCAATATGAAGGTTGGATTTCTATTACTGTGCTAATGGGATAGACTTCAAACAGATCGAACAACTAAAGTGTAGGCATCCATGAGACGTTGTGAGCCATTAACAACAGCAAAATTGTACTCCAGCACAATCTGTAACGCCATGCCCTGGCATATGTCTCAGTCAACCATTACCATTAAGCCATGAATGAATGCTGGTTCAATGGAGAGTGCAGAAGGGCATGACAGGAGCACCGCTGGGTATACTTGAAGATGATGGGTCAACCTGGTGAAGTCACCAAACAGGACTACTTGTGTGCCAAAGAACATAGACAAAGCTAAACGATCTCCTGATCAATAGATTAGATCCAAAGCTCTGCAGTCCTGCCACATCTAGTTGTGTGTTATGGTGGATGATAACAACTCACTGGAAAAGAAGGCTCCACAAATATCCCTTTCCTCAGTGGTGGAAGAGGTCAGCATATCAATGATAAAATGAAGGCTGAAGCTTTTGCAGAAACCTTCAGCCAGAAGTGCCGAGCGGATGATCCACATCTGCCTCCTACAATGGTCCCCAACATTACAGACACCAGTCTTCAGCCAGTTTGCAGTATCCAGTGGCTCCGACTGTTTGTTGATATCAAGTGGAGTGAAGCAAACGCTATGGGCCCTGACAATAGTCCAAAAGTAGTACTGCAGGCTTGCGCTCCATAACTTGCTGCACACCTAGTTCAGCTGTTTCAGTAGTTACAACACTGGCATCTACCCTGCAATGTGGAAAATTGCCCAAGTATGTCCTGTACATTAAAAGCAGGACACATCCAGTCCAGCCAATTCATGTTCCGTCAGTCGACTGTCAATCATCAGTAAAGTTAAAGATGTTAACAACACTTTTATCAAGCAGCATCTGCTCAGCAATCACTAGATCAGTGACACACATTTTGAGATACAGAGTCACTCAAACATGAACATAAGAGCGGAATTCCAGAGTTAAGGTGAGAGTGACGCCCCTTGACATCAAGGCTGCATTTGACTCTCTGTGTGGCATCACTAAGCCCCAGCAAAACTGGACTCAATGGGTATCAGGGGTAAAAAAAACACTCTGCTGATTAGAGTTATACCTGACACATAGGAAGATGTTTGTGGCTATTGGATGTCAGTCATCTCAATTCTAGGACATCTCTGCAGGAGTTCCTTAGGGTACTGTCCCAGGCTAAATCATCTTCAGCTGCTTCATTAATGACCTTCCCCCCTATCGTAAGGTCAAAAGTAGGAATGTTCATCAACAATTACACAATGTTCAGTACCATTCGTGACTCTTCAGCCATTATGTCCAAATGCAACAAGATCTAGACAATATCCAGGCTTGGGCTGACAAGCAACAAATGACATTCATGCCACACAAATGCCAGACTGTGATCACCACCAAGAGACAATTTAACCACTGCACCACTGCTCCTTGACATTCAATGGTGTTACCATCATGGAATCCCCAACTACGAGCATCTTGGGAGTTATTATTGATCAGAAACAACTGCACTCACCAAAACCTGTCCACCAGCTTTAATGCACAAGTCAGGAGTACTTGACTGGATATGTGCAGTTGCAACAACACTCAAGAAGCTTGACACCATCCAGGACAAAGCAGCCTGCTTTACTGGTATTACATCCACAAGCATGACTCCCTTCGCCACTGATGCACAGTAGCAGCAGTGTGCACTATCTACACAATATATTGTAGAAATTCACCAATAGGATCTCAGACAGCATGATCCAAATCGACGACCACTTCAATCTATAAGGAAACGGGCAACAGATACATGGGAAAATTGCCGCTTTCAAGCTTTCCTCAAAGTCACTCATTTTCTGATTTGGAAATGTATTGTCATTCCTTCACTGTGGCTGGGTCAAAAGCTGAATTCCCTCCTTAAGGTGATCAACTCCCAGCAGGAGGACTGCAGTGGCTCAAGAAGGCAGCTCACTATGACCTTCTCAAGGGCAACTGGAGATGGGCTGATAAATGCTGGTCAGCCAGCAATGTCTGAACCCCGCAAAATTAATGAGAAAGGAAAAATATAGAAAAACATTGAACCAAAGTGAATCTTCCTCAACCGATGCTGCGCCAACATGCTTGGGCCCAAGCCTTTTACTACAATTCGTGGCATCTGCATCAACTGCTTCTCATAGGAGAGTGGAACCAAAGGTGTATCCTTAATCTGTAATGGCTCCCCGGCCTATGTTCTCAGTCTGGTTTAATTCTTGCACAAACTTAAGGATTGGAGTCCAAAGTGATTCTTATTAAAGACTGGTTCTACAATCATTGAAAGCTCTGTGCCTGTATTGACCTCCATGAGAATTGCGTGATTATTTAACCCTGTATTTATTTTTTTAATGGTTCTGATTTGAATGTAGCTAAGGAATTACCTGTTCCGAACCATGGGGTGCATAGTCTCCAGGCTGCTGGCCTATAAGTTCTCGTACTGAACTGAGGTCTCATCAGACTTCTTTGCTGTCTCGAGTTTTCATACCAACAGCAACTAGAACACTTGTTGGTCTGGATGCTAAAGAACATTTTAGCCAAGGCTTGGCTTTATTTTTGGGTTTTGCTTGGGCTGACGTCGAGTCCCTCCACTCAGGATATGCCCTGCCTGAGACTCTGCGTTTGCCTGCAATCAAGTGGTGCTTGCCAAGCTCAGCTGGACAGGTAAGGATGTCCACTTCCATTGGGATTCCCTGTAGCTCACATGCTCCACTTGCCGCATTTCCAATGACAACACCAGTTGTAGCGCCTGTTTGAAATCAAGTTCGGCTTCAGCTACTTGGCGCTTTTGCATGGTTACATTGTTTACTCCACATATCAAATGGTGTCTCAGCATCTCATTCAGGGTTAATCCAAAATCGCACACCTATACCAGCTGTTTTAACAGAGAGTCAAAAATCCCGATAGAGATTCCCCAGTTCTCAAAATGCCAAATAAAACTGATAGCATTTCAGATTAGAGAAAGCTTGGGGTCGTAATATTCTTTTACTAAATCCATCAGCTCTTGCAAGGTTTGAACATCTGGCGTCTCAGGGAAAGTTAGGGTTCTAATCAAGGTCTGCTTATTACTTTTCTTCTGCTTCAATACCATTTGGCCAGAAAAAAGGTATCTGTTTTCCACATACTGGGTTCAGTTGACGGCAGGATCGAAGGAGTCAATCTTCAAAATCACTGGCATCATGCCAGAAATGCATACCCCAACTCAAAGATGATTTTTGTGAGCAAATGTCTTCAGAGGCATGTTTTTTTTTTCTCTCATCACCACAGAAATAACTTCACTAAAAGGCAGTTATCTCATCACCAAGCGCCCTCGATTTGCACGTGCATTGTGCATGACACTGGCTCAATTCTCTCAGAGCCAGCTGTGAAAGCAAGGAGGCTGTCGGACATTCCTGTTTATTTTATATTTTATTAAACAATTACAAAAGTTTACATAATATTAACTGTTTTTTGTAAACTGTTAAACAGCAGTATACAAAGAGACAGCAATTTTACAAGGGAAAGGAGCAGCAAAGCCGGGCTCCAAACCCTACCGTTCAACCAGTTTAGAGGGAAATGAGGACAAACCTCAAATCCCAGTTTCACATATGACAAGACAGCGACAATGACAAGACAGCGACAATGACATTTGTACATAAAAGGACAATCCAGTTATATAACAACAGTACATACAATACAGACCCAGCAAGCCCCCGTCTCTCCCACCTTCCGACTACTCTAAGGCAGCCTGCCCCTACACATCTTCTGGTGCTCAGTCCACCCCATGCCCCTTCCAATTCTCGGTCCACTCTGACACACCTTTCAACCACCTCTAGGACAGCCCACCCTGGTACCTGCCCGGGGTGACAGCGCTGAGGACGGCTACCTGCCTTCTGGCTCACAGTCTGCCCCTACGTACCATTGGGCTCTCACCCACCCAGAGGCACCATCCGGCCAGTGGGCTATCCTGGCACACATTCCAGCCACCTCTAGGACAGCGCGTCCCAATCACCCCTTCTCAGCATGAAAGCACTCAGAACGGCTACCCACCTTCTGGCTCTCGGGGCCTCCAGCTTTCGGGACAGCCTACCAACCTTCAGGTTCACAGGATGGCCTACCCACCCTCCAGCTCTTGGGGTGACAGCTTTCAGGACGACCCATGAGCCTCCCAGCTCACAGCTGGGCCTGCCAGACCCAGGGGGACACAAGACAGTGCAGGTGATTGACCCAGACACCACAATACAGTCAGTTACCAAAAAACAGAGTCTTTTCTGGTACACAGTCCAAATGGAGTCCACTCCAGTTTTGAGATGCATTGTCCAAAATGGAGCCCACTCCAAACTGCAGGGTCCAGTCCTGAAGGCAGCATATGCACACCCCACAGGTGTTCAGTCTCCATAGAGTCCTGGCCTACTCACAGGAACACAGTACATTTTGAAGGTGCAGTTAACTCACAGGGGTTTTGGTCTACTCCTGAAGGAAAGGTCTTCTCCCAAACTCCAGGATACAGCAATTGCTCTCCTCCCAGCACACACACACACAGGTGTTCAATCTTCAGAGACCCAGTCCCAGGGCTAGGCCTCCCCACAGGAACAGCTCCTCTGGTAAAATATATGTCTTCCACAAGGGCTCAGTCCAATTACCAAAAAAAGTGAAGACACATACAAAAAACAAAGAAAACTAGAATCCAAGGGCTAAGCCCTACCACAAAATTAACATTTACTTCTTGAAAAAAGGGCAAAAGAGAAAAGAGAATAACACACAGGCTGTAACCAGCCAGTGAAACAACAATCCCCTAATGAGAACTGAGTTTCACCTGAAACACATTGTGTGCATCAGGAGTTTAACAATCAGTCCTCACTAAAAGGACTGCCAGTTAACAAACTGGCTAAATAATTCAGCCAGTTCAGGAATCAGGTTTCCCCCTCCCAAAAGAGAGAAGCAGAAACCAACAGTAACACACTGACTGTAGCACCAGCCACCATAGAGTCAGTCCTCTAAATTGAGAAGACCTCTGAATCTGCTGTTTATTTTTTTTCTTCTGTAACCAAAGCTGGACAAGTTTTTTTTATTAAAAGCAGTAATCTCATTGAGACTTTAGGCCAGTCACATTTTGACAATTTTGATCATATCTCCTGTTTATATCTGTCAGCCAGGATTCCTGGATTGGCTCAGGCTAATAATGCCGATCAGGTATCGCATGCTCAGCAAGGTCCACTTGGGCCAACTGCATTCCCATCACTACAGTATGTTAGTGCTGTTTTAGAGTTCACTGCCAGATTAAGATCTTTGTAAAATCAAAGTTGTTCTTGAGGACGGATTAAGTTGCCTTAACCATGGATAATGAACTGACCGAGCTTCAGTTCAAAGCTGCACCACACTTATGAGAGAAGGAAAAAAAAATAATTTGAACAAGCACAGAACCCATGCCTGGGCAAAAGACTTTCTCTATTTATCTTATCCATACCCCTCATGATTTTTCAATCTTTATAAGGTCACCCCTTTGCCTCCATCCCTCCAGGGAAAACAGCCCCAGCCTATTCAGCCTCTCCCTACAGCTCAAATCCTCCAACCCTGGCAACATCTTTGTAAATCTTTTCTGAACCTTTTCAAGTTTCATAACATCCTTCCTATAGGAAGGAGACCAGAATTACATGCAATATTCCAAAAGTGACCTAACCAACTTCCTGTACAACCGCAACATCATCCTCCTTATGCTATATGCAATACTCTGACCAATAAAGGAAAGCATACCAAATGCCTTCTTCACTATCCTATCTATCTGCGACTCTACTTTCATGGAACTACGAACCTGCACTCCAAGATCTCTTTGTTCAGCAATACTCCCTAAAACTTTACCATTAAGTGTATAAGTCCTGCTAAGATTTGTTTTTCCAAGATGCACCACCTCACATTTATCTAAATTCAACTTCACCTGTCACTCCTTAGCTCGTTGGCCTATCTGATCAAGATCCTGTTGTACTCTGACTGTCCACTACACCTCAAATTTTGGTGTAATCTGCAAACTTACTAACTATACCTCCTATATTCACATCCAAATCATTTATATAAATGAAGAAAAGTAGTGGACCCAGCACCGATCCTTGTGGCAATCCACTGGTCACAGGCCTCCCGTCTGAAAAGCAATCCTCCACCACTACCACCAGTATTTTCACTTCGAGCCAGTTCTGTATGCAAATGGATAGTTCTCCCTTTATTCCATGATATCTAAACGTGTTAACCAGTCTCCCATGGGGAACCTTGTCAAATATCTTACTGAAGTCTACATAGATTACGCACACTGCTCTGCCCTCACCAATCCTCTTTGTTACTTCTTGAAAACTATCTCAATCAAGTTTGTGAGACATGATTTCCCATGCACAAAGCAATGCTGACTGTCCCTAATCAGTTGTTGCCTATCCAAATACATGTAAATACTGTCCCTCAGGATTCCCTCCAACAAAATGCCCACCAACATCAGGCTCACCGGTCTATAGTTCCCTGGCGTTTCTCTCCCACCTTTCTTAAATATTGGTACTATGTTAGCCAGCTTCCAGTCTTTCAGCACCTCACCTGTGACTATCAATGATGCAAATATCTCAGCAAGAGGCCCATCAAACATTTCCCCAGGATTTGAACTATCGGGAGAGGCTGAATAGGCAGGGGCTGTTTTCCCTGGAGCGTAAGAGGCTGAGGGTTTAAAAATCATGTGGGATATAGATATGATAAATTGAAAACAATATTTTCCTTGGGTTGTGGGAGTCCAGAACTAGACAGCATATATTTAAAATGACAGTGGAAAGATATAAATTCGACCTAAGTGGCAATGTTTTGATGCAGGGGGTTTTGCATGTATGGAATGAGCTGCCAGAGGGAGTAAAGGAGGCTGGTACAATTGTAGCATTTAAAAGGTATCTGGATGGGTGTATGAATAGAAGGGTTTAGAGAGGTATGGGCCAAGTGCTGGCAAATGGGACAAGATTAGGTTTGGATATCTGGTCAGCATGGACGAATAGGGCAGATGGGTCTGTTTCAATGTTGTACATCTCTATGACTCTAAGAAACTCCTACCTTGATTTTACCTTCCAAAATTCAACACCTCACATTTTTCTGTACTAAACACAATTTACCATTTCTTGGCCTAATTCCCCAGATGATCAAGGACCTGCTGTAATTTCTGATAACCATCCTCACTGTCCACAATACCATGTATTTTATTGTCATGTGCAAACTTAGTCATCAAGCTTTGAACATTCTCATCCTAATTATTGATATAGATGACAAATAGAAATTGGCCCAGCACGTACCCTTGGTGCACACCACAAGTCACAATGTTCCAGTCCAACAAGTATCTTCCATTATTACCCTTTGCTTTCAACCATCAAGGCAATTTTGTATCCAATTTGCCAGCTCCCGCTGGATTCCATGCGATCAAATCTTTCAGAGCAGCCTAACATGGTGGATTTCATCAAAGGCCTTACTGAAATCCATATAGACTACATCTACCACCCCTCACTTGTCAACCTTCCTGATCACTTCACCAAAGAACTCCAAAACATTTATGAGGCATGATCTCCCAGGCATAAAGTCATGCTGACTGCTTCTAATCAAAACTCCTGTATTCCTGATGAAGGGATTTTGCCCAAAATGTCGATTTTACTGCTCCTCGGATGCTGCCTGAACTGATGTGCTCTTCCAGCACCACTAATCCAGAATCTGGTTTCCAGCATCTGCAGTCATTGTTTTTATCTAATCAAACTCTGTCTTTCCAAATGCATGTATGTCTTATCTCTCAGAATCTTCTCAAGTAACTTACCTAACACAATGCTAGGTTTACTGTTCTATAGTTCCCAGGTTTTATTTGCAGTCCTTTTTGCATAAAGACCTCACCGATGGATAACAATCACCCCTCACCTCCGTCCTAAGCCCCAAAGTATCCTTCCATGTACGTCAGAAATTTACCTGTACTTCTACAAATGTCATCCGCTGTATCTGTTGCACCGGATGTAGTCTCCTCTAAATTGGGGAGACAGGACACCAACTTCCAGATCCTTCAGAGAACATCTCTGGGAACTCGCACCAACCAGACCCACCTCCCTATGGCTGAATACTTAACCCGCCCTCGCACACCATCACGCTCGTCCTGGGCCTCCTCCATTGTGAAACCCTAACCACATGACATTCTGGAGAAAGAACGCGTCATCTTCCTTCTTGGGACACTGCAACCTCACTGGATTAATGTGGATTTCACCAGTTTCCTCATTCCCCCACCTTATCCCAGCCCAAGCCTCCAACTTGGCCCTTTCCTCTTGACCTGACCATTGTCCTTCCCATCCATCCGCTCCACCCTCTGCTCCAACATATCGCCTTCTCCCCCACCTTCATCTACCTATCTCATTCTCAAGTTGCCTTTCCCCCAGCCCCACCCCTCTGCCATTAATCTGTCAGCCCCCTGTCCCACAAGCATTATTCCTGAAAAAAGGGCTTTTGCCTGAAACGTTGATTCTCCTGCTCCTCGGGTGCTATCTGACCTGCTGTGCTTTTCCAGCACCACTTTCTCACCTTAGACAAACAGTGTCTTGATAGCCTTGGCTCCTCCCAGTGCTTATGAGCATTGATAAATCAACAGCATAACAGGAGGTGGCAAAGTCAGAGAGAAGGAGAGAATGCTAAAGAATGCAACAGGCAGAATTTGAAAAGTTATCTGCAAAGTTGGCACAAGTAAGATGTGCAGTATCTTGCTCCATGATACAGTAATTGCATTTGCATTGAAAAACTTGAGAATGACCAAGTACATTTTGATTAAGATTGAGAGATATAACGGTGTCAAGTTTTGCTGTGGAGCTACTTAAATAATATGCACTTCCTATTTTGTTTGCAAGAATAGGTATCATTCAAATCATTACGTTTAAGGGCGAAAAGGAAGTTGATTGGACACCTTTCAGAGATGTGTCAACATAGTGGCATATATCAGAATTTCTCAGGAAAAATGTCTTCAAGATACTATCATGTGAATTCCTCTGTGTCTGGAAGCATGTGTCTGTTCTACCTAAGCATCTGTTTGTTTCGTAGTTGATGTCCAGACTACAGCCAGGGGGAAAGTCTACTGAAAAAATCCAGGGTCAAATGTCCCTTGTTTAAGAAAAAGACATGCTAACGCTTCCACAAAATACTTTCAGCATGTGCTTTGGCTGTGAGAAGATAGATGTCTGATCATTCCCACGTAACTGCTGTTCGACAAAATTAAAAAAACTTAATTTGCCAAGGCATCAAATGCAGAACAAAACCAATTTGATCAAGCAAGCTGCTGCTGGATGTGTCCTGTTGAACCATTAACAAATTTAGAAAATCAATGATCACTTATACTTTGACACCACTGGGTCAAGAGATTGCAGCTGTCAGAATTAAATTCAAGGCACAATGTAAGTTTATGCATTTATTTTTGGTTCAAGTGTGTGTTTATTGAATTCCTTTCTAGTGTCAGTATAATTATTTTCTTGCAAATAAACAAAACAGTGCAGTCCTGACAGCAACAAGGAAAGCGATCTGAAATGATTTGAAGTGGGTCATACTTTTACCCCTAGGAGAAAGTGAGGACTGCAGATGCTGGAGATCAGATTTGAAAAGTGTAGCAATGGAAAAGCATGGCAAATTAGGCAGCATCCAAGGAGCAGGCGAGTCGATATTTCGGGCATAAGCCCTTCATCAGGAATCCTTTTACCCCTGACATTTTGTCTCTGACGAGCCCTTTCCTGTTAAAAGGAGAATAGACTCAAAACCCATTGACTATTCCAAATACTCAGTGGTTAAAGTTCACTAGCTTCAAAGAAAATTGCCAATTTATCACATGTACCTCGTGAATGTGTAAACTGGCAAATCTCATTGCATTTTTTAATCTGAAATCTAAATCAGCTCCCAGTGCGCATCAGCCAGAGGAATCAGTCTTACAGTGTCATTGTGTTATCATGTTATCACATCACTCACGCCCATTTCCTTTTTGAACCCAAGTTGCAGCATGTAACATCTGCACTGTGAATTATGGTATTGGCATAAAATGGTTGGGGTTTTGGGATTTGGAATCCTCCCACAATTCCAGTGTAATTCTATCTGAGATAGAGTCGTAGAATAACATAGCATGGAAATAGGCCCTTCGGTCCAAACTGATTAATGCTGCCCACTTAGCTAATTCCAGTTGACCGCATCTGGTCCATATCCGTCTACATTCTTTCTATTCATGCAGCTATCCAGACTTTTAAAAAAAATGTTGCTATTGTACCAGCCTCACCTCTTTTGACCAGCTGCCCATTCCATATGCACAAAACTCTCTCTGTGAAGAAGCTGTCCTTTAGGTCTTTCTTAAATTTTTCTACTCTCACTTAAAACCTATGTCCTCTAGCTTTCAATTTCCCATCCCTGGGAAAAAAGACTATCTGCATTCATCCTAACAATGCCCGTCATGATTTTCTACACCTCAGTAAGGTTATCCCTCATTCTCCTGCATTCCAGGGAATAAAGTCCTATCTTGGCCTACCTCTTCATATAACTCAGGCCTACTGGGTGCTTGGTAACATCCTCGTAAATCTTCTTGGTAATCTTTCCAGTTTAACTGACTTTCTTTACCAGGGTGATCAAGATTGTACACAGTACTCCAAATACAGCCTCACCAATGACATATACAGTTGTAAAATAATGTCCTAAGACCTACAGTTAATGCCTCAGTTGAAGAAGGCCAGCATCCTAAAGCCTTCTTCACCACCCTGTCTATCAGCTATGCCACTTTCAAAGAAACATGTACTTGTACATCAAGGTTCCTCTGTTCCATAACACTCCTCAGGACCTTACCATTTACTGTATAAGTCCTACCTTGGTTTGACTTTCCAAAGTGCAACACCTCACACTTCACTGCATTGAATTCCATTTGCCAATCCTCCACCACTTCCCCATCTGACCAAGATCCCTGTGTAATTTTTGCTAACATACCTCATTATCAATGACACCTGGTAATTTTGTATCATCCACAAACTTACTAATCATGCCTAGTACATTCACATCCAGATGTAAATAACAAATAACAATGTCCCTTCACTGACCCATGGCACATCACTAGTCACAGTATCCAGTCCGAGAACAAACTTTAACCATCAACCTTTGCTTCCTACCATCAAAGCAATTTTGAATCCAATTAGCTAGCTATCTCTGGATCCAATGTGACCTAACCTTCATGACTAGGAGAAAGTGAGGACTGCAGATGCTGAAGATCAGAGTCGAGAGGTGGTGTGGGAAAAGCACAGCAGGTCAGGCAGCATCCGAGAAACAGGAGAATTGACGTTTCAGGCATAAGCCATCCTGATGAAGGGCTTATGCCCATAACGTCAATTCACTTGCTCCTCGGATGCTGCCTAACCTTCATGTCTAGCCTGCTGAGCGGGACCTTGTCAAAAGTCTATTTAGACAACATCCATTGCCCTATTCTCATCTATCCTCTTGGTTACCTCTTTGAAAAACTCCACCGATCCTCTAAAGTTGCCACCCAATTTGATAGAGTTGTTAAAAAGGCGCATGTTGTGTTTGTTTTCATGAGCAAGGGATTGATTTAAAGAGCCATAGGGTTATGTTGGAGCTCTAAAATGCACTGGTTAGACTACACTTGGAATGTTGTGTTTAATTCTGGTTGCGTCATTATAAAAAAGACGTTGAAGCTTTAGAGAGGGTGCAGAACAGACTTATCAAAATGCTGCCTGGACTAGAAGGCAGGTCTTATGAAGAAAGGCGAAAGTGAGGACTGCAGATGCTGGAGATTGGAGTGGTGCTGGAAATGCACAGCAGGTCAGGCAGTATCCGAGAAACAGGAAAATCGACATTTCGGGCAGGAGCCCAATGTGAATGGCTCCTGCCCGAAACATCGATTTTCCTGCTCCTCAGATGCTGCCTGACCTACTGTGCATTTCCAGCACTACTCTAATCTTGACTCTTATGAAGAATGGTTGAGGGAACTAGGGCGTTCTTGATTGGAGAAAAGAAGGATATGAGAGGTGATTTGATAGAGGTATACAGGATAATGAAGGGCATAGATATATTGGATAGCCAGACACTTTTTCCCAGTACAGACATGAATATCACCAGGGGGCATAATTTTAAGGTGATGGAGAAAGGTTTAGGGAAGATGTCACAGGTAAGTTCTTTACACAGAGCGTGGTGGGTGCACGAAATGCACAGTCAGCAGTGGTAGTAGAGTCAGACATATTAGAGACATTTACGCGACTCTTGGACAGGCACATGGATGATAGTTAAATGAAGGGTATGTAGGTTAAATTGATCTTAGAGTAGGATAAGAAGTTGACACAACATCAAGGGCTGCAGGACTTATACTGTGTTGTACTGTTCTACAGTCCTGTGTTCCAAAACGTTTACTGAAGCTTGGGAAACTGACTGGAGAAATGTGGCATCATTATTCAAGAAGGGAGCAAGGAATCAACCAGCAAACTACAGGCCAGTCAGCCTAACATTAGTGGTGGAAACCTTTGGAAGCAATTCTAAGGGACAGAATTAATCTTCCTTTAGAGAGGCAGGGATTAATCAAGAACTCTCAACATGGTTTTGTTAAGGGGTCGGCAAGTCTGAACAAATTGATGTAATTTTTCACAGTTGTGACCAGTGTGTAATTGAGGGTAATGCTTTGGACTTCAGCAAGGCTATTGATAAGGTCTGAGATGGGAGACTGATAGCAAAAGGTCCAGTGGCTCCAAGGAAACTTGGAAAATTTGATGCAAATTGGCTGAGTGGTGGGAAGCTGAGAGTGATGGTTGAGGTATGTTTATCTGACTGGATTTCTGTGTTCAGGGTATCATACAAGGTTCAGTTTTAGGAACCTTGCTGTTTGTGGTTTCTTTAAATGGTTTAGGCTTGAATGTAGGAGAATTGATCAGTAAGTTTTGGAGACGATACAAAAATTAGTGGGGTGGTAAATTGTAAGTAGGATAAATAGCCTGGGATGACAGGAGGATATAGATGGACAACTCAGATGGTCTGTTCATTGGGAAATGGGATACAGCCCAGATAAATGTGAGGCGATGCACTTCATAGGCAAACATGCAAAGGGAATACATGTTGAATGGAAGGACCGTGGGAAGCACAGAGGATCACAGAGATCTAGATGTGATTGTACAGTGGCCTTTTAAGGTATCAGACCAGGTAGATAAAGTGGTTAAAAAGACATATGACGTACCTTCCCCTGTTAGCTGAGCCAAGAGTTTAAGGGCAGGGAAGTGAGCCAGAACTCTTAAAAAAAAAACAGTGGTTTGGCCACAGCCGCAGCATTGTATGCCACTCTAGAATGCATAATATAGGAAGGAAAGTGACAGCACTGAGAAGAGAATGAAGAATTTCTATCTGAATATTGCGTTGAAGAGTTTTAGCTATGAAGAGAAATTGGACAGACTGGGGGGTTTGAGAAT
This sequence comes from Chiloscyllium plagiosum, assembly GCF_037043375.1. Taxonomy (NCBI): domain Eukaryota; kingdom Metazoa; phylum Chordata; class Chondrichthyes; order Orectolobiformes; family Hemiscylliidae; genus Chiloscyllium; species Chiloscyllium plagiosum. Next base: position 63,156,194 of record NW_028270173.1, read on the forward strand.
TTTGTTTTCACCTGGAGTGCGATGGCAATCTAGAACTCACTGCCTGTAAAGGTGGTAGAGGCAAAAATATGTTAATATTTAAGAAGTATAAATATGCACTTGTGATGGGACAGCATACAAAGCATTGGGCCATGCAAAGGAAAATGATATCAGAATAGATAGGTGGTGGATATTGATTAGCACAAGCATGGGCCATGGGTTTTTTTGTGCTTCGACCTCTATGACCATACTGTTAGATTCTGATTACAAATCCACTCCACATCCAGTCTCCATGGTGTCTCTCTCAGGAGAGCTGACATGCTTAATGTTGTTAACCCCCAGTGACCACTGACTCTTCATTGATATCACTTCTCTGTCACCATGGCATTCCCTTTGCCTTTTGCTCTGGGACACCGTAACCATTTATTCTTACAGAATCTGAAAAAAAAAACAATAGTTCTCCACAAGCTGTGTAAGTACCCTCCACAAGTCCATGACATAAAATCCACAATTGTCCTGCCATGCTCTGTACTTGGAGACCAAACCAGCCAGGGATTCAACTTCAAGCCCATAACTTGAACCCCTCAACTTGCTGCTAAAATTACTGACAAAGGCAAAAGGAGAAGACTGAAACTGTTTTCCCTGGAGTGTTGAAGGCTGAGGGGTGACCCTGTATAGGTTTATAAAATCATGAAGGGCATGGATTGGGCAAATAGACAAGGTCTTTTCTCTGTGGTAGAGAGTCCAGAACTAGAGGGCATAGGTTTAGGGTGGGAGGAGAAAAGATTGAAAGAGACCTAAAAGGCAACGTTTTCACATGAGTGTGGTGAATGTATGGAAAAAGCAGCCAGAGTCAGCATAGGCTGGCACATTTACAACATTTAAAAGACATCTGCATGGATATATGAATAGGAAGGGTTTAGAGGGATAATGAACCAAGTGCTGGCAAATAGGATTGATTAATTTAGGATATCTGGTCCGCATAGACAAGTTGGACTAAAGGATCTGTTTATGTCCTGTACATCTCTATATTCTATGATAGATTGACCATACCACCTCATCAACAGATTGTTGTTGTTTTATTGAGCCACTAACATGGGGAATGTCATTTATCTGGTGGGACAACAATTGACGTTGGACACTGACTATGTCTCTACAAAAGCTGCATTCACAACCTCCACATCAGTGACCATTGCAGCGGGTTTCACACAAAATAATCCACCATTTCAACTCCTTCCTCACAAAAATGTTTCTGAAATTAATTATAATATTTTACGCTGAGACGAAGTCAAAAGGACATTTATCAGGTCTTCTGCAATATCTTGTAAAAACCCAACAATTCCAGAAATATCTCGGACATTGCAGTGACAACTCACATTTAGTGAAAAAAAATGTTGGAGAGATTTTCTCTGGAAGAGCCTTCCTATTTTGGAAGTTGTTTAAAACCTCCGCGGGGACTCAATTCATCCAAACCCTTCACAGTCCCGCTCCGAACTACATTACCCATACTGCATTTGGACCCCACGCCTGCGCACTGAAAGGTTAACGCACTGCATTGCTGTTATCGCTTTAGGTGCCTGACGGGAGCTGTAGTTCTGACCCGCTCAACCTGACCTTAAATTGGAGGATTCTGGATCAGTGGTGCTGGAAGAGCACAGCAATTCAGGCAGCATCCGAGGACAGGCAAAATCGACGTTTCGGGCAAAAGCCCTTCATCAGGAATAAAGGCAGAGAGCCTGAAGCATGGAGAGATAAGCTAGAGGAGGGTGGGGGTGTGGAGAAAGTAGCATAGAGTACAATAGGTCAGTGGGGAAGGAGATGAAGGTGATAGGTCAGGGAAGAGAGGGTGGAGTGGATAGGTGGAAAAGGAGCTGGGCAGGTCGGACAAGTCCGGACAAGTCAAGGGGATCGTGTTGCTGGAGGTTAGAAACTAGGATGAGGTAGGGGAAGGAGAAATGAGGAAACTGTTAAAATCCACATTGATGCCCTGGGGTTGAAGTGTTCCGAGGCGGAAGATGAGGCGTTCTTCCTCCAGGCGTCTGGTGGTGAGGGAGCGGCGGTGGAGGAGGCCCAGCACCTCCATATCCTCGGCAGAGTGGGAGGGGGAGTTGAAATGTTGAGCCACTGGGCGATGTGGTTGATTGGTGCGGGTGTCTCGGAGATGTTCCCTAAAGCGCTCTGCTAGGAGGCGTCCAGTCTCCCCAATGTAGAGGAGACCGCATCGGGAGCAACGGATACAATAGATGATATTAGTGGATGTGCAGGTAAAACTTTGATGGATGTGGAAAGCTCCTTTGGGGCCTTGGATGGAGGTGAGGGAGGAGGTGTGGGCGCAGGTTTTACAGTTCCTGCGGTGGCAGGGGAAAGTGCCAGGATGGGAGGGTGGGTCGTAGGGGGGCGTGGAGGTGCAGTCCTAGATATGTCGGCCCCTAGCGGCGGAAATCAGGATCTCTTCACGCTTCCCCTTCTTTCAAAGGCCTTCTTCCCTTCCTCCCTCAAACTCACCCACCATTCCTTCACCACCTCCCTGTCCAGAGGACAGGAATCACCCGGTCTCGACTGGACACAGCTGATAACCCGAGTGTCGCCTTGAAAACATTCTGTTGCAGATGGTCTATAAAATGGCCAGTGTCAAAAATCTTTATTTACAGAAAATCACAGAGGTCTGATAAGCCACAGAACAAAGGGATTGGTCAAATCATCCTCCTTTTTCATAAAAAGAAAAATAAATTGCTTACATATAATTTACCAGTTATAGATTCTAGATTCTAGCAAGAAAATTATTACATTTGAATAAAGTCTGTTGTATTCCATCAGTTCTGATTTCTTCTGTTTCTCCAACAGGATTGCACCCACTGTCTTTTCAGCAGGCAGGTGTGTTTATGTTGTGCCTCTGAGTTGTTGTTGTCTGCTCATTTGGTGTCTGCTGGCTCAAGGTGACATTGGATCCGCTTCAAGATTTTGTTGCTGTGGGGAGTGCCATTCCTGTGGTCATTGTTGCCGCCAATCTGAGATATTAACTGTCTTCTAGGTCTGACATTCATTCAGTTCCACACACAGTTGATTACATAAGATTTTCCTCATGAACTACATGCTGTGAGTTAGCAACTTATCCAGCTACAGTTCGAAATCCACAGGTACAAAGATGGTCTGATCATTCACTTTCACTGTGAACAATCAAGGTAGCAACCTCTCGAGAAGGCTACCTTGTTGCCAGCATGCTGACATTTTTTTTCAGTGTGCTAAATATTTTCATTCTGACCAGCTCTCCAAATCTAGATTCTGACAACAATTTCAAATTGTTATCAAATTGACCTTTGAGTTTCTGTCTTTGATCTTGTTATGCATTGCTGTTAGCACTTTTGATCTTAGTTGTTTTGTTTTATCTATTGGAAAAGTAATTTGGGTGCAGTTTTACATTACTTGCTGGACTGCTTTCCATTCCTTCAGTAGGTATGTTTCTCCATGATAAGATTGTGTTGTACATATGTGAGCTAGATATAGTTGATCTTTTTCTGATTTGGTATGTTTCACTGCTGCCTCAACCTTTCCATTTGACTGACAATAAAGGTGATGTATGGTGCTGAATTTCTCAACCAGTCATGAAGGGCTGAATCGTTCACTCGTGAATTGAGGTTATTGTCACAGATCACAATGTCAGGAATGGCAGGATGACTTAAGTGTGCTTTCAGACATTCTATTCAGACACTGGGAGTTCCCGATCTCAAATGCTCTAACTGCTGCTTGAATAGCAGTAGACAGTGCTGAGATAATCAGTTAATGAGCAACTCTTTATCTTGCTTAGCTTGACGTTCATCAGAAGCACTGCACTGGCTGATGTGGTCCTTCATCTCTCCGTCATGTTTGGCCAGTACAGCACTTCTCTTAAAGTCCTTAGACTGGAGTCAATTCCTTGATGTATTGCATGGGATGTATTTCAGCCTCCCTTTTCTCATCTCTTGAGGGATAAAGACACTACTCCCTTTGTATAAGGTGCCATTTTGGGTGATCAATTCATCTCAGCTTGTCTATTGGTCTCTCACAGTAACAGGGGTGTCCTTGATGGTGTCAGACTATCCTTACACCACAACTTCCTGTCTGAATTTGAACAGTTTTTGAATTGTTACACCATGTTGTTTGATTTGCTTAATCTTAGCAAGACATCTGTCTACGAGATTCAGTTTTCTCTACTGAGTTGATGACTTCCAGTGCTGCTTCATCTTTTTGAAGATTTCACACTCCGCACCAGCATCAACTTCCTTCAAAGATGGTGCAATTCTCCGTCGTGAGTCATGTGTGAGTGCGTTTGTGTCTGTGGAGGTTTGATGATGTTGAGAATGTTTTTTCACACACTTTGCACCTGAATGGTTTCTCCCCTGTATGAATCCTCTGGTGGAGTAGGAGTCTCGAGGAGTCAGGGAATGATTTGTCACATGCCTCACACTTGAACAGTTTCTCCCCAGTGTGAATACGTTGGTGTGTTCGGAGGTTCGCCGACCGGGAGAATGATTTGTCACAAGTCTTGCAACTAAACGGCTTCTCACCTGTGTGAATACGTTGGTGGTCACTGAGACTTGATGACTGCACAAAGGATTTGTCACAAACTTTACACACAAATGGTTTCTCCCCTGTGTGAATGCGTTGGTGTCGACGCAGAGCAAATAACAATGAGAATGATATCTCACAAAATTTGCACTTGAATGGTTTTGCCCCGGTGTGACTCCGCTGGTGCCTGCACAGATCTGATGACTGTGAGAAAGATTTGTCACACATCTCGCACATGTATGGCTTCTCTCCTGTGTGAAATCGCTGGTGTGTCTGGAGATTGGAGGATTGGGTGAAAGCTGCGTGGCATACTGTACACCTGAAGGGTTTCTCCCCTGTGTGAATCCCCTGGTGTATGAGGAGGTGCGTAGACTTTACAAAAGCTTTATCACAAACCTCGCACTTGAAGCGTTTCTCTTTCATGAAGGTGTCCTTGAGTTAACAGTTGTACATCAGGCGTAGTTTACATTAAGAAGATCCGATCAGCCTATGGAGTCCTCCTCACACTTGAACAGTCTCTCACCAGTAGGAATAAGTCAGTGGTTCATGAGGCTCGAAGGATGATTGAAGCTCTCACCACACTTGGAGCCACTCCCACTTCTTCCCAGCCTCACCCTGATTGATCACCCACAGCTGAACCATCAGAAACAGTGTTTCTGATGGAAGACTCCACAGCACTGACCAGTTTCAGATGTGCTGATGATTTGTCCAAGCTCCCCTGACTCAACCGATTTCCAGATGATGGTTTCACTGTCCGATCTTCTCTGTGTTGAGCAATGCTATGAAGGGACTGGGTGTCTTCCCACAGTTGTGCGGTTGCTGCTTGAGTGGTGGTCAGGTTCTATCTGCAATTTCTATCCTCTCTGTATTCTCTGGTGTAGTATGGTGCAATCCTTCTGTAAAACAGGAAAAAGGAATGTGATTTTCTCCAACTCCCTCTCCTCCTTTGCTGAAGGGACTAACTCCTCAGTTAAGGACTGTTCCAGTCTGCTATTCCCCTTTTGTGAAGGGGATCAGATAGAAATCCTTTCTTTTTTCTCACATGTCTATCTCACACACTTTCTGTTTCCAGCAGCGACACTGTCTGCTCCTGGTTAACATCCAATGTAGTTATATTCTTTTATCCAACCAGATCTCTAATTTCCCAGGAAATGTGAGGGCAATGGAATGACAGTTAGGTGGCATGTTAAGCAAGCTGTCTAAGCTTTAGTCATGCTAGCAAAAACAAGTTTTGCCCTTAAATGTATCTATATAAAATTTGTAAAAATACGAAGGAGAAATATTAATTGAATGAAGATTTTGAATTTTTAACTTATTTTCCAATACAATCGGTTCTGCTATCACACATGTTCCCTCAATGCAAATTAGCTTTATTGCGATTGAAGAATTTAGACCGTTGTTTGCAGAAAATGAACTTTCCTCGCCTATATTTGCTATAATGGGGCTACAGTCCCATTTGTTTAAACAGCGCAACTATTGCACTATTTGAGCTGCAGGGACAGGCTGAAAAGGCTGGGGCTATTTTCACTGGAGGGTTAGAGGCTGAGAGGTGACCATATACAGGTTTGAAAAATCGTGAGGGACATGGAGACAGGGAACAGGAAAGATCTCTTCCCCAGGGTAGGGGAGTCTAAAACTAGAGAGCATTGGTTTAAGATGAGAGGAGAAAGATTCAAAAGTGATTGAAGGGGCAACCTTTTTACGCAGAGTCTGGTGCGGGTTTGCAATGAGCTGCCAGAGGAACTGGTGGAAACTGACACAATTGTAATATTTAAATGGCATCCAGATGGGTATATGATTAGGAAGCGTTTAGAGGGATATGAGCCAAATGCTGGCAAATGGGACTAGATTATTTCACGATATCTGGTCAGCATGGATGAGTTAGACTGAATAGTCTGCTTCTGTACTGTACATCTCTATGATTCTGTATGACTCTCGTTCCACACAATGACCACAAAGTCCAATGATACAAGGAAAAGCCTCCTGGAGGGAGTGCAGTGTAGGTTTAGTAGAATAATCCCTGCACTGCAAGGGTTAGTTTAGGAGGAGAGGTCAAACTCGGATTATATTCCTCAGAGTTATTAGAAATTTATGATTGATCTGTTTGAAGCATTTAAGTTACTAAACTGTTTTCATTGTCATAGACTCACCGAGTCACATTATCCTCACACATCTCTGTGAACTGTCTACATATTTGCTCCTCTATTTTGTTCCTGACTCTTGAGGGCCTTTAATAGACTCCTAGTAAAGTAGCTGCCACCTTAACATTCTTAGGTTCAAACTGCAAAGCCTCATTAGAGGATGCTTCTGAGATATCATCTCTCTTTATGGAAGTAATTGACTCCTTAATTAATAGTGCCACACCACAGACCTTTTTACACACACCTCTGTCTTGCCTAAAGATCCTATACCCTGGAATGCTGAGTTGCCAGTCCAGCCCTTCCCTCAGCAATATTTCTTTGATAGCAACAAAATCATACTGCAATGTTTCAATCCACACCATTAACACATCAATCTTATTTATTACACTCCTAGCATTAAAGACCATCCAGCCTTACCTTATTCTTTAACACTCAACATTGCTAAACTGTGACTTGCTTCCTTTGGTATAGTATGTTGTGTCTCTGTTTCACCAATATTCTGTGTCCCTTCCCTGTACCTGACTAGTTTAGACTCCTTTCAGCAACACAAGCAAACCTACCTAAAAGGATGTTGGTCCCAAACTGGTTCAGCTGCAGACTATCCCATTTGTACATGCCCCACCTTCCCCAAAAATGGCCCCAGCCATCCAGGAATCTAAAGCCCTCCCTCTTGCACCAGCCCTTCAGCTGGGCATACATCTGTCCTAGTTTCCTACTTCAAAACTCGCTGGCATGCGACACTATGAATAATCCAGAGAATTTGACCATTGAGGTTAAACATAAACTCTTTATGACAAAGCCATGTTGACTATCTCTATTTCACTCATGCCTTTCCAATTAGGTAGTAATTTCCTCCATTGGAATTTTTTCCAATAGTTTCTCTACCACGGATGTGGTTCATCTCTATGACCTCTTAAAAAAGTAGAATGTTTGAATTCACTTTCAAAGTCTTGGCTTCAATGGGAACATATGTCTGACTCAACGAATGCCACCAGAAAAAGGATATGATTTGAAATATCACATTGCTGACTTTGGGAGCTTGCTGTGCACACACTGGCCGCCACATTTCCTACAACAATTCCACACACAAAAGTATACCATTGGCTGCAAAAAGCTTTAGGACATCTATGTTCATGAAAGTGTCTTAATGAATATAAGACTTTGTTTCTTCCATTTTCTGAATGGTCACAGAGATGGGGTCTTGGACCGATTTGAAAAGACCACACAGATCCCAAAACGCAGACAGAACTGACCATGAACAGTCCGCAGGATAACAACCAGCTCCCAACACATAGAATTCAACAACAGGAAATCAGTAAGAATCCTCAGACACTCTGCACTCCCCAGATAATTAAATCTCACCCTCCCATATTCAGGAATGAGCCATTAACAAACCTCACCCTGGAAATCAGAGGGAAATGCTTCCAATAAACACACTCAATATCCAACACACAGCTCCAGTCACACAGTTCAGCACAAAGCACCGAGTAAACAGCTCTCAGCTGGATCTTCTCACACAGCATAAGGGACATTTCCACCCCTGACTGCCCACAGGATAGTCAGACTGCCTGAAGATTGGTGTGGATATTATGGGATACAATTTGTATAAAAGCTGCTCCTTCACTCACCATCTCCTCACTTGGTTTTCAGTCCCTGTAGGAAGTGAACCAGCTCTGGAAGAGGAAGAGGAGACAATGGGCAGAGTGGGTGGGCTCTCTGATTGACGTCTCTCACAGTCAATCCAAATATTTCTGGAGCAACATGAGTTTCCTGAAACCTGGGAAACTGACCGGGGAATGGAGGTGACTTTGAGCAGCAGATCAGGTGGGGATTTAAACTTGTCACTGTCCCATCTGAATAAAACCTCACTTATTGCAGCTGCTGTCTCAGTTCCCCTGGGAAATGTTTTACAGAGATTTCCAGTGTGGGAACAGCATCCTTCATCATCAGAGGCTTTCAAACTGACAGCATCAGTGAGGGATGTGTACCTTTGGATGTATTAGACAGCAGATCAGAAGGGGACGATCCATAGCAGCAGTGGTGGGATCAGCTCATGCACACGAGGGAGGGTCATTGAAAATAACACTGAGATGCTGAGGCCAGAAATGGCATTGAGATTTGGCCAGTGAGATATGGCTCATTGTGTCAGTTTCTGCCCCATTAGATGATAACTGTTAAGGGTCATTTCCACTCGACATTCACTTCTTCATGTTCAATTTCCAATATTCAACTGATTTCGGTCTTCTCCCATGAAAAACCCATGTATTCACCTTTCCCAGAATATCACAATCCATTCACCACTCCCGGATATCAGTCCATTCACTAATCCTGAGATATCACTGTCCATCATAACTCAATCCATTCACTATTCCCAGCACTTTTTAAAAACTTCATTTGTGGGGTGTGGGCATCACTGGCTCTTGAGAATGTGGTGGTGAACTGCCTTCTTGAATCACTGCAGTCCATGTGCTGTGGGTTGAACCACAATGCCATTTGGGAGGAAATTCCAGGAATTTTACCCAGCAACAGTGAAGGAGCACCAATATATTTCAAGTCAGGGTGTTGAGTGTCTTGGAGGGAAACTTGAAGGTGATGGTGTCCTCCTGTATCTGTTACGTGGAGAAGCCAGTGTTGGACTGGGGTGGAGAAAGTTAAAAATCAAGTAGGAGAAAGTGAGGACTGCAGATCAGAGTCGAGAGTGTGGTGCTGGAAAAGCACAGCAGGTCAGGCAGCATCTGAGGCGTAGGAGAATCGACGTTTTGGGCATAAGCCCTTCATCAGGAATGAGGCTAGTGGGTCAGGGCTGAGAGATAAATGGGAGGGGGTGGGGTTTGGGGGATGGTAGCTGAGAAGGTGAGGGAGAAGGTGATAGGTCAGAGAGGGTAGTGTCGAGTTGGAGGCTTGTTAAAATCACACAGTACCAGGTTATAGTCCAACAGGTTTATTTGGAATCACTAGCTTTCGGAGTGCTGCTCCTCCATCAAATAGTTGTGAAGCAGGACCATAAGATACAGAATTTACAGCAGAAGATTACAGTGTCATGCAACTGAAATGGTAAATTAAACAACCCTTGATTGTTGTTAAGTCTTTTATCTTTTAGAATAGGTTGCTGGTTTTGGTTCATTAAACGTAAATCTCAGAATATCTTTTAAGTCACACACTCTTCACAGACACACACACACACACACTCCTGCACATGCAAACACATCTAAATCTATGGGGTGAATTTGTATTTACAGAATTATACTTGCAGGTACGTTCTATTTTGCTTAAAAAATGCACAACCTGCAAGCAGTTAATGCAGGCAGCCAATCCATGTAATAATTTGTAAAATTCACTTTGGATTTAGAACCAGTCTAACTGAAGACTGGGATACAGATAGACTGTAACCTCACACCTTTAATGTATTGTCTGAGTTGAGATGTCACCTTTCTTTTATAAAACCTTAAGTTACCTTGAGAATGTGACTTAAAAGAAGTTCTGGGATTTATATAATAATAAAAAACTGAAACCAGCAACCCAATCTAAAAGATGAAAGACTTAATAATCATCAAGGGTTGCTGAACATGTAATTTCAGTTGCAGGAGACTGTAATCTTTTGTGATAAATTCTGTGTAAAATGGTCGTGCTTCACAACTTCCTGATGAAGGAGGTTGTGAAGCTAGTGCTTCCACATAAACCTGTTGGACTGTAACCTGGTGTTCTGTGATTTTCTTTAACATGTATCAGTTGTTATTGTCCTTCTGGATGGAAATGATCACTGGTTTGGAAGGCACTGTCTGATGGTCTCTTACGTATTTCTTCAATGCAGATTATTACAGTTTAATCACAGCTCTCAGGATTTCACAGTGCATTCACCACTCTTGGGATATCAATGTCCAATCACAGTTGTTGGGATAGCAGTCCAATCACACCTCCCAGGAGATCAACGTCCATTCAACACACTGGGAAATATCATCCAATCACAGCTCCCATGATATCACATTCCAAAATGCACCCATGGAATATCACATTGCACTCACCGTTTCTGGGATATCATGGTCCATTCACCTTTCCTGGTTTTTCTGTTTGTCTGTCACTGACTTGGTCTTTGTTGTTTTAGATTAGATTAGATTAGATTACTTACAGTGTGGAAACAGGCCCTTCGGCCCAACAAGTCCACACCGACCCGCCGAAGCGTAACCCACCCATACCCCTACATTTACCCCTTTACCTAACACTACGGGCAATTTAGCATGGCCAATTCACCTAACTTGCACATCTTTGGACTGTGGGAGGAAACCGGAGCCCCCGGAGGAAACCCACGCAGACACGGGGAGAACGTGCAAACTCCACACAGTCAGTCGCCTGAGTCGGGAATTGAACCCGGGTCTCTGGCGCTGCGAGGCAGCAGTGCTAACCACTATGCCACCGTGCAAGCCAGCACTGATCAGCCATCCATCGAAGCCCTTGAAACATTGGTGGTTAGGTGCCTTGTTGAACTGCTGCTGCTAATGGATTGCCAGAAACCCCAATAGCACTGTTACGAGAGAATTCCAGGATTTTGAATCAGTGACATCGAAGAATGTGTGATATAGCCCTAATTCAGGATGGTGAGTGGTTTGGAGTGGAACTTGCAGGTGGTGGTGTTCCTACGTATCTGCTGCCCTTGTCCCATTAGAGTCAGAGAGATGTACAGCACGGAAGCAGATCCTTCAGTCCAACTAATCCATGCTGATCAGATATTCTAACTTAATCTCGTCCCATTTGCCGGCACTTGGCCCACATCCCTCTAAACCCTTCCTGGTCATATACCCACCCAGATGCTGTTTAAATGCTGCAATTGTGCCAGCCTCCACCACTTCCTCATTCCATACACACACTGCATGCACCACTGCGTGAAAACGTCACCCCGAGGTCCCTTTTATATCCTTCCCCTCTCACCCTAAACCTATGCCCTCAAATTCTGAACTCCCCCACCCCAGGGAAAAGACTTCATCTGTTTGTCCTATCGATGCCTCTCATGATTTTATCACCTCTATCAGGTCAACCCTCAGCCTCCAACCACTCCAGCTTATTCAGCCTTTCCCTATAGCTCAAATCCTCCAAACTTGGCACATCCTTGTAAATCTTTTCTGAATCTTTTCAAGTTTTACAACATCCTTCCGATAGGAGGGAGACCAGAATTGCACGCAATATTCCAAAAGTGGTCTAATTAACCTCCTGCATAGCCACAACATGACCTCCCAACTCTTAAACTCAATACTCTGACCAATAAAGGAAAGCATACAAAACATCTTCTTCATTATCCTATCTACCTGCAACTCCACTTTCAAGGAACCAAGAACCTCCACTCCAAGGTCTCATATCTCCCCACTCCCCAGGACCTTACCATTAAGTTTGTAAGTCCAGCCAAAATCTGCTTTTCCAAAATGCAATACCGCATATTTTATCTAAATTAAACTCCATCTGCCACTCCTCAGCCCACTGGCCCAACTGGTCAAGATCCCATTGTACTCCGGGGTAACCTTCTTCACTGTCCACTACAACTCGCATTTTGGTGTCATCTGCAAACTTACTAACTATACCTCCTATGTTCACACCCAAATCATTTATATAAATGACGAAAAGTGGTGGACCCGGCACTGATCCTTGTGGTACTCCACTGGTCACAGGCCTCCAGTCTGCAAAGCAACCCTTTGTCTTCTACTTTTGAGCCAGTTCTGTATCCAAATGGCGAGACAGCAGTATTCACGGGTTTGGAAAATTCTGACAACTCAGCCTTGGCGAGTTGCTGCAGTCCATCTTACACGTGGTAAACACTGCTGCTACTGAGTATCAGAGATTAAGGAAGTCAATGCTGAAAGTCTAAGATGGAATACCAATCAATGGTCTGAATGGTATTGAGGTTCTAAAATACTACTGAAGCTGCACCCATCACCCATTGTGATACCACAATTCTTCACTGTCACTGGATCAAAGTCCTGGAATTCCCTCATGAATAAACTTGTGGCTGTACCTACTCCCAAGAGACTACAGTAGTTCAAGAAGGCAGCGCACCAGAACGTCCTCCAGGATGATAAGGGACAGCAATAAATTTTGGTGGAGCCTGAAAATGAATTAAAACTTGGTAGTTCCTGCACCCATTTTACATTTATGTCAAAAAGGAAAAGGTGAAGCGAAGCCCAGACCACAAGAATTATTTCTGTGACCACAGCAAAAACCTTAATGTATATGGAATAATCCATCCAGAGTTGGATTTGAACCCACAACCTTGCTTTCTGAGTCAGAGGGACGTGTGTTCAAATTTCAATCCAGGACTTCAACATTGAAATTTCTGGCTGCCACTTGGGTGACGTACTAAGGGCTGGATGAGAGCAAATAGACAGGGAGGAATGAGGTCAATGAGTGATTCGAAAACAAGCTGTAAGACTAACACTAAGCCCTTGAAAGTGAACCCAATAGAATCAATATATTATAAGTTATTATCAGCTGTGTCATAGGATCTCGTCTTAGAGTGAGAAGGTTCTGGGTTTAAGTTTCACATCTACAGACCTGAGTACTCAGGCTGACACTTCAGTGCAGTTGGAAGGTGTTGGTAAGCTATGCATTTGTAGATTTTATGTGAATTGAGACAAATTGCTTTGGGATTTCATATTATCACTCATTAAGGAGATGAGTAAAGGTTCTTGCTGTCTGAGAGGAAATTAAGGACAAACTACTTGCAATTCACCTCTGTGACTCAGTCATTCCAGGTTGTCAGTCAAGAACCCGCATCAACCGGGTTAGCTGGTAAATCAGTAACTTGAAAGGTTGTGAACCAGTCACTCGTATCTCCTTCACGCAAGTGAAAGACCTTGGGGAACAGAAATTCAGGAGCAGCAACTCATAGAGACATATAGACCATTCACTCCAAGTTGTCCGCATCAACCAGACATCCCAATCTGACCTGCTTCCATTTGTCAGCTACCCGCATCCTAGTGAACTTTTCTAATTCATATACCTATCAAGACGCCTTTTACATGTCGTAATGTTGGCTAAGTGCTTAGCACTGCTGCCTCACAGCGCCAGGGACCTGGGTTCAATCCCAGCCTCGGGGGACTATCTGTGTGGAGTTTGCACATTCTCCCTGTGTTTCCTTCCACATTCCAAAGATATTCAGGTTAGGTGGATTGTCTATGCTAAATTGCTCAGGGATGTGAAGGTTAGGTGGATTGGCTATGTGATAGGCAGGAATAAGGTGGGGGGTGAGCCTGGGTGGGACGCTGTCTGGAGAGTCATTGTGGACTTGTTGATGTGAATTGCCTTGTTCTAAACTTTAGGAACTCTATGATTCCTCTTGCAGCTCATTCCAGATACACATCACCTTCTGCGTGAAAATGTTACCCCCTCAGGTCCTTTTTAAATCTCTCTCCTCTCATCTTAAACCTATAACTTCTAGTTTTGGACTCCCCCACCATAGGAAAAAAAGCCTTTCTGACATACCAAAGGTCAGGAATTCAATAGAAAGGGGCCGTTGCACTGTTGTGACAGGTTTTCCATTCATCCATTACATTCAGTTTATTTTCTTTTGGCTGTCTGTATGCAAGCAGGGAGACTTTTACAAGGGAGATAAAGTTTTAACCAATATTGTGATAGGTTGGTAGTTCAGAGATGTGTACCTGCAGTGAGAACCTTCCATGGTCTTTGGTTTTGAAAACATTCCTTCCATTTCAGTTCACAGTCAAAATTACAGGAAAATGAAAAGGTATGGTCTTTAAAATCTGATATCTTACTATTGTGTAACAAAATGCATTCCTTAAGTAGGTGTCACATTGATTTGCAATAAATAGTAATTCTTCTTAAGTAGAGAAACTGCAGTGAGCTGACAAAAAACTGAAACTGTCCAGCTCTCACCGAAATGATCAATTATATATCAGTGGGTAAAGCTATTCCAAAGTTTTTGAGCTATCCCTTTCAGGCCAACTGTCTTATACAATAATAACTATGATTTAATTGATTAGTTTTACATGCAGAACAAATCTCTTCTTATAGGATCATAGAATTTTACAGTACAAAAGGAGGCCATTTAGCCCATTGTGTCCGTACTGGTTTCTGAACGAATTTCTTTTCTCCAGGTTTACCTCTATAGCCCTCTAAATTCATCACTTCCAAATACTTATACAGCTCTCTTTTGACACCTCGTACGGAATCTATCTCCACCATTCTCCCAGGCATTCCAAATCCTAACAACTCTCTGAGTAAACATCTCATTCCTAGCTCTCTTACTGACAATCTTGAAATTGTAACTCGCTAGTTACTGATATACCTCCTAGTGATAAAAGAATATCCTTTTTTATCCTGTCAAAATTATTCATTATTTTCAACACCTCAATAACGTCACCTCTTAATCTTCTCTGCTCCAAGAAGAATAACCTCAAGTTGTCTAATCTTGCCAGGGTCCTGGGTTCGATTTCTGCTTGTCTGTGTGGAGTTTGCACATCCTACCTGTGTCTGCGTGGGTTTCCTCCAGGTGCTCTGGTTTCCTCTCACAATCCAAAGATGTGCAGGTCTGGTGAATTGGCCATGCTAAAGTGCCAACAGTGTTAGGTGCATTAGTCAGGGGTAAATATAGGGTAGGGGAATGAGTTTGGGTGGGTTTCTCTTCGGAGGGGCGATGTGGACTTGTTGGGCCGAAGGGCTTGTTTCCACACTGTAGAGAATCTAATCGAATCGAATCTAAAATCCCTCATCCCTGGTGTTATTCCAGTAAACCTACTTTTCACCGTCTCCAGCGCTTCAACACCCTTTCACATAAGATGCCCAGAACTGAGCATATTACTGTAAAGCTGGTCTGACCAATGATGTAGAGGTGTAGCATCACTTCCTTGCTTTTGCATTGTATGCCCTGTTTATAAACCCAAATATTATATAAGCCTTCTGAGCAACTGTTTCAGATCACCTTGCCACCTTCACAGGATCATGCACGTGAACCCTGAGGTACCTCCGTTTCTGTACTCTCCTCAAAGCTTTACTACTGATCCTTTATTGTCTCTTGGTGTTTCTTCTACCAAAATGAATTATCGCATGTTTCTCTGCATTGAAATTCATCTGCCAGGTGTCTGCCACTTGGACAACTTGTCAATGTCTGCAGCTTAGTACCAGCAACAAATTTAGAGATTTTGCCTTCAACACCCACCTCCAAATCAGAAGAGTTAAGGATCCCTGCGAAACACCACTTTGAACTTGTGTCTGGTCTGGGAAAGCCAATCCATTATTACTCTCTGTTTCCATACTCTTAACCAACTTCTATTCAATGCTGACAAGGATCCATCAATCCTAAACATTTTTAATTTGCTAATCAACTGCCATGTGGCACCATATTAAATGCTTTTGCAAAGTCCAGAAATACAATACCCACAGCACTACCCTCATCCACTGCCTAAGTTATCCCGTCGAAGGACAGAATTAAATTTGTCAGACATGACTTGCCCTTGACAAAGATATGTTGACTGTCTGGTATTAAATTATTTTTCTCTAATATTTAATAATTAAGCTTATCCCATGCAGAGGATATATTTGTGATATATGAACAGTGAAAAAGGCTACCCATATTACAAAGAGATCTTGATCAATTGGGTCAGTGGGCTGAACAATGTCAGATGAAGTTTAATTTGGATAAATACAAGATATTGCATTTTGGTAAAACAAACAAAGGCACGACTTATACAATTAAAAGGAAGGCCTTGGGTAGTATTGTAGAACAGAGATCTAGAGACACAGGAACATAATTCTTTCAAATTTGCATACCTATAGACAGAGTGTTCAAGAAGGCATTTAGTATGCTTGCTTTCTTTGCTCAGACCTTTGAATAGAAGAGTTGTAACATTATGTTGAGGTTGTACAGAACGTTGGTGAGGCTTCTTCTGTGGCACTGTATCCAGTTCTGGTCTTTGTGTTATAGGAAGAATAGTATTAAGCTGGACAAGGTTTAAAAGACATCCAGGATGTAGCCAGGAATGGAGCATTTGAGTTATAAGGAAGAGACTGAATAGGCTGGGACTTCTTTTAGTAGGGGGTTGAGAGGTGATCTTATAGAGTTTCACAATGTCATAAGGGATGTAAATAAGTAAAATAGCAGGTGTCTTTTCCCTCGTGTGGGAGATTTCAAGACAAGAGGGGATTTTTTTGAGGTTAGAGGAGAAAGATTTAAAAAGGACATGAGGGACAACTTTTTTACACAGACAGTGGATCGTGTGTGGAATGAACTTCCATCGGAAGAGGTGGATGCGGCAACAGTTACAATGTTAAAAAGACTTTTAGGTAAGTACATGCATAAGAAGTGTCTGGAGAGATATGGCCTAAGCGAAGTCAGGTTTAGTTTGGGATTATGCTTAGCATGGGCTGGTTAACTGATAGGTCTGTTTCCGTGCTGTATGACTCTTTATGGCCTCTGTCAATTTTCCTACTATTGTCTGTAGCTTCCTCAGTTCTCCTTTGTCCTCTTCTGAAACAACAGCATCACGTTTGCAATACTCCATTCCCCGGGACTACTCCTGTGTGCAGAGGGGCCTGGAAAGTTTCTGTCAATGACTTCACCATTTGCTCCCTTATCTCTCTCAGCAATCTTGGATGCATCCCAATTGGGCTGGGAGTGCTGCCCTTTTCGCACCTTTTCTTTATCTATCACTATATTCCGCAGTTGTTAAATACCCACATTTTCACCAGGACAATTGTCACTATTTTCTAAGACAGAAGCAAAGTACTCAGTTCATATGACTGCCATACCCTTTGCCTCAGTGAGCAGTTTACCCCATTTATTCCTTATAGGTGCCAGTCATCATGATAAAGAGGAGGACAATGCATGTATTGTTCCATTAGAATGGTCTTCAAATATATTGGTCATTTCAATGTAACAACAGAGTCAATCTTTGGAGAATCTTATTTGCACATCTTCCTCTGTCACTGAGGGACCCTGTTTCCCACTCAGTACTGATGCCTTTCGGAGCATGACAGACCCATTCCAATGTGTGTGTGAAAACAACTTGAGGATTACAAGTGATCAGATATTTTGAAAAAGAAGCAGCTGGGTTGATGGGAATGCCACTCGTATATTTATTCATGCAACAAATGGAGACAGTATTGAGAACAAGCGGTGTTTTCAGAAAGTGGCAATAAGCCCTGAGCACTTGTGCGTGGGATAAAGATAGCAATCTTGTTTTTAACCAACAAGAAGGGTTAACAGAAGCTATATTCAAATATGACACAGACACTCTGAATTTATGATTACTATTCAAAGTGCACAAGATCATGGGCACACTCATTATCGTAATTTCTGCAGTGACAACTCACCCGAGACACAGTTCAAATCAGGGAAAGGACAAACACTGGCTGTGCTGTCAGCAACTCAGAAGACCTGTGGCCATTAGGGGTTAATTCATGCTGTTGTCCCCCAGTGCCTTGCGGTAGAATCCAGGGGTGAGTAAACATTGATGAAAGAGCTGCAACACCCAACAAAACAGCTAAGAAACAACAAAGCCTGTGGTCCTGATGGTATTCCAGCTGACGGCTACAAAGCTGTTGGAACCTTGCTCCCATCATGACTCAATGAACTCATTCTAAGGATTTGGAAATAAAAATAACTACCCAAACTTCAAAAATGTGACACCTACAACTATCTTAGTGAAGGGCGGCACGGTGCCTCGATTCCACCCTTGGGCGAGTCTCTGTGTGATGTTTGCACATTCTCCCTGTCTCTGTATAGGTTTGCATGGTCGGGGGGGGGGGGCTCTGGTTTCCTCCCACAGTTCAAAGATGTGTAGGTTAGGCGCATTAGTCATGGGGAATATAAAGTTATCAGGTCGGGAATGGGTCCAGGTGGGATGCTCTTCGGAGCATCCCACCTGGACTTGTTGGGCCAAATGGCCTGTTTATACACTGTAGGTATTCACTGATTGTATGAAGATAAATCAAGCTGCATAAACTATTGAGGTATTTCCCTTTTGTCCAGAGTGAGAAATTCATGACATATATTCTTCTGAATGACTGAATTCTGTGGGCCGCACGCAGGAGCAGGAGATTCTGGACATATCAATGTCTTCATCTAATGATGTTTGATGTTCTTGACAAAGGTTAAATCGCTGACTTTGAACCAATTGGGCTGATGATGGGAGAAGTTTGAGACAGACACTGCTGAGACAGACAGTAGACTGGAATGATAACTTTACTGTCCTTTACAATGAATAACACAGTCAACTCTCAGTGCAATGGAGGTTTGTGACCCAGCTCCAAGACCATGTGGAGACATTGGTGTATGCTGAGAGAGGAGGAGGAGGTGAATCATGTCACACTGAAAGGGTTTGTTTTCTATGCGGGCTTATTGATGTTCGAGGAGCACCGACATGTGTGACGACTTTATTCTAGAACTCAAAGTTTCTTCAGCGTGTAAGTTCCTTGATGGACAAAGAGAAATGCTGACTATGTGAACGCCTTGTCAAACAGCTCACACTTGAGTAATTTCTCCAGTGTGTCTGCGTTGGTGCACACGGAGAGTGGAGGACCGCGAAAAGGATTTGCCACACATTTTGCAGGTGAACGGTTTCTCCCCGGTATGAGTGCGTTGGTGGACACGGAAGTGAGATGAGTGTGAGAAGGATTTGTCACACACCCCGCAATTGAATGGCTTCTCCCCAGTGTGAATGCGTGCGTGCTCACGCAGGATGGACGAACGAGAAAACGACTTGTCGCACACGTTGCATGTGAACGGCTTCTCGCCCGTGTGGGTGCGCCGGTGACTCACAAGCCGTGATAACTGGGCAAAGCCCTCATTGCACACCTCACACACGAACGGCCTCTCCCCGGTGTGGGTGCGCCGGTGGTTTGTGAGCGTCGACGAGTGTGCGAAGGCTTGGGCGCAGACCTCGCACTTGAACGGTTTCTCACCGGTGTGCACCCGCTGGTGTGTCAGGAGAGCAGAGGCATGGCTAAACGCCTTGTCACAAACATCACATGCGAAGGGCCTCTCCCCTGTGTGAACGCGTTGGTGCATCAGGAGCACGGACGAGTTTGTGAAGCTTCTGTCACACACCTCACAACTGAACGGCTTCTCCTCAGCGTGAACGCGCTGGTGCACACGGAAGTGTGACGGGTGTGAGAAGGATTTGTCACACATCTCACAGGTGAATGGTTTCTCCCCTGTGTGAAGGCGCTGGTGTGCCCGAAGGGATGACAACTGCGAGAAGGACTTGGTGCACACCTCGCACATGAACGGTTTCTCCCCCGTGTGAAGGCGCCGATGATCCGCCAGGGCTGAGGATTGGGCGAAGCTTTTGCTGCACACCTCACACTCGAAGGGCTTCTCCCCTGTGTGAATGCGTCGATGCTGCCTGAGATTTGTTGGCCATGTGAATGCTCGGTCGCACACCTCACACTGGAATGGTTTCTCCCCTGTGTGAATGCGTCGGTGATTCATGAGCGTTGAGAATCGTGTGAAGGCTCTGCCGCACACCTCACACTTGAAAGACTTCTCTTCCATGTGGCTGTCCTGGTGCTAACAGCTGCACACCAAATATACTTGGTACATTAGGAGAAACTATGAACCTGAGGAGACCTGCTCAAACACTTGAATACGCTCTCATCTGCAGGAATAAGTCAGTGGTTCATGAGGCGCGATGAATGATTGAAGTTCTCACCACACTTGGTGCCACACACACTTCTTCCCAGCCTCACCCTGACCGATCACCCACAGCCGAACCTTCAGAAAGGTTGGATCCAACTGCAGCAGCACTGACCAATTTCAGATCTGATGGTATGTTGAAGCTCACCTGACCCGACTGATTTCCAGACGATGGTTTCACTGTCCAACCTTCTCTGAATTGAGCAATGCTGCAAAGGGTCTGAACGTCTTCCCAAAATGACGCAGTTGTTCCTTGGATGATGGTCGGGTTCTATCTGTGGTGTCTATCCTCTCTGTATTCTCTGGTGTAGTATGCTGTGATCTTTCTGTAAAACAGAAATAGGGTTCATAATTTCCTCCAATTCCCTCTCCTCCTTTGCTAAAGGGGCTAATTCCTCAGATAAGGACTGTTCCACAGTGAGTCATCAAACACCTTAAAAAAATCCATGTATATAAGGTTCCCCACGGTAGACTAATGGAGAAAGTGAAGTCACATGGTGTGCAGGGTGTTCTAGCGAGGTGGATAAAGAAACTGGTTGAGCAACAGGAGACAGAATAGTAGATGAAGGGAGTTTCTCGAAATGGAGGAAGGTGACCAGTGGTGTTACACAGGGGTCAGTATTGGGGCCATTGTTGTTTGTAATATACATAAATGATCTAGAAGAGGGCACTGTTGGTATGATCAGCAAGTTTACAGATGACAAAAAGATAGGTGGAGTGGCAGAAAGCATAAGGGACTGTCAGAGAATACAGGAGGATATACATAGACTGGAGAGTTGGACGGAAAAGTGCAGATGGCTTTCATCCAGACAAATGTGAGGTAATGCATTTCGGCAAGTCTAATTCTCGAGCGAATTATACAATGAATGGAAGAGCCTTGGGAAAAGTTGATGGGCAGAGAGATCTGGGAGTGCAGGTCCTTTTTACGCTGAAGGTTGCTGCACAGGTGGATAGAGTGGTCAAGAAGGTATATAGTATGCTTGCCTTCATCGGACGGGGTATTGAGTATAACAGCTGGCAAGTCATGTTAAAATTGTACAAGACATTGGTTCGGCCACATTTACAATACTGTGTACAGTTCTGGTCGTCACATTACCAAAAGGATGTGGATGCTTTGGAGAGGGTGCAGAGAAGGTTTACGAGGATGTTGCCTGGTATGGAAGGTGCTAGCTATGAAGAGAGATTGAGTAGGTTAGGTTTATTTTCATTAGAAAAAAGGAGATTGAGGGGGGACCTGATTGAGGTTTACAAAATCATGAAGGGTATAGACAGGGTGGATAGAGACAAGCTTTTTCCCAAGGTGAAGGATTCATGCTTTCAAAGTGAGAGGTGAAAAATTTAAGAGGGTTATGCACAGCAAGTACTTCACACAGAGGGTGATGGACGTTTGGAACGCATTGCCAGCAGAGGTGGTAGAGGCAGGCATTGTAGATTAATTTAAGATGCGTCTGGACAGATGCATGAATAGGTGGGGAGCAGAGGGATACAGATGCTTAGGAATTGACCGACAGGTTTAGAGTACATTTGGATCGGCTCAGGGTTGGAGGGCCGAAGGGCTTGTTCCTGGGCTGTAAATTTTCTTTGTTCTTTGAGTGCCAGTCTGTTTTCCCCTGTCTGTGTTGGGGGAGAAATCAGATATAATTCCTTCTTTTGCCTCACTTGGCAGCCACACTCTGTGTTTCCAGCAGGGACACTGTATAGTGACCAGGAACAGACAATGTGGCTGATTACTTTCCTCCACTCAGACCCCATCTTCACAGACACCATTAGAGCAATGGAAAAGACAGTTGGGTAAAGTGTAAAATAGACTCTCCAATTATTTATGGGCTTGTACCATGCTGGTGCACACCAGTTTTATCATGTATTTACTGTGTAAAAGACATTCAAAGCAAATATTAACTCAGAGATTTTGAAATATCTCCTGCTCTTTTCCAAAGTGACTTGAAGAAAACACACTGAGCAGAAATTGCCAGAAGCTGAGGAGAATTTTGTTTCAGTGTAGCTGACTGAAGGATTCTGGTTTATCCTGGGAAATTAGACATTCTGCACATCCTAAATTCAGCTCTCATTCAGAGCGTCGGGCCAAGCTCGCAAATCCATATCCAGGCTTTTGGGAAAAGGTAAGGCCTTCAGGTAAAATCTTTAAAAATGGCATTAAAAACCAGATGAGAACTTTCAACTCAAGCTGCAGCCTTAATGTGAGCAAACGAAGGAATGATTGGTGCTATGTAGAAATATAGAAAATAGGATCGGGAGTCGGCCATTTAACCCTTTGAGTCTGCTGCACCATTCAATATGATAATGGGTGATCATTCAACTCAACAGTCTGTTCCCACTTTCTCCCATACCTTTTGATTGCTTCAGCCCTAAGAACCCAGAATACTTTTCCCTCAAACGACTTACTATCCATGAAATAGTTTTCTGGCTTCTGAATTCCCAACTACAACACTGATTAAAATCCAAAATACACCATTTGGCCAAAAATGTGTTTTGAGGCTTCAAATGGCTGTGAAAGGTGCCATGTAAATGCAAGACTTGCTTTTCTTTAAATCATCCATAAAAGACGATTGATAAATTGAATAAATGAATGAGATAAATTCAATGAATAAATTCCATTGATGAGTTCAGGAAGAATTTACTGACGTCCTTAATGAGCCATTAATATTTTGAACATTGACTGACCTGAAATGACACCTTGTTACAATTTCAATGTTTGAATGCCCTCAGCTTGAGTTACCAGAAATGGAGGGTTTGAGTTATATAAGGAGAGACTGGATAGGCTGGATCTTTTTTCACTGGAGCTTAGAAGATTAAGGGGTCACCTTACAGAAGTTTATAAAATCATGAGGGGCATAGATGAAATGAATCTTTTCCCAAGGGTGGGGGAGTAAGAAACTAGGGGGATATTTTCAAGGTGAGAGTAGAATGATTTAAAAAAGATATGAGAGGCGACTTTTTTTAAAAACTACAGAGAGTGGTTCATATGTGGAAAGAACTGCCAGAGAAAGTGGGGGATATAGGTACCTCCAAAATTTAAATGACATTTGATTAAGTTCATGAAAAGGAAAGGTTTGTAAGGCAATGAATCAAATACAGACAAGTGGGACCAATTTAGTTTGAGTACATGGTTGGCGTGGTCAAGTTGGACTGAAAGGTCTGTTTCCTCGCTGTATGATTTTGTGGCTCTTTAACTACATCAAGTCCTTCTTTAAAATGGGTCTCGGTGTAAGATAGGAACTGGGCAGCAGAGTGTTGTAGAAGCTCAGGTTTCCAGTGCAAGATCCTGTTGAAAAAAATATTCCGTTATGAATTCGAGAAGGTGCATGAAAAATTCCAAGAATGGTTTCAGGGATGGGGAATGTCAGTTATATCGATAGATTGAAGAAGCTGCAGCTTTTCTCCTTGGAAATGCGAAGGTTCAGAAGCGATTTGACAGAGCTGTTTAAAATCATGACGGATCCTGAGAAAGTAGACAGGGAAAAACTGTTCCTGTTGGTGAGACGATCAAGAAACAGGGGCCACTGATCAAAACAGATTGACAAAAGAAGCATCAGCGATTGGAGGAACAATGTTGTGACGCAGTGAGTGTTCAGTATCTGCAATGGATGGCCTGAGAGGGTGGTGGAGGTTGATTTTACTTGAGGCTCAAAAGGGCAAGTTAAGAACAATGTGAGCTGAAAAGATAAGGAAAGACACGGAAAAGGGAAGTGAGTGGCACTGCGGTGAATGGCACTTGCAGAGAGCCAGCAGTGTATGATGGCTGAATGCCTCCTGTTCAGAAACCATGCTATGATTCTATGTGAGAGCCAGGACATCACTGGAATGTTTGGTGTTGAGCTGACAAAAGCATGGATGAAGACTTCAGCAGCAGATGAGATGAGGCATGAACCACACATTTATACAGTGAAGGCCCTTCATCCCTTTGAGTCTGCACAGACATAACGACTACTAAAAATGCACTAATCCCAATTTTCTGTACTTGTCCCAAATCCTTGAATGTTATTATATTTGAAGTGTTGATCCAAATATTTTTTGTAAGATTCTAAGATTTCCGGTCTCCACTACCCTTCCCACGCAGTGCAATCCAGACTCTCATCACGCATTGAGTGAAAAAGTTTTTTCCCCAACTCCTCTCTGAATCTCGTGCCCCTTACCCTAAAGCTATGCCCTCTCCTGTTGACCCCTCGACGAAGGGGTGCAGCTGCTCTCGATTCACTTTGTCCGCACCCCTCATTCATGTACCCCCTCTTTCCTCTCTGCTCTAAAGAAAATAATCCAAGCTTACCTAGTCTATCCTTAAAGCTCTACTTTTCCAGCCCAGGCAACATCCTCATGAACCTCCTCTGTACCCCTCCAGTGCTATCACAACCTTCCTGTAGTGAGGTGACCAGAACTGCACACACTACTCCAGCTGAGGCCTGACCAAAGCTCTGTACAACTCCAACACTACCTCTTTGCTTATATAATCTATGACAGGACTGATGAAAGCAAACGTACCATATGCGCTTTTGCCTATTCACGTGTTTTGCTGACCTCAGGAAATCTGTGAATAATTATCCCAAAATCCGTATGTTCCTCTAAGCTACCCAGTGTCCTGCCATTCATTAAGCACTCCCTCATCTTGTTTCTTCTTCCAAAGTGCATTATCTCATATACAGGCATAGAATCATAGAGATGTACAGCACGGAAACAGACCCTTCGGACCAACTCATCCATGCCAACCTCATCTAGTCCCATTTGCCAGCACTTGGCCCATATCCCTGGAAATCCTTCCTGTTCATATACCATCCAGATGTCTTTCAAATGTTGTAATTGCACTGGGTTCCACCACTTTCTTTGTAGCTCATTCCATACGTGCACCACCCTTTGCGTAAAAACGTTGCCCCTTAGGTCCCTTCTAAATTTTTCCCCTCTCACCCTAAACCTATGCCCTCCAGTTCTGGACTCCTCTACCCCAGGGAAAAGACCTTGTCTATTTACCCGGCCCATTCCCTTCATGATTTTATAAACCTCTATAAAGTCACTCCTTGGTCTTATAGATTAGAGATTAGATTAGATTACTTACAGTGTGGAAATAGGCCCTTCGGCCCAACAAGTCCACACCAACCCTCCGAAGAGCAACCCACCCAGACCCATTCCCCTACATTTACCCCTTCACCAAACACTACAGGCAATTTAGCATGTCCAATTCACCTAACCTGCACATTTTTGGACTGTGGGAGGAGACCGGAGCACCTGGAGGAAACCCACGCAGGGAGAATGTGGAAACTCCACACAGACAGTTGCCTGAGGCGGGAATTGAACACGGGTCTCTGGCGCTGTGAGGCAGCAGTGCTAACCCACTGTGCCACCGTGCCACCTGTGATGCCCTGATGCTCCATGAAAACAGCCTATTCAGCCTCACCCTGTAGCTCAAACCCTTTAATCCTGGCAACATCTTTGTCAATCTTTTCTGAACGCTTTCAAGTTTCACAACATCCTTCCAATAGGAAGGAGACCAGAACTGAACAACATCATGAGGATGTTGCCTGGGCTGAAAAAGGTTGGTGTGGACTTGTTGGGCCGAAGGGCCTATTTCCACACTGTAAGTAATCTAGCAGGGTAAATACCATCTGCCAAATATCTGCACATCTGACCAACCCATTGATGTCTTGCTGCAACTGACAACTATTTTCTTTGCTATTAACTACTCCACCAATCTTGGTGTCACCTGCAAATTTGATTAACATTCCCCAACATTTTCAGTAAGATCGTTTATGTATGTAACAAACAATAAGAATCGCAGTACTGATCCTTGTGGTGCACCGCTGGACACCAGCCTCCAGTCACTCAAATACCCTTCTACCATTACCCTTTGTGTCCTATTACTGAGCCAGCTTCTGATCCATCTCGCCATGTTTCCCTCAATCCCATGTGCTTTAACCTTCTTAATCAGTCTACCACGTGGGACCTTTTGCTAAAATCCATTAAAACTGCATCAACTGAATTTTGCTCATCCACATACTTGATCACATTTTTTAAATCTTCTCACAAATTTGTCAAGACATAAACTCCTGCTGACAAGGCCTTGCTGACTATTTCTAATTAAACCATACTTTTCTAAGTGGGTATTAGATTAGATTACCTACAGTGTGGAAACAGGCCCTTCAGCCCAACAAGTCCACACTGCCCTGCCGAAGCGCAACCCACCCATACCCCTACACTTACCCCTTACCTAACACTACAGGCAATTTAGCATGGCCAATTCACCTGACCTGCACATCTTTGGACTGTGGGAGGAAACCGGAGCACCCGGAGGAAACCCACACAGACACGGGGAGAACGTGCAAACTCCACACAGTCAGTCGCCTGAGGCGGGAATTCAACCTGGGTCTCTGGCGATGTGAAGCAGCAGTGCTAACCACTGTGCCACCGTGCTGCCCTATTTATTTGTTCGGTCCTTCATAATTTTCTTAGTTTCCTGATCACTGTCGTTAGACTCATTGGTGTGTTATTTCCAGATTCATCTCTGTCACCTCTCTTAAAAAGTGGAACCACATTTGCTGTCCTCTCGTCCTCTGGTACTTAGCCATGGTCAGAAAGGAATTAAAAATTTGTGTCAGGGCCCCTCCAATTTCCTGCTGCACCTCACACTGCAGCTTGGCATGCAATTCATTGAGGCCAAAGGATTTATCTGATTTTAAGTCCCGACACAGCATTCCGATTTCGTATGTCCAACTGTGCAAGGTCCTCGCAGTCCCTTTTCCTGAATTTCATACCTACATTCTCCTTTTCTAGGGTGAGGGCTGAAGAGAAGTACTTATTCAACACCCTATGAATATCCTGTGGCTTTGCACACAGGTTTCTCCCATCGTCCCTAATGGGCCTGACACTTTCCCTGGTTAACCTCTTTCATGTATTTATAAAATATCTTCGGATTCCTGTTTCCAAGTTTTTCATGCACTCTTTTTACACTACTAATTGATTTCTTAAGTTCCCTTTTGCAGTTTCTGTATTCCTGTCGGGACACAGCTAAATTGCTCACTTTAGATTCACTAAAAGCCCTATTTTTCTTCCTTATCCAGTCTTGAATTGTCCTAGACATACTGAGTTCTCTGAATTTATTGCTCCTACATGTACCCCTGCATGTTGGACCTGTACTCTCCCCAGCTCCTTTTTGAATGCTCCCCCCCGCCCCTTGCTCTGTTGTTGACTTTACCACAAGCAGCTTTCCCAGTCTACTGTGACTAGATCCTGCTTTATTTTAATAGTCTTCCCTCCCCTAATCCAAAGCCAGCTTTTGCAGGACATCTTTTCCCTTGTTCAGAACAAATATGAACCATAACGTGTTGTGGTTGCTCTCACCTAAATGGTCCCCCTCTGCCACATTGAACACTTGTCCAGCTCCTTTTCCCAGAACCAGATCCAGCACTGCACCATCCCTTGTTGGGCCTTCTACATATTGATACAGAAACCTTCCCTGGTTACACTTCAAAAACTTTGCCCCATCTAAAGCCTGGGTACTATGACTATCCCAAGTTATGTTTGTAAATTTGAACTCCCTTGGATAATTAATCAATTACTACTCTTACACACCTCTGTGAATTGTCTACATATTTGTTCCTCTATTTCCTACTGACTCTTTGGAGACATTTAATACACTCGCAGTAAAGTAGCTGTCCCATTAACATTCCTAGGTTCGAACTGCAGAGCCTCATTTGAAGATCCTTCCAAGATATCATCTTTCCTTATTGCAGTAATTGACTCCTTAATTAATAGTGCCACACCCATCACCCTTTTCACACCTTCATATGACTCGCCTGAAGATCCTATACCATGGAATGCTGAGTTGCCATTTCAGTCCTTCCCTCAACCATGTTTCTTTGATGGCAACAATATCATACTTCTATGTTTCATTCCACACCAATAACTAATCAATCTCACATATTATACACTGTCGCATTAAACTAAACACCATTCAGTTTTGCCGCTATAGGGAGAGGTTGAATAGGCTCGGGCTGTTTTCTCGGAGCGTCGGAGGCTGAGGGTGACCTTATAGATGTTTATAAAATTATGAGGGGCATGGCTAGGATAAATAGACAAAGTGGTAAAAACAATGACTGCAGATGCTGGAAACCAGATTCTGGATTAGTGGTGCTGGAAGAGCACAGCAGTTCAGGCAGCATCCAAGGAGCTTTGAAATCAGACAAAGTCTTTTTCCCTGGGGTGGAGGAGTCCAGAACTAGAGGGCAGAGGTTTAGGGTGAGAAGGGAAAGATATAAAAGAGGCCTCAGGGGCAATGTTTTCACGCAGAGGGTGGTATGTGTACAGAATGAGCAGCCAGAGGAAGTGGTGGTGGCTAGTACAACTGCAACATTTAAAAGGCATCTGGATGGGTATATGAATAGGAAGGATTTGGAGGGATTTGGGCCGGGTGCTGGCAGGTGGGACTAGATTGAGTTTGGAATATCTAGTCAGCATGGACGGGTTGGACCAAAGGGTCTGTTTCCGTGCTGTACATCTCTATGACTCTGACTCTTACCCTTTTGACACTCAACACTGTGACTTGCTTCATTTGCTGCAGCATGATGTGTCTCTGTTTCATCAATATTCTGGGTTCCCTCCCAGTGTGATTAGTTTACACTCCTCCTTACTGCACAAGCAAATCTACCTGCGAGAATACTGGTCCCAAACTGGTTTAGGTGCAAACTGTCCCATTTGTACATGTCTATCCTTCCCCGAAAATGGACTCAGTGATCCGGAAATCTAAGACCTTCCCTCTTGCACCAGTTGTTGAGCCAGACATTCACCTTTCCTAGTTTCCTACTTCTTAAGTCACTGGCATGTGACGACAGGAGTAATCCAGAGGTTACAACCATTGAAGTAGAACATAGAACAGTACAACACAGTACAGGCGCTTCAGCCCATGATGTTGTGCCGAGCATTCATCTTAACGTACAACCAACCTAACCGACACAACCCTCAACTTATTGCCATCCATGTGCTTGTCCAGCACTCGCTTAAATGTCCATAACGTCTCTGACTCTACTACCGCTGCTGGCAGCGCATTCCACATAGCCACCATGCTCTGTGTAAAGAACCTGCCTCTGACATCTTCCCCACACCTTCCTCTAAACACGTTAAAATTATGACCCCTTGTGGACAGCCATTTCTGCCCTCGGGAAAAGTCTGTGGCTATCGTCTCTATCTATACCTCATTAGCTTGTACACCTCTATCAAGTGTCCTCTCTTCCTTCCTCTCTCCAATGTGAAACGCCCAAGCTCACTCAACCTCTCTCTGCATAAGACAATCCCTCCAATTCAGGCAGCATCCTAGTAAATCTCCTCTGTACCTTCTCTAAAGCATCTACATCCTTCCTATAATGAGGCAATCAGAACTGGACACAATATTCCAAGTGTGGTCTAACCAGGGTTTTATAAAACTGCAACAAAACGTTGTGGCTCTTAAATTCAATCATATAGTTAATGAAAGCCAAAATACCACATGCCTTCTTAACAAGTCTATCAACTTGGGTCGCAGCTTTGAGCGATCTATGTACGTAGACCCCGAGATCCTGCTGTTCCTACACACTGCCAAGAATCATGTCTTTAACCCTGTATTCAGCATTCAAATTTGACCTTTAAAAATGAAATATTTTGCATTTATCCAGATTGAACTTTATCTGCCACTTCTCAGCCTAGCTCTGCATCCTGTCAATGTCTTGTTGTAGCCTGCAACAGCCCTCGATGCTATTTACAACACAACCGACCTTTGTGGCATAAGCAAACTTACTAACACCCTTCTACTTCTTCATCCAAGTCATTTATAAAAACTACAAAGAGCAGAGGCCCAAGAACAGATACCTGCAGGGCACTATCGGGCACCGACTTCCAGGCAGAAGTGCGGCATAACCTCTCTCTCACAAAGCCATGTTGACTATCCCTAATTAACCCATGCCTTTCCAAGTGCGTATTAATTCATTACATCTGATTTTTTTCCAGTAGTTTCCCGACCACTAATGGAAAACTCACCAGTCTGTAATTTCCTGGTTCATGTCTACAACTCTTCTTAAAAGTGGAATCTGATATCTCTGGTCTCTCCTGTGAGTAGGCTGAAATCATAGTAAAATTCTCGGTTCTGTGGGATCCTATGTCTAGCTCAACGAACGCCACTAGTAAAAAACAATCAGAAATATCAAATCGCTGACTGTGGGAGCTTGCTGTGCACACACTGGCTGCCACATTTTCGACAACAGTTCCACACACACAAGTATAACATTGGCTGCAAAAAGGCTTTAAGATATCTCTCTTCATGAAAGTGTATACAAGACTTTGTTTCTTCCATTTTCATAATGATCACAGAGTTGAGGTCTTGGAGCGATTTGTAAAGACCACACAGATTCAGTACAGGAAGAACTGACATTTGACAGTCCACAACATATTTATTTGGTTCCCACAGACACACAGAACTCAACGTTAGGAAATCAGTAAAAATCCTCAGACACTTTGCAGTTCCCAGATAATGACACCTCACCTTCTCATATTCAGGAATGAGCCATCAACAACACTCAGCCTGGAAATCAGAGGGAAATGCTTCCAATAACACACTCAATATCCAACACACAGCTCCAGTCACACAGTTCAGCACAAAGCACCGAGTAAACAGCTCTCTCAGCTGGATCCTCTCACACAGCATAAGGGACATTTCCACCCCTGACTACCCACAGGATAGTCAGACTGCCTGAAGATTGGTGTGGATATTATGGGATACAATTTGTATAAAAGCTGCTCCTTCACTCACCATCTCCTCACTTGGTTTTCAGTCCCTATAGGAAGTGAACCAGCTCTGGAAGAGGAAGAGGAGGCAATGGGCAGAGTGGGTGGGCTCTCTGATTGACGTCTCTCACAGTCAATCCAAATATTTCTGGAGCAACATGAGTTTCCAGAAACTTGGGAAACTGACCAATAAAATGGAGGTGACTTTGAGCAGCAGATCAGGTGGGGATTTAAACTTGTCATTGTCCCATCTGAATAAAACCTCACTTGTTACAGCTACTGTCTCAGTTCCCCTGGGAAATGTTTGACAGAGATTTCTAATGTGGGAATAGCATCCTTCATCATCAGAGGCTTTCAAACTGAGGACATCAGTGTGGGTTATGTGTCCTCAGATGTGTTTGACAGCAGATCAAAAGGAAGATCCACTGCATCCAAGACAGTGATGATGTGTCATGGTGGGATCAGCATATAGGGGACTGGGAGAAATACTAGAGACAGTCATAGAATCCCTACAGTGTGGAAGTAGGCCATTTAGTCCATTGAGGAGAAAGTGAGGACTGCAGATGCTCGAGATTCAAGTCAAGAGGTTGGTGCTGGAAAAGCACAGCCAGTCAGGCAGCATCCAAGGAGCAGGAGAATCGACATTTCAGGCAAAAGTCCTTAATCAGGAATGTCCAGTAAGTCTACATCTACCCTCCAAAGAGCATGCCGCCTGGACCCTGCCCATTCCCGGAACCCTACATATTGCATGGCTAATCCTGCTAACCTACATATCCCTGGACTCCTTGGGAAATTTCAAATAGCCAATCAAACTAATCAAGCTAAAACAGTTTACCTAAGGAAAGGGAGCAATCAGTTCTCCCAGTTCAGGTTCTTCTAGTTTTTTCAGCTGTAGCAGTCACAAGATGTTGGAGTCCAGAAGGGGTGCAAACCTTAGTGAAGGATTCCAAAACTGAATTTCTCTGAAATCTCTCTAGATTGGAATCCTTACTATAAGAATCTGTTTCAATTTACCTTTTTATCAAGGGGCATGTTTATGGAATGATGCTATATTGGAACAGTTAATTGGCAAAGTTGCTGTCTTGGGTCAGTTAGGTTTTCCAATAATTAAATTATTCTAAATTCCTCTTTCTTTGTTTGTGTTTGAACCAAAGGGTTTAAACAAATTCTGTTTTGCTGAAAACTGAGTAGTATACATCACACCTGGAACACGCATTTCACATCCACCTTTCAAATAAGAAAATGTTAGGGACTGGGCTACCTTCTTATAATATTTTGACAGGGTCTAGCCTGGTCTGTCACAATGATAACAGCAACTTTTAAAGAAGAGAGGGGCAATATTTGAAGAAAACGTGACTGTGAACAATCTCACTGAACATGAGCACTTTAGTGAGAATAGAGTCGAGTGAACAGAGGTGGGTCACATGGACAAGAAAAGCTCGGAGAGTGCATGAGGGGAGAAACGAGAGAAAGACGCGAGTTCAGAGCTAGGGACAGGAGGACATTTAATGGAGGTTTGTTCATGAGACCTATTGGAAGGGAGAGAAGTGGCAGAGACTGCTGATGGGATTAGTTTAATCTTATTTCCCTGCACAGAGAGATCACTGAAAAGGGAGCACAGATTTAAGTCATTGATGGAAGGATTTAAGCACAGTTGAGGAGTAATCTTTTCACTGAGGGATTTTCTGACAGAAGAGGCCTTTTCTGGAGTATGGCTGCACTTGCCAAAGAGGCATTGAGGATGTTTTTGGTTTTTCCTTAATGTGGGGATCCTCTATCAGTCTGTAGGCTGTTCCTCACTTTGGGAAACGACCCACTTTTCTCCATTTGTTTCACTTCTCCTGACACCAGGAAATTTGCGGCACGGTGGCACAGTGGTTAGCACTGCTGCCTCACAGCGCCAGAGACCTGGGTTCAGTTCCCGCCTCAGGCGACTGACTGTGTGGAGTTTGCACGTTCTCCCCGTGTCTGCGTGGGTTTCCTCCGGGGGCTCCGGTTTCCTCCCACAGTCCAAAGATGTGCAGGTCAGGTGAATTGGCCATGCTAAATTGCCCGTAGTGTTAGGTAAAGGGGTAAATGTAGGGGTATGGGTGGGTTGCGCTTCGGCGGGTCGGTGTGGACTTGTTGGGCCGAAGGGCCTGTTTCCACACTGTAATGTAATCTACATTTCACAGCTTCAGGAATCCAGAAACAAAGACAACCTGTAGCTCTGACTAGTTACCACTTTAAACCAAAACAAACTTTCAGGCTGC
Organism: Chiloscyllium plagiosum; assembly: GCF_037043375.1. Lineage (NCBI taxonomy): Eukaryota > Metazoa > Chordata > Chondrichthyes > Orectolobiformes > Hemiscylliidae > Chiloscyllium > Chiloscyllium plagiosum. Next base: position 63,189,499 of record NW_028270173.1, read on the forward strand.
TTATTTACAGAGGCAATAGCATTCTGTACACAATCTTGGGAAATTAGAAATTTATTCTTATACAATTACAGTCATAGAGTAACGGAAATCGGCCCTTCAGTCCAACTCATTCATGTTGACCAGCTTTCCTAAATATATCCCATTTGCCAGCATTTAGCCCATATCTCTCGAAAGTTTCCTATTCATACATCCATCCACTGCCTTTTAAATGTTGTAATTGTACCAGCCTTCACCACTTCCTCTGGCAGCTCATTCCATACCCACACCTCTGCATGAAAAGGTTGTCCCTTAGATCCCTTTTACATTTTTCCCCTCTCACCTTAAACCTATGCCCTCCAGTTCTGAACTCCTCCATCGAGGTAAAAAGACATTGTCTATTTACACTATCCATGCCCCTCATGATTTTATAAACCTCTGTAAGCTCATCCCTTAGCCTTTAACACTCCTTTGAAACATTATTTTATTTTCAGTCATTGCTGCGTTAGTGCATTTATCCCTGAGACTTCATCATTAAGATGGACACCCACATGCAGTACTGAAGGAGTGTGCACTGTCAGAGGTACCCTTTTCTCAAATTGGTGAAATCACAGCCCCATCTGCCCTTTGCAGGTGAATGTAAAATACCCCACAACTCTACGCTGCAGAAGAATCGGGAGTTAGCGCAGGTATCCTGGGCAATATGCATTCCACAATCCGTGTCATGAAAAGTGACCATCTGATCATTATCACTGTGTTGTTTGTGCGAGCTTGCTCTACACAAATTGGTTGCCATATTTTCTCCATCACGATACTTCCAAAAGCATTTCATAGACAGTAGAGAACTGATTAATGTATGAGTTATGGAAAATAAATGCATATTTTTCTTGGGGGGGGGGGGGGGGGAAGGAGGAATGTTCTGCTTCCTGTGAAATGGAAATTACTGACCCATTATTATCAAACCATTCCACAGTAACAATGACCAATATAGTGTGACAGGGCTCTTAATCTCAGATCCTGAGTGTTTCAGCGAACAGGAACACTTCATGCTGACTCACTCATCACACTCAGGATAGTTGTCCTCCTGTACAGCAGAATACTAACATTCCACATGATGTTAATCAAACACCTGTTTTCTCCTCCGCATTTGACCCTCCCCTTCCTTTCCCTAAGTACCCCTATTCCCCCACATCAAGTTCAATCATCACCACCCCCCCACCAAAAATATGGCCATCTCCCCCTCTTACCCTGTCTAGTCCTCACCTCCTTGATCACTGAGTCAGCTCTCCCTGAGGACAGGGCCCCCTCATTCCACATCCCCACATCTGCTCTCCATGAGGCCTTGGCCCTACCCTCCGGGCATCTCTGAAAGCTACATAAATCATACAGCAGATTCCTGAACAGCAGCCCTCATGACAAGGGTCGATGGGGAGGCGGGGCAGCATGGCAGCACAATGTGCGTGCAGGGGCAGAATTGAGTGCTGAGGGAGGGTCTAGTTGCATGAGGTGACCATGTCGCAACTCATATTCACTCCAAGTTAAAGAATGGCAGCTTCTGGAAAGTGTTTGCAAAACATGTCATTTTATGGACAGGAGCAGCATGTCACTGTCGAGACTGTTCATCTGGAGGAGGAAAGGTGTCAGCAGGGCCCAGCATCGAGGAGTGGGCACGATGGAAATGTCTGACCGTGGGATTCAAAGAGGGGAGGCTGCTGCTGAGGAGACAGGGCTCACCCAGTCTGGATTGCCCTCCCTACATTGACGACTCAGTACCTCAGCCACGAACCAATGCAGCATTTTGTCCCACGTGGTGAACAAACTTCTTCTGGATCTCTGTGAAATACTCTGGAGGAAGGATCAAAGTGACCAGCCAACTACACTCCATGGTGGTCAGCAGTGGGTTTTTGAGCAGCTCTCCAAGGCTGTGGGCTTGTACCTGGAAAGATCGTGACCAGCCAAGTTGGCACCTTTGCCTCTAGCCCCTGCCAGCTTGCCAGGCAGGGCACTTCAGTCCTGAGTCAGATTACACAGGTGTAGAGATGACATAATGCCTTAGCTGCAGTGGCATTGAGTTCACATGCCATTGATTGACCAGGAATCCGAACATTTTCTCTAGTTGATTTTGTGGACAATTTGCAGGAAACACTCTTTGACACTTGGTGGTTTCACACAAAAGCAAAACAACTGGACGTTAAATGAATGTAATGATACATTGCAGTTCCAAAGTGTAGGGACAACACTGATACACTCCAGTCCCAATGAAAAAGGCAGCACTGACACACTCCATTCCGAAGTACAATACAGGTCTGTTCAGTTATTGGACCCTCTCAGTGCCTCAAAATGAACACACATAGTTTTCTGCATAAGTTATAAATGCCTTTGTGTTTTATTCATAACTGGAAAGAAAGTCCAAAATATGTCAAAATTCCAATGTTTTGATTGATTTTTTTTCTCTGCAAACCATGTGATCAAGAACCTTTATTTGTACTTATTGATGATTTTTATGAATAAACAGTAATTTTGAAAAAAATATTAAAGTTTCTAGCACATTTGTAGCCGTTATAAAGAATGTGAGTGGTTTCATTTCATGATAAGGAATGCCTGATTTTTGAAATTAGATTGAAGCTGTAATGAGGAATGTCAAAATTTCCACTGTATTTTCTGTAGTTTTGTAAGGACATGTGTTTTTAGTTATGCTGTACTTACAGATAATTTTTGAGATTAAAAAGATTACATTAATACTTTAAAGGAAACCCAGCCTTTCTCATTTGATTCTTGGTTACATCATGTCTTTAATTAAAATTCAACCAAGGATCATACATTACTTTTACAATCATCTGTTTTGTGTCTGTCCACTATTTAATGCAGTAAGTTGCCAAATTCATGCCATGAATACAGAATCCAAAATGGCTGCTTCAGTCACATCATGTTAAAATAGCTTCCTTGACATTGTAAGCTATTAACGTGAATGCAATAACAAAAGTGTCAAATTCAAACAAAAAGTAACTATCCCCGGTCCGCCTATATGTCACAACAGAAGTTTGGTTTCTCTGATATTCCAGGAGCTTGGATAACTCTGTGAGAGCTTTATTACAGAACTCACACCAATGTGGTCTCAGTACATTGATGAACCAGGGGATTGGTGGAATGGAAGAATTTCTTTCTTCTGTGGTGTAAATTCTGTGGTGTTCCAGGAGGATCCAAAGCATCGCAAAAACTTTTCCAAAAACTTTGCCCTTGAACAGTTACTTCCCGACATAGATCCTCTATTGAAGAGCAAGTATGATGGCCTCCAGAATGATTTGTCATAAATCTTGCGTGTGAACAAGACTATGAGCAGTTTTGGTCCCATTATTGAAAAAAGATATAATTTCATTGGAGTTCAGAAAAGTTTCACTTGGGTGATCCCTGTTATGGAGGGATTGTCTTATGAGGAAAGGCTGAACATGTTGGAACTCCACTCACTGGAGTTTAGAAGAATCAGAGGTGATCTCATTGAAACATATAGGATTCTCAAGGGGTTTGACAAGCTGAATGTTGAGAGGATATTTTCCCTCATGGGAGAATCAAGAACCAGAAGGCCTAGCCTCAGAATTAATGGGTGTCAATTTAAGGTTGAAGTGAAGGGGAATTTCTTTTCTTGGAGGGTTATGAGCCTTTGGAACTCCTTGCCACAGAGACCTGTCGGGCGGGGGGGGGGGGGGGTGGGGGGGGGATGGGCAGAGTCCTTGTGTCTGCTGAAGGCAGAAAGAGACAGAATCTTGATCAGTTGGGGAATCAAGAGTTATGGGGAAAACACAGGGAAGTGCAAGTGGGAAATGTCAGATCAACCATAATCCTATTGAATGATGGAGCAGACGTGAAGGGCGAAGCGGCCTCCACCTGTTCCTATTTCTTATGGTTTTGAGCCCTGTTGGCAATTGATCATACACCTCAACTCTTGTCTTCCATATTGCTGTCCTTGGGTTACAGGTTGAACATGAGAAACTTTTTTTGGCCATTGAGAGATTTTATCAGCCTCTCGGGCCCACTCAACACCTCAGACTTGAACTGTGGGACTGAGTCAGTGGTTCATGAGGCTCGATGCATAATTGAAGTTCTCACAACATTTGCAACCACTCACACGTCTTCCCAACCTCCCCCTGGCCGATCACCCATAGCCAAACCTTCATACATGTTGGTTGTGGTGGAAGGCTCGAAACCACTGACCAGTTTCAGATCTGATGATATGTCAAAGCTCTCCTAACCGACCGATTCCAGATGACGCTTTCACAGCTCATCCTTCTCTTTTCGCAGTGTTTATCCTGTCTGCCTTCTCGGTTTGAAAGCTCTGATGATGAAGAATGCTATTCCCACACTGGAAATTCCTGTCAAACATTTACCAGGGGAACTGTGACAGCAGCTGCAATAAGTGAGGTTTTATTCAGATGGGACAGTGACAAGTTTAAATCCCCACCTGATCTGCTGCTCAAAGTCACCTCCATTTCCCAGTCAGTTTCCCAAGTTTCTGGAAACTCATGTTGCTCCAGAAATATTTGGATTGACTGTGAGAGACGTCAATCAGAGAGCCCACCCACTCTGCACATTGTCTCCTCTTCCTCTTCCAGAGCTGGTTCACTTCCTATAGGGACTGAAAACCAAGTGAGGAGATGGTGAGTGAAGGAGCAGCTTTTATACAAATTGTATCCCATAATATCCACACCAATCTTCAGGCAGTCTGACTATCCTGTGGGCAGTCAGGGGTGGAAATGTCCCTTATGCTGTGTGAGAAGATCCAGCTGAGAGAGCTGTTTACTCGGTGCTTTGTGCTGAACTGTGTGACTGGAGCTGTGTGTTGGATATTGAGTGTGTTTATTGGAAGCATTTCCCTCTGATTTCCAGACTGAGTTTTGTTGATGGTACATTCCTGAATATGGGAAGGTGGAATTATCTGGGAGGTGCGGAATATCTGAGAACTCTCACTGATTTCCTGTTGTTGAATTCTATGTGTTGGGAGCTGGTTGTTATCCTGCGGACTGTTCATGGTCAGTTCTGTCTGCATTTTGGGATCTGTGTGGTCTTTTCAAATCGGTCCAAGACCCCATCTCTGTGACCATTCAGAAAATGGAAGAAACAAAGTCTTGCATACATTGAGACACTTTCATGAACACAGGTCTCCGAAAGCTCTTTGCAGCCAATGATATGTTTTTGTGTGTGGAATTGTTATGGGAAATGTGGCAGCCAGTGTGTGGACAGCAAGCTCCCACAGTCAGCAATGTGATATTTCCGATCATGTCTTTTTTTCTGGTGGCGTTCATTGAGCCAGACATAGGATCCCACAGAAGCCAAGACTTTTAAAGTGAATTCAAACATTCCACTTTTTAAGAAGGATTTTAGAGATGAACCACATCCGTGGTAGGGAAACTATTAGAGAAAATTCAGATGGAGTGAATTACTACCCACTTGGAAAGACATGGGTTAATTAGAGATAGTTAACATGGCTTTTTATAAAGAGGTTATGGCTAACCTCAATGTCATATTCTCTGGATTACTCCTGGTGCCATTTGCCAGTGAGTTTTCAAGTTGGAAACCAGGACAGATGAATGCCTGGCTCAGGAGCTGGTGCAAGGTAGAGGGTTTTAGATTCCTAAATCACTTGGACCATTTTGTGGGAAGGTGGGACATGTACAGATGGGATAGTCTGTGCCTGAACCAGATTGGGACTGACACCCTTGCAGGTTGGTTCACTAGTGCTGTTGGAAAGGAGTATAAACTAGTCAGACAGGGGACGGGCCCAGAATATTGATGAAACAGAGAGACATCATGCTACAGCAAAGAAAACAAGTGAGTTCAGCAATGTTGAGTGTTAAACAAGCAAGGCTGGATAGTCATTAACGTAAGACTGTAATACGTCTGATTGATGAGTTAATGGTGTGGATTGTAACATGCAAGTATGATGTTGTTGCCATCAAAGAAACATGACTGAGGGGAGGGCTGGACTGGGAACTTAGCATTTGAGAGTATAGGATCATTAGATGAGACAGAGGAGTGTGTAAAAAGGGTGGTGGTATAGCACTATTAGTTCGGGATTAGTTACTGCAATAAGGATCTTGGAATGATCCTCAAATGAAGCTTTGTCGTTAGAACTAGGAATGTTCAGGGGGCAGATACTTTACTGGGAGTGTATAAAGGGCCCCAAAGAGCCCTTTATAGACTCCCAGTGTAGAAAATAGAAGAGCACATATGTAAGCCATTCAAAGAGGTGTTTAAGCGTAATAATTGGTGAATTATGCAAGGGAAGTTCAATGTTCCCAACATAAATTGGGAGTGTCATAGAAAATCATGAAACATATATGGCAAGTTTTTTGAATGCAGAGGGGCCAAATAGGGGCATTTCTGTGCTGGATCTCGTTCTGGGGAGAGAAGCCGAACAAGTGTTCGATGTGGCAGTGGGGGAATGTGGAGGTAATAGCAACCACAAAACGATATGGTTCAAATTTGCTTTGGACAAGGAAAAAGACGGCCTGCAAAAAAAGACTGTGGATTTGGGGAAGGTAGATCTTTATTAAAATAAAGTAAGATCTGGCCACAATAGGCTGGGAACAGCTTCTTACGAGAAGGTCTGCAGCAGAGTAATGGGGAATATTCAAAAAGGAGCTGGGGAGAGTGCAGGTCCAACATGTACCCTTTAGGGGAAATGTAGGAGCAATATGTTCAGATAACTCTTTGACAATTCAAGGGTGGACAAGAAACAAGTGCCTATTTTAACAAGTCTTAAGGGAGCAATTCAGTTGTGGCCCTCCAGGAATATAGCAAGTGCAAGAAGGAACTTATCATAGCATCAGAAGAGCAAATATGTGGCATGAAAAGCTTGTGAATAGGATTAGGGCGCATCCTAAGATACTTTATGAACATGTTAAAGGGATAGGGTTAACCAGAGAAAGTGCAGGGCCCTAGAAATCAAGGTAGAAACCTGGATGTGAAGCCACAGGATATAAAGTGAATACTTGTCTTCAGTGCTCACTCTGGAAAAAGAGAAGGTACAGAATTAAGGAAAAGGTACTGAGGAACCTGCGCAGTTGGACATAGGAATTCGGAAGGTACTGGAGGCTCTTTCGGACTTAATGTCAGACAAATCACCTGGCCTGGATGAATTGCATCCCAGGCTGCTTTGGGAGGTGAGGCAGGATTTTTTTTAAAAATTAGATTAGATTAGATTACTTACAGTGTGGAAACAGGCCCTTCGGCCCAACAAGTCCACACCGACCCGCAACCCACCCATACCCCTACATTTACCCCTTACCTAACACTACGGGCAATTTAGCATGGCCAAATCACCTGACCTGCACATCTTTGGACTGTGGGAGGAAACCGGAGCACCCGGAGGAAACCCACGCAGACACGGGAAGAACGTGCAAACTCCACACAGTCAGTCGCCTGAGGCAGGAATTGAACCCGGATCTCTGTTGCTGTGAGGCAGCAGTGCTAACCACTGTGCCACCGTGCCGCCCAATAAATTTTTACAATTCTTGTCTGGCCAGGGGAGAGTGCCAGAGGACTGGAGGGCGGCAAATGTCGTTCCATGTTTTAAGAGAGGAGATAGAAATGAATCAGGAAAGACCAATGAGTTTGCCATCAGTGGTTGGGAAAGTATTGGAGAAAATAGTGAAGGAGCAAATTAATGTCTATTTGGAGGCTATGCTTTGTTGTTGGCTCATTCCTGAATATGAGAAGGTGAGGTGTCATTATCTGGGAGGTGCAAAGTGTCTGAGGATTCTTACTGATTTCTTATTATTGAGATCTCTGTGGTTTGGGGACTGGTTATCATCCTGGAGACTGGGATTAGTCAGTTCTATATGTAGGTATTGGGACTTGATTATTATTCTGGGACACTGATATTTTCAGACCAAGGGGCTGTTTCCTCAATGGAACTGCAATGCTGAGGGTGTGTTGCCTTGTTTGGTAGCAGTACATAGATACACGGGTCTATCTATAATCTCAAGTATATCCCATTACTTAGTGGATCATGGAGGTGTATCTGTGATTGATCTTCATACTCTGTCCTTTCTCTGTCGCTTCAAACCTTTAGGGGAAAAAAGTCTCAGACTGAATATTAACAATTAATCTCCCATTGATAATAGTTTGTGGAATTGAGTCCAATCTTCTGCAACTCTTAAAGTTACAGGGTGTTTTGGCTTTTCACTCCTGAAATGTCTGCCTCTAATTTTTAGCAAAGCCCTTATCCCATACTCCCTGGGGTGGAGGAATCCAGAACTAGAGGACATAGGTTTAGCGTGAGAGGGGAAAGATTTAAAAGAAACCTAAGGGGCAACTTTCTCACGCAGAGGCTGGTGCATGTATGGAATGAGCTGCCAGAGGAAGTGGTGGAGGTTGATACAATTACAACATTTAAAAGGCACCTGGATGGGGATTTGAATAGGAAGGGTTTAGACGGATATGCGCCTTGTGTTGGCAAATGGGACTAGATTAATTTAGGATATCTGGTCGGCATGGATGAGTTGGACCGAAGGGTCTGTTTCCGTGCTGTACATTTCTAAGACTCTATGAGTCCATGACAGTGAAAACAGTTTAATAACTTCAATGCTTTGAACAGATCAATCATTAATTTCTAATAACTCTGAGGAATATAACCCAAGTTTGTTTGATCTCTCCTACTAAATTAACCCTTGCAATCCATGGTTTATTGCACTAAACCTTCACTGCACTCCTTCCATGAGGCTTTTCCTTGTATTATTGGATTTTGTAGTGGTTGTGTGGGACTGGAGTCATATAGAGCTGTACAACATGGAAACAGACCCTTCTGTCCAACTCGTCCATGCTGACCAGCTATCCTAAATTAATGTTGTCCCATTTGCCAGCATTTAGCCCATATCCCTCTTAAATCCTTCCTACTCAGGTACCCAACCAGATGCCTTTTAAATGTTGTAATTAAACCAGCCTCCATCACTTCCTCTGGCCTTCCATACTTGTACAAGACCCTGTGTAAAAAGTTTGTCCTTTTTGAATCTTTCCCCTCTCATCTTAAACCTCTAGTTTTAGACTCCCCTACCCTGGGGAAATGACTTTGGTTGTTCACTCTATTCATGCGTCTCATAATTTTAAAAACCTGTATAAGGTCACCCCTCAGCCTCTGATGCTCCCATGAGAACAGCCCCAGCTTATTCAGCCTCTCCCTGTAGCTCAAAATCTCCAACCCTGGCAACATGGTTGTAAATCATGACTGAATCCTTTCAAGTTGGGCAACATCCTTCCTATTAGCAGGGAGACCAGCATTGAATGCAGTATTCCAAACTTCCCTAACCAATGTTCTGTGCATCCACAACACAACCTCCAAACACCAATATTGTACAATTGACCAATAAGTTTAACACCTAGACGTTTACACGGTGCTTCATGCTGAACTGTTTGCCTGGAGCTGTGTGTTGATATTGAGTGTGTTTATTGGAAGCATTTCCCTTCTGATTTCCATGCTGAGTTTTGTTGATAGTTAATTCCTGAATATGAGAAGGTGAGGTGTAATTACCTGGGAGGTGAAGAGTGTCTAAGGATTCTAACTGATTTCCTAACGTTGACTTCTGTGTGTGTTGGGAGTGAGTTATTATCTTGTGAACTGGAAATGAAAGACGTCGATGCTCAGCCTCACTCATGCTAGGCTAGTCTATGATAGGGTGTGATTCTATGAAGGATTGTCCATCATTATCCCTGGGTCTCACTGTCATTTCCCGATATTGGTCAGCATCAGGCACATCTGGTTCAGGATGAGTGCAAAATCCAATTATAGGAGAGACCAGCAATGCCCTGTCTCAGTTCATCTGCTGTTGAACCCCTCACTCAACTATTCCAATGCTTTTCTGGCTGCTATCACATTTTGCTCTGTGAACCTGACCTCCCCCCAAACTCTGCTGCCCAGATTCCAACTGACACCAAGACCCGTTCCCAACCACCCCATACACACCCAATTGGCTCCTGGTCAAGCAAGATTTTGATTTTAAAAGTCTCATCCTTTTTTGTGAAACCCTCCATGCTTTGACAGTCTTTGTAATATCCAAAACAATGCTGCCATTGTACCTGAATACACATTTATTGAAATATCTTTTAATGCCTATTTTAATAATCTTAACCTGTAGACCTCAATCTTTCCCAAAAGCCTGGGCTTAGATTTGGTAGTTTTGTCCACTGCTGTGGCTGATACCTAAGCTTGGAATATGCTCCGTTTTGTCCTTGGTTGTTTTCTGAATGTTGCTTGTGTTTTCAAATTTCACCCCAAGTCCTTTAACTCCCTCCACAACTCCCCCCAACCTTTCTGTAACCTCTTCAGAAATAAAAGGACTAACTTTCATTTTGGTTGAACCCTTCATAAGCACCTGATGTCCTAATGCACTTTGTCGCCAGCGAAGTTCTGTTGAAGTGTGCTAGCTGTTGTAATGGAGGAAATCTGGCAGCCAGTGTGTGTAAGACAAGATCCTAAGAACAGCAGGTGATAGTGACCAGATGGTATGTTTTTATTGATGTTGGTTGAAATATTGTTACAGATTGCGGAGAGTTTGATAAATTTTAAAACCGATTTCAATTCCCACTGACCAACTTAAAGACATTGCAGAGATTTCAACTTTTAAAACCTTTAATCATACAAACAAATACAAATCAACATTTACAGAGCAAGAAACCATCAGAACTGCTGATGCTGAATATCAGAAACAAAAGCATAAATTACTGAACAATGTAGGTCTGGCAGCATCTATGGAGAGAAAGCTGAGTTTCAGGTCCACTGACCCTTCTTCAGTACTGATGACAGCGAGGAAAAGGTTGATATTTATGCAGAGGAAGGGGTGGGGGAAGCAGGAGGAATAAATGATAGGTGGAGATAGAGCCATTGACTAAGCAGTACCCTAGTTGGCAACTGTTACACTGCACTACAGAAAGGGTACAGCCCTTTAACATTTGACATGACTGAACATCCACATCACTGTTATACTTTATGGTGTCAGAAGTCGCATGACACTAGGTTATCGTCCACCAGGTCATTGAATGAAGCAGCTGAAGGTATTTGGGCCGAGGACACTACCCAGAGGAACTCTTGCAGACATGTCCTGGAGCTGAGATGTCTGACCTCCAACAACCATAACCATCTTCTTAGTGACAGATAAGACTCTAATTGTTGGGAGTTTGCTCCGATCGATTTCAGTTTTGCTAGGGTTCCTTGATGCCACTCTTGGTCGAATGCAGCCTTGATGTCAAGGATTGTCATTCTCACCTCACCTCTGGCGATACTGACCATAATATGGTTACGTTTGCAATAGCAATAGCCAGGGATGCGTATGTACCATAGGGAGAGAGGTATAACTGGGGGAAAGGCAAATTTGATGCAATTGGGCAAGAATTAGGATGCATAGGATGGGGCAGGGGATGCACACACTTGAAATGTGGAGCTCATTCAAGGAACAGATACTGTGGGTACTTGATAAGTATATACCTATCAGTCAGGGAGGTAGTTGTCAAGAGAAGGAGCCATGGTTTACTAAAGAAGTTGAATCTCTTGTCAAGAGGAAGAGGAAGAATGAGAGGATGAGGTGTGAAGGCTCAGATGAAAGTTATAAGTTAGCCAGAAAAGATGTAAAGAGAGGGCTAAGAGGAGCCAGGAAGGAATGTGAAAAGTTGTTGGCAGATAGGACCAAGGAAGACCCTAAGGTCTTCTATAGATGTATCAGGAATAAAAGAATGACTCGAGTAAGGTTTGGGCAAATCAAAGATAGTTGTGCAAAGTTGTGTGTGGAATCTGGGAACTTTTCATCAGTATTCACATTGGAAAAGGGCAATGTTAGTGAGAACACGGAGATACAGACTACAAGATTAGATGGGATTGAGATTGACAAAGAGGAGGTTTTAGCAATTTAGGAAGATCTGAAAATAGATGGGACCCCTGGGCTAGATGATATTTATCCTTGGATTCTCTAGGAAGGAAGGGAGGAGATTGCAGAGCCTTTGGCTTCGAGCTTTATATCGCCATTGTGCCAGAAAACTGTAGGATAGCAAATGTTGTTCCCTTGTTGAAGGAGGGACAACCCTGGTAATTATAGACCAGTGAGCCTTACTTCGGTTGTGGATAAGGTGTTGGAAAAGGTTATAAGAGGTAGGATTATTACTCATCTGGAAAGGAATAATTTGATTAGGGATAGTCCACACGGTTTAGTGAAGGGTAGGCCATGCCTCACTAATCTTATTGAGTTCTTCTAGAAGGTGACAAAACAGGTGGATGAAGGTAAAGCAGTTAATGTGATGGATATGGACTTCAGCAAGGTGTTTGATAAGGTTCCACATGGGAGGCTATTGCACAAAATATGGAGTTTAGGGAATGAAGGTGATTTCGCGGAATGGATCAGAAATTGGCTAGCTGAAAGAATACAGAGGGTGGTGATTGATGGGAAATGTTCATCTGGAGCTCAATTACCAGTGTGCTGCAAGGATCTGTATAGGGGCCACTGCTGTTTGTCATTTTTATAAATGATCTGGATGTGGGCTTAGAAGGATGGGTCACTAAATGTGCGGCTGAGACTAAAGTAGGTAGAGTTGTGGATAATGCCGAAAGATGTTGTGGGTCCCAGAGGGACATAGATAAGGTGCAGAGCGGCTGAGAAGTGGTAAATGGACTTTAATGTGGAAAAGTATGAGGTTGTTCACTTTGGAAGAAATAACAGCAATGCAAAGTACTGAGCTAATGGTAAAATTCTTGACAGTGTAGCTGAACAGAGAGAGCTTAGTGTCCAGGTGCATAAATCCCTGAAAGTTGCCATCCAGGTTGATAGGGTTGTTAAGAAGGCATATGGTGTGTTGGCGTTTATTGGTCGGGAGATTGAGTTTTGGAGCCATAAGGTCACGCTTCAGCTGTACAAGACACTGATAAAGCAGTACCTGGGGGACTGCATGCAGTTCTGGTCACTGCATTATAGGAGGGATGTGGAAGCTTTGGAAAGGGTTCAGAGGAGATTTACTGGGATGTTGCCTGGTATGGAAGGGAGGTCTTATGAGGAAAGGCTGAGGGAACTGAGGCTGTTTTTGTTGGAGAGAAGATTGGGAGGTGACTTAGTCGAGACATAAAAGACAATCAGAGGGATAGATAGGTGGACAGTGAGCGCCTTTTTCCTGGATGGTGAAGGCTAACAAGAGGGGACATAGGTACAAATTGAGGTGTGATAGATTTTCGACAGATATTAGGGGTAGTTTCTTGACTCAGAGAGAAGTAGGGGTGTGGAACGGCCTGCCTGCAGCAGTACTAGACTTGCCAATGTTAAGGGCATTTAAATGGGCATTTGACAAGCATATAGATAATATTGGAACGGTGTAGGTTAGATGGGCATCAGATTATTTTCACAGGTCGGCGTAACATCAAGGGCTAAAGGGCCGGTACTGCACTGTAAAGTTCTATGTTCTGGAATTCAGCTCTTCTGTCCACGTTTGAACCAAGGCTGTAATGAGGTAGGGAGATTAATTGCCCTGGTGGAACCCAACTGGGCATCACTGAACAGTTTGTTGCTGAGCAGATGCTGCTTGATAGCACTGTTGACGACACCTTCCATCACTTTACTGATGATCAAGAGTAGACTGATGGGATGATTGTTGGCTGGGTTGGACTTTTCCTGCTTTTTATGTGCAGACATACCCTGGGCAATTTGCCACGTTTTTGGGCGGGTGCCAGTGTTGTAATTGTTGCACTGGAGCAGTTGAACTAGGGGAGCAGCAAGTTCTGGAGCACAAGTGTTCAGTATGATGTTAGTGTGTGCAACCCTTGCAGTATCCAGCGTCTCCAACAGTTTCTTGATATCACATGGAGTGAATTGAATTGGCTGAAAACTGGTAATGCTGGGGACCACTGAAGGAGGCCAAGAATGATCATCTACTGGCGTTGTCTGGCTGAAGATTGCTGGAAAAGCTTCCGCCTTATCTTGTGCCCTGATGTGCTGGGCTCTTCCATCATTAAGGATGGGGAAACTTGTGGAGTTTCCTCCTCCTGCAAGTTGTTACATCATCCACCACCATTCCCAACTGGACATGGCAGGACTGTAGAACTTAGATCTGGCCCTTTGGTTGTGGGCTCGCTTGGCTGTGTCTGTCACTTGCTGCTTATGCTGTCTGGTAGCTTCTCCAGGTTGACTCCTCATCTTCAGGTATGCCCGGTGCTGCGCCTGGCATACCTCCCACACTCTCCATTGAACCAGGGTTGATCCCCTAGCTTGATGGTAATGTTTGAGTTGGGGATATCCTGGGCCATGAGGTTGTAGATTATGCTGGAGTACAATTCTATTGCTGTTGATTTTCCACGGCGCCTCTTGGCTGCTCAGTCTTGAGCTGCTAGTGCTGTTGGAAATCTGTCCCATTAAACATGGTGATAATGCCACATGAATGGGCAACTGTCTGTGTGGATTTTGCACATTCTCCCTGTGTCTGCGTGGGTTTCCTCTGGGTACTCCGGTTTCTTCCCACACTTCAAAGATGTCCAGGTTTGGTGAATTGGCCATGCTAAGTTTCCCATAATGTTCAGGTGTGTGTAGGTTAGGTGTATTAGTCAGGGGTAAATGTAGGGTAATTGGGTATGGGAATTACTCTTAGGAAGGTTGGTGTGGGCTTGTTGGGCTGAAGGGTCTGTTTGCACACTGTAAGGATTCTATTGATTCTATAAAAAATGATGGAGGTTATTCTCAATGTAAAGGTAGGATTTTGTCTCCACAAGGATTGTGCTGTGGTAGCTATTACCAATACTGTCACGACAGATGCATGTGCAGCTGGCAGATTGGTGAGGATGAGGTCAAGTATGTTTTCCCCTCATGTTGGTTCCCACTTGGCCTATTGCAGACCCAGTTTAGCAACTATGTCCTTTAGGACCTGACCAGCTTGATCAGTGTTACTGCTACTGAGCTACTCTTGGTGTGAATATTGAAATATGCCATCCAGAGTACATTTTCTGCCCTTGTCATTCTCAGTGCTTCCTCTCAGAGTTGTTCAATATGGAGGCGTACTGATTCATAAGCTGAGGGAGGATGGTATGTGGTAATCAGCAATAGGTTTCCTTGCCCATGTTTAACCTGAATCCACAAGACTTCATGGGTCCAGAACCAATGTTGAGGACTCCCAGGGTAACTCCTGAAGAACTGTGTACAAACTATGCAGCCTAAAATCTATGCGATACTGTTTCTCACAGGCCTGTGTTACATTCACTAGATTCAGACATGGACTTGAATGCATCACCTCCTGCTACTGCTGATGGCTCGCTGCACCTCATGTACACCCAGCTTTTGGATCAATCCAAAGTCTACTTCCCTAGTGATGGTAAAGTACTCCTTCATCAATGGGGATGTGAGTGATAGTTTCTCATGGAGCCCTGATACTCCATGGAGTCACTAGTAAGGACTTTTCACCTGCCAATAGAATGAGACATTCCCAGGGATAGTGGTTCAGGAGCCTGGGATGTTTCCAGATTGACATAATTCAGTATGTATCCCTGCTATTTGACCAGTCTGTGGGCAACTCTACTTCACTTAAGGACTTGTCCTCCAATCTTGCTAAGAGAGATTTTTCTGGGCTGAAGTCAGCTTCATTTCTTTCTTGTCAAATACCCGGGCTGTCCATATCTCTCTGATTTTTCTCTTATTATTGGATTTTATAGGTTGTTTAATCATTGTTTGCTTAATCACCTCAGAGGGTATTTCAGAATCAACCATGTTTTTTGGGACTGGAGTCACATGTAGACCAGACCAGGCAGTTGGAGCAGGTTCCTTTCCCTGAAGGACAACATCTATGTTTTTACGATCACCGGGGAGTTTTCATCTTTTTATTTTGAATAATTTGCATAAATTTAGCACAATTTGTTAAATGCCAAGATTTATTAACTTCACCTCCACAACATGGTTGAAGTGAAGAGGAGAGATGCCTTTAAGGGAAAGCGAGGTAAATACATGAGGAAGAATGGAACAGAAGGATCTGCTGATAGTGTCAGGTGAAGAGGGATGAGAGGAAGTGTGTACAACAGCAGGCATCAATTGGGCCAAATGGCCTGTTTCCCAATGTAATTTACTATATGTAAATTTCTGTGCTTGGATTTGAATTATCAGTCTCTGGATTTCTAATCCAGCACCTGAATTTCTATCCAGCTGCCACACCTGAAGATACATTTATTGAAATGTCTTATGCCTTCTTTAAATATTTCACCTGAAGGCCTTAGTCTTTTCCAAAAGCCTGGGGCTGCATTTAGTAGTTTTGCCCAGTGCTGTAGCTGAGAGCTGAATTTGGGGTGTGCAATCTGAGTGAGTGCAGTATATCTAATTTCCGACAATGAACCAGATTCCTTAAATCAGCTACACTGAAGGAATATGTTTCTGTTTGCCCATTGTGTTTTTAGAATATCGAATACTGAACACAGAACAGTACAAGACTGGAACAGGACCTGTAGCCCACCATGTCTGGATCCAAAATGATGTCATACTTTTTTTTTCATATTTTATTTACAAACCCCATCTGCACATGGTCCATATCCCTTTATTCTCAGCCTGTTTGTGTGTCTGTTTAGCTGCTTCTTGAATGTTGCTATTCTATCTGCTTCTATCAATTCCCCCGTAGCACAGTCCAGGCTTTTCTGAAATAATTTCGGAAATCAAGGAAGAGATTTCTAAATCTCTACTTAATTCATATTTCTCTTGAATTTCTTTTTATGATAAATGCATGCACTAAGGGTACGAATACTCCTCATTGGCATGGCTTAAGCTCAGAGTGAGTTGACAGCCCATTTTCCACATATCCGACTGCATTTTCCATTGCATCCACAGTCTTTGGGAAGATGGGGATCTCTGTGGAGGAAAGAAAGTAGTCACATTGTCTGCTCCTGGTCACTATCTAGTGTCCTTTTAGGATACAAAGGAAGGCTGACCGTTGAATGAAGTAAAATGACTCATATTTGATTTCCCATAGTCCCTTCAGCAAAGGAGGACAGGAAGTTAGGTTTTAGATTTTTTTTTAGATTACCTACAGTATGGAAACAGGACATTTGGCCCAACAAATCGACACTGACCCTCCAAAGAGTAACCCACCCAGACCCATTCCCCCACCCTATATTTACCACTGACTAAGGCACCTAACGCAATTTAGTGTGGCCAGTTCACCTGGCCTGCACATCTTTGGGCTGTGGGAGGAAACCAGACCACCCATGGGAAACCCACACAGACATGGGGAGAATGTGCAAAATCCACACAGACAGTCGCCCGAGGCAGGAATTAAACCCAGGTCCCTGGCGCTGTGAGGCAGCAGTGCTAACCACTGAGCCACCATGCCACCTGGTGAAAGCTGAATTTTTCCTTTTCCTGTTTCACAGAAGGACTACATCATACTACATCGGAGAATACAGAGAGGATAGACACCACAGATAGATCCTGACCATCACCCAAAGAACAACTACACAACTATGGAAAGACTTTCAGATACTTCACAGTATTGCTCAACACAGAGAAAGTTGTGCAGCGAAACCATCATCTGGGTCAGGGGACATTTCATCAGATCTGAAACTGATAGTGCTGTGAAGTGTTCCATCAGAACCAACCTTTCTGAAGCTTCAGCTCTGCTGATCAGTCAGATTGAATCTGGAAAGAAATCTGAGTATTTCCAAGTGTGGTGAGAGCTTCAGTTATGCATTGAGCCTCTTGAAGCACTGACTCATTCCTGCAGGTGAGAGATTGTTCCAGTGTGAGGTATGTGAGAAAGCTTCTTCGGTCTTCATGGATACAAATTTATAAGTGTGAACACAAGACCAGCATAATGGAAGAGAAAGCCTTCAAGTGTGAGGTGTGCAGTAGAGCCTTTGCACATGCATCAACGCTGGTGAATCACAGACGGATTCACACTGGTGAGAAACCATTCATGTGTGAGGTGTGTAATCAGGGGTTTGCACAGTCCTCAGGCCTGGTGAAACATCGGCGCATTCACACAGGGGAGAAACCATTCATGTGTAATGTGTGCGACAAATCATTCTCACAGTCATCAAATCTCCGTGTGCACCAACACATTCACACCGGCGAGAAACCGTTCATGTGTAAGGTGTGCAACAAGTCATTCTCTCGGTCATCGCCCTTCCTCATACATCAATACATTCACACTGGAGAGAAACCATTCACGTGCCAGGTGTGTGACAAATCATTTTCGTCTTCCTCGGATCTACGCATACATCGACGCAGTCACACAGGGGAGAAGCCATTCACATGTGAGGTGTGCAAGAAAGCATTCTCATCATCATCGGATCTCCGCAAGCACCAACGGGTTCACAGTGGACTGAAAACCTTTATCTGTGAGCTCTGTGACAAATCCTTCTTGGAATCGTCGAACCTTCGCAAACACCAACGAATCCACAGGGGGGAGAAACCATTCAATTGTAAGGTTTGTGACAAATCATTCTCGCAGTCATCGAATCTCCTGGTCCATCAGAGGATTCATACAGGAGTGTAACTCTTCATGTGGGAGATGTGAAATCCAGTATTTTGGATGTTATTGAATCTTCTCTGTCAGTAAGGGGATCCACAGAGGGAGTAACGCTTTCTCTGTGAGGTTTGTACAGAATGTCTGATCGTGCTGTTGACCTTTCTGGGGTATCACAGGAAAAGCACAGGGGAGAAACTGTTGAATTGTGACATTTGTGGAAAAATACTTCCACTCATTCTTCCAATTTCTTGAAGTGACAATGGATCCATGCTGATGAGAAACTATTTCAGTGAAAGTGTGTGACAAGACTCTCACAGTCAGTGTAATCCCTGGTCTACCAGTGTGCTCAGGGATGGGAGAAACCATGTTTGTGTGAGCTCTGTAATGAAGATTTCATGCAGTTCCTGGAGCCTCTGGGGCATTTTTGAATGTACTCTAGGATCTACCTAACTAAGTTCTTCCCCAAATCGTTATCGGTATGT
This sequence comes from Chiloscyllium plagiosum, assembly GCF_037043375.1. Lineage (NCBI taxonomy): Eukaryota > Metazoa > Chordata > Chondrichthyes > Orectolobiformes > Hemiscylliidae > Chiloscyllium > Chiloscyllium plagiosum. Next base: position 63,208,410 of record NW_028270173.1, read on the forward strand.
TTACCTGTGCACAATCTCACTGTGCAGGGTGTTCAGTGGGACTGGGACACAGAACAAGAAGCAGCTTTCACTCCCATCAAACAACTAGTGATGACATCACCAGTGCTGAGGGATTATGATGTAACAATGGAGTCACCCTGCAGTGTGATGTCAGTGAAACAGGACTTGGAGTAACCCCCAGGCAGTGAGGACAACCCGTTGTGTTTGTATCCAGATAGAGAAAGAGAGTTTGTGTATTGGCTTTGAGTGTGGGCATTTCAACTCGTGCTGGTTTGGGAGAGAGGCAGTGATTGTGCAGTCTGAACACAAGCCATTTCAAAGCATTTTCTTCTCAAACCATTTCTGTCTGCTTCAAAGCATTTGAACAGGACTTTACTTTGTTTTGTTTGATAGTCAAGTCCAAGAAAGCAAGCTCTGCAGAGATGTTGTCACCTCAATTGCACTCAGTGAAAGCAATTGAGCAAATCTTTTGTTTAACCACTGTCATCGAGGTACAACCCGAGGGGTTGCTCCTGTCCAGAATATACTGCTGAGGCAGATCAGTTGAGCATCCAGAAGACAGGCGAATACTCGGCACTTACATGGGAAATCAGCAAGGAGTTCACGTTGATAATGGTAAGCCTGTGGTTCAGTAGCTGGAGTATAGGGGAAGCATCAGCCACTTATCTCCATTGGTTGTGTTACAGTCTGATGCCGACAGAATAAATTCTACAGCCTGGGTTCAGCAGACAATTCTGATCCCAGCACCGGATAGTCAGTGATGCACGCTAATGTTTTCCAGTTTATCACCTGGACTGATCCATGTTTGTGGTAGAATATGTGTTTTTGGCGGTGGGGAAAGAGCCCTTTCAAAGTATTGAAACTTCCCAGGCTTTGTGCAGAAGAGAATGTTTGAGATGAAATGTGAATATCACCTCATGTTCTGCACTGAAATAAAATGACTTGCCTTGCCTTTTATATCATGACCAATTTAAGGTGTTCTGGAAGGGACCCTTACAAACATTACAAATAAGATATACAGTGAGATTAATGAGATGTTCCACAGTCATGTGGTGAGCTAACATTTTCTATGGATAGAAAAAGAAAGTGCTAGTCCTTGAGACCATTTGAAATACAGGCAGAGGTTAGTCTTTTAGCCACTTGAATTGGCTTCAATAAGATCATTCCTTGCCTTTCCCTGTAAATCTTAATTCCCTTACTGATCATAGAATCTGCCTCTCTCAGCCTCAAATATGCACAAGGACTCTGCCCCACAGCTCTCTTTGGCAATGAAATACAACACTCCGAAATGAAATTCATGCTTAACTCAGTGCATATATTTAGCGCTTTTCATAACCACTGGATCTGTCAAAAGTTTCTTTCAGCCAATGGTGTACTTTGGCAGTCAAGTCACTTTCGAAATTCCTGTCCAGGACAGACTCCTTTTTTTCCTTTCTTCATGGGCTGTAGATATTCTTGAAAAGGAAATATTTATTTCGAAGTTAATTTATCTTCAACCACCTCAGAGGTCAGTTACATTCGACTGCATGTTGGTCAGAACAGGTTAAGATGGCAAATTTCCATGCCACAAAGATATCAGTGAATGAGATGCCTTTTCACTGTTCTCAGTGCACTTATTACTGTGACGAGCTTTGTATTCCAGATGTATTCATTGAATTCTAATTTGACTAGCTGCTATGATAGGATTTTAGCCCATATCACCTGAGTATGAACCTGGCTGTTTGACCCGCGACATCACCTAGTCCACTAATTCTCGTTTAAAGAGAAAGAGGCTCCAGTACCTGGATATGACCGCTGAATGGACCATCATCAAATAAGGTGCTGTCAATCTTCTGTACTGTGTTGGTGTTAGCAGTGGAGCAGTGGATGCCCCTGATCCAGGGCTCGACAACAGCAGTTGCTGTTGCTATGGTACCAATATGCTCAGCCATCTCAGAGCCAGCTGGTGTCAGGGAATGAGTCTTCCAGTTTAAGAGGCCTCTGTCCCGATTAGTCCAGGCACCTCACTGAACGGTGTTGAGCGGGAGGGCAGAGATTAATTCAGGAGGGTATTAAACAGCCTTTACAGCATCAAGTCCTCTCTCCTTGAGATTTTCTTGTTCAGAATGGAGATGGAGATGGTCAGGGTCAGAAAGGTGAAACAGCAGGGGGAGGGGCTCCCTATTCAGCGACAGTGTCGGGCTGGGATACTTGCCCAAATAGAAAAGGTTTAGAGGGATCCGGGCCAAACGCAGGCACATGGGGCGAGTTCAGTTTAGGATATCTGCTCAGCATGGACGAGTTGGACCGAAGGATGTGTTTCCATGCTGTGTTCTGTATCGCTCTAAATCTTGAAATGCTGAAGTGATGCCCTTGTGAGAGGCTGTTGCTCATGGCGCTTCTTCAGAAAGTGCGACTTAACAGTTTGGCAGGTGATTTCCAGCTTCATCAAAGTCATTGCCAGGTAGTGACTCAACCCCTTCCCGCTTTCAACCTTCTGAATAGCGCAGAGAAACTTCTGCAGCTCCACCTTGAACCTCCGACGAGGAGCAGCAGCAACATCAAAAATTTCTGTTGGACCGAAGGCTGTGTTTCCATCCTGTGTTCCAGCATTGGGTTATTCAGATTGGATTCTGAGTCATTTACAGATCAGATTGGGTAAGAATGTGAAATTACTCCTGCCCTAAAGGATATGTGTGAACCAGTTGTATTTTACATGATAGATTAAAGGTCACCATCACTGGAAGAAACTTTATTTAATGAAATGAACTCAAATTTTATCTCACCTGTCTCAATTTTGAAGTCCCGTTCTCTGGACTGTAAAGCCAGAAATATAACCACAAGACCATCACACTGTAGATTGCTACACTGGGTTAAAAGTCTAGGGAATTAAAGGATGTGATATCTGGCCCCTTTAAAGGAGAAGCATTAGAACACTGCTTTCCAAAACTGCAGTGACACTGACACTGCAGTCAACAGCTTCCAGGTCAACAAGGAATGTTGCGGAAGTATCTGCTAGTCCTGAGCAGGAATGGAGATGTTTGGAAGCCAGGATCGAGACTCTGTTCAGATGGTGTCTGCAAAGTGGAAAGGCAATCGCCTGTAATCCACGCATTTATTAGGAGCAGACTGAACTCCTGAATGAAAGATGAATTTCCCAGAAAGATTTCCAATAACTTATATATTAATCTGAGTGGATATTACATCCCATTCTTCAGCTCCTCTCTGAATTTGGTCTGGGTTGCTGTAAATACACATGTTGATCCAAGCAATCAAATGCAGGAGCATAAAGCTGATAGTGTCTGTGTGATGTATGGGGGTCATTGAAACCTGATGAATAATAAGTTTAGAGCTCAATATAATATGAAATGATTACATATGCCAGCCATAATAATAGGAAGTATGTAAAGTGAAGAGTAAAGTGATGGATTTTCTCTGTTTCTCCATCTCTGGAACATTGTGATCCATATTCTTCCTTCATCTCAGCTTTGTGCGGATTCCGCCACCTGTTAGAATTTGTCTCATAGTCAGACTGTTGAGCAACAAGATCAGGAATTTTTGAATCAGAAGGGTAAATAGTGGTCAACCTAGCTAAATTCTACCCGTGCAATGAGAGTACAATCCTCGACTTTCACATCACAGCCCCAGGCTATTTTGTCAATAATAATGATTAGGTCAAATACAAAGCAGAAGGGAGGGTTTTTCAAGTAGAACAGAGACAGAAATCTCCAGTCACCACAGGTGCTGTTTTTCCTGAAATATCTGACCCTCAACCTTTGGCAGCATATTGTACCAAAACAACCAAAAGGGAAAGTGACAATTAGAGTCACAAAGTTGTACAGCAAACAGACCTTTCAGTCCAACTCGTCCATTCTGACCAGATATTCTAAATTAATCAGCTTTTGGCCCATATCCCTACAGACTGTTCCTATTCATATACCTGTCCAGATGCCTTTTAAACGTCATAATTGTGCCAGCTTCCACCAGTTCCTCTGGCAGTTCGTTCCATGCATGCACTCTCTGTGCGTGAAAAAGTTGCCACTTTGGTCTCTTTTAAATCTTTCCGCTCTCACCTTAAACCTCTACCAGTTAGTTTTGGATTCCCCTATCCTGAGAAAAAAAGACCTTGGCTATTCACTCTATCCATCCTCCTCATGATTTCATAAATCTTTGTAAGGTCGCCCCTCAATGTCCAACACTCCAGAAAAAATAGCCCAGCCTATTCAATCTCTCCTGAAAGCTCGAAACATTCCAATTCCAGCTTCATCCTTGTAAATCTTTCTTGAACCCTTTCAAGTTTAATAACATCTTTCCTATAGCATGGAGACCAGAACTAAACGCAGTATTCCAAAGGAGTACGAACTAATGTCCTGCATATCTGTAACATGCTATCCCAACGTCTATCTCAATGCACTGACCATTGAAGATAAGCATACCAAAATAGAATCTTAGAATTCCTACAGTGTGGAAATAGTCCTTCAGCCCAACAAGTCCACACCGACCTTCGAAGAGTAACCCACCCCTACTGTATTATCCTATATTTACTCCTGACTAATGCACCTAACCTACACATCCCTGAAAACTATGGCATTTTAGCAAGACCAATTCTAAACTGCACGTCTTTGGATTGTTGGAAGAAACTGGAGCACCCGGAGGAAACCTACGCATAAAAGGGGAGAATGTGCAAACTCTGCACAGGCTGGACTCGAACCTGGGTTGTTGTTTCTGTGAGGCAGCAGTGCTAACTGCCACCCCACATCTTAGTCAGTACTCTGCCTCCTTCCTACTCCACTTTCAAGAAAGTATGAACCTGGACTCCAAGGTTTCTTTGTTCAGCAACATTCCCCAGGATCCTACCATTAAGTGCACAGGTCCTGCTCTGATTTTCCTTATCAAAATGCAATACCTCACACTTATCTAAATTAAACTCCATCTGCCACACCTCGTCCCATTGGCCCATCTGATCAAGGTTCCATTGCATTCTGAGATAATTTTGTTAATTATCCCCTGTGTCAATTTTGGTGTCATCTGCAAACTTACTAACCATACCTTCTATATTCCCATCCAAATCATTTCTATAAATGACAAAAAACAGTGGACCCAGCACTGATCCTTGCACACAGCAGTGGTCACAGCCTCCAGTCTGCAAAACAATCTTCCACCACCACCCTATGTCTCCACCTTCAAGCCAAATATGTATCCAAATGCCTACCCTCCCTGCATCCCATACAGAACCTTGTCAACACCTTGCCTAAGTCCGTATAGACGATGTCCAATGTGTTACCTTAATCAATCTTCTTTGTTACTTGTGCAAAAAATAGAACCAAGTTTGTGAGACATGATTTTGAATGCATGTTGAAATCCACGTTGACTATCCCTAACTATTCCCTAATCAGTCCTTCCCTTTCCAAATGCATCAATCGACTAACAGTACTGAATATGAAAATGGTCAGGACCCTTTGTACATGAAATATGTGACCAAAAAGGATGAGACCAATAAGCAGCAAATGGAAGTGAATACCTGGTGAGGAAAAAAAATGCTTTGAGTTCTCAAGTGATATTCACACATCAGTCGTTAGAGTAGAGGCTGGAGAAAATAATGGTTTCCCAAAATACTGCACTGAGATTCTTTTCCCTGTCTTTAATTGGAGACTGCTTGGTGGAAAGATGTCTGACCTGAAGTTATGAATTAAGGGTTAGTTGAAATAACCTTGCTTCTGTTCTCTTGACTTCAGGAGGTTGCATGGACTAGAATAGCTCTAGAAAGTAGCTAAAGGCCCAGTAGTGAAATATAAAGGCTGGCTTAGCCAGGGAAGTCCATATCCCATTATTGGGAAAACATGGTGCAAGGGAACAGTTTCCTCCTCGGCCATCCAAAGTCACTTGTGAAATTTAGGCAAAATTGTTGCAACTTTCTGAAGTCAAGAGAACAGAAGCAAGGTTATTTCAACTAACCCTTCATTCATAACTTCAGGCCAGACATCTTTCCATCAAGCAGTCTCCAATTAAACCTTCACTCACCCCCTCCCCAGCCTCACTCCAAACCCACTTTGGAATCACACAAATGTGCCATCTACAGTTTCTGACCACTTAATACATGCAGTTTTGCACCCACTCATTTCTATCATAACCTCTACTTAGGAGTTTTTCATAAACAGTGGAGAAGTACTGCAGTGTAATAATATGGAAGCCAATGTGACATTCCTCATGAAAGCAGTTGAATGACAACTTCCAGCGGATCACAGGACACTGCAGCAAATGATCATTTCTGGCATTATAAATGCACTACGATCCCAAATGGAATAGCTCACTGCACACAGGGAAACACATGGGTACTCTGAAGGACTGCAACAGTGCATCAAGATTTAATACCACGGGGATGGGAGGGAAGGGGGCAGTAGAAAGAAAGCGAATGTTTATGAAGATGAAACTCTAATGTTGAGGGAGAAGGAGCAACACAAATTCTTCATAAATAACAGAACACTTTACCACAGGCACGACAACTTTAGCAACAGAGCAAAAGTCTGTGATACCGAATCTGTTACCCAGAACATGAAAAACCACTTCAACATCTGGGCACATATACATGATAAAGTTTATGCATCTCTGAGAAATGACCCTTATTATAGGCCACCACCCTACACCTGCCCATTGACATCATTTACACAGAGTAAGGAAACCAGAAGTTGTTGGAGAAACTCAGCTGATCTGATATATTGAAATATTGGTTTGATTTAGTTAAAACTGACACAACAACAGGTTTTAGTCCAGCAGGTTTATTTGGAAGCACTAGATTTCAGAGCGCTGTTCCTTTATCAGGTGGTCGTGGAATATAAAATGATAAGACACAGAATTTATACCAAAGGTTTACAGTATAATGTAACTGAAATTATATATTGAAAAATACTTGGATTAAATCTCTCATTTTTTAGAATGAATATGTTGGTTTCAGTTCTTTTATATGCAAAGCACAGAACACATTTAAGGTTACATTCTCAAGAGAACTTTAACAATTGGTGTCATTTCAGCCCAGGTAATACATCAAAGGTGTGAGGTGCCCTGTGTGAGACGGTCTGTGCCGCAATGTTCAGACTGATTCTAATTTACAGATCTTATATGGATTCATGTGGCCGAGCAGAGGCTGATAGCCAAGTTCGATACCCATGGGGATGACCTCAACCAGGACATTGGGTTTGTGTTACACTATAGGTGACTCATTGCACGACACACACACACAGATGTATACTCATAGACAGACAGACAGATACACACACAGATACAGCCACACAGACACTCCTACACACACACACTGTTCCACACACACAGGCCGACAGACACACACACACACACTCCGACATACCCATAGCTCATGCAGACCCTCTCTCATACACAAGTTCTCTCTCATACACTCACACATACATTCCCATACTCACACGCACTGTCTCACAGACTTGTACCCTTTTACACTCACACTCACACACATACACATACTCGCTCACAGACACTCATGAACCCCCTCTCCACATGCACACACATATATTTAAGTATGTGGAGTGAATTTGTACTTCCCTAATTATGTTTTGTTTTGCTCAAACACTCCATGAATCCATGTAAAATTCTGGAAATCCGATTTTTAGATTGGAATTAGTCTGAACATGGTGGCAGAGACAATCCCACAAAGGGCACTTCACACCTTCAATGCATTATCTGGGCCGACATGACACCAGTTGTTAAAGTTCACTTGAGAATGTAACTTTAAAGAAGTTCTGTGATTTACATATGAAAGAACTGAAACCAATATGTTCATTCTAAAAAAATGAGACATTTAACAAACAATCCAAGTCTTTTTCAATATATAATTTCAGTTATATCACACTGTAAACTTTTGGTATAAATTCTGTGTCTTATGATCTTATAATCCACAACCATCTGATGAAGGAGCAACGCTCCGAAAGCTAGTGCTTCCAAATAAACTTGTTGCAAGATAACCTGGTGTTGTGTGAGTTTTAACTTTGTACAACCCAGCCCAACATCAGCATCTTCAAATCATGGTTTTATGTATTTATTTATTGTCATGTGTACTTGGTAATTGTAATTGTGGTATATACGTGAGAAGTGTTTTATGGTGTCATCATTCTTTACCTTATAACACAGAAAATAAGTCAAGACACAGAATGTAAAGGTTGAAAATAAGGAAATAAAGTTAAAAGTTCTACTTTACAGTCCTTCAAGTGCTAAACCATGGGCTTGGATCCCATGTCTTCCGCTCCAATATCAACATTGAGATGAGAATCCTAGTATCTGCTAAGTTTACTACTTTTGCCTTATATCATTTCCAGATATTTCCACATTGAATTTTCCAGTGGAGTGCCGGAACATCAGGAATTGAAACATAAGCTCTTGAGATCGGAAGTTTCTCATTCTCTGATTCTTCTCCTCTTCCTCCCGTTCTTCCTCATGTGCCTTTTTTTCCATCCATGAGATTCTGTCTGATGCATAGGTCATCTCCATCCTCCCTCTTCCTTCAAATCCATTGACAAAATAACATGCCTTCCTCACAATCCTGAAACCTCCATGATAAGACAATAGACAATAGGTGCAGGAGTAGGCCATTCAGCCCTTCGAGCCTGCACTGCCATTCAATATGATCATGGCTGATCATTCCTAATCAGTATCCTCTTCCTGCCTTATCTCCATAAACCTTGATTCCACTATCTTTGAGAGCTCTTTGAGTGATTTCAGGCATTCACAATTTGCAGGAAAACCTGAATTTTCCACAGACCTTTGTTGTGGAGGGATGCTTCCTGATATTACTCCTCACTGACTCCCAGGGCCAGCTCCTTTCTTCATAATGGTTTACTCAGTCACTCGTAGGCATTGCTGACTGGGCCAGCATTTATTCACCCCTGGACCTTGAGATGTTTTATTGAATGCCTTTTTGAATCATGGAGAAGAGTTTCTTAGAGATGCATTCAAATTACAGCACAAACCAGCCAACTCTACCCCACATGTCTGTATTTATCCTGTACACAAACTTCCTCCTGGTTGTGTTCACTGTCCTTGGCACCATGGCATTGAATTTTCATCAGCCAATTTGTTTTGCTCATCAGCGACAAAAAAAGATTGAGATGAAATTTGATGAAGGTGTTTGATATCATGAGTTATCTAGACAGATCCCTATGGACACAAACAAATACAATGCTACTAAATATCGCATAAAGGGCAAAAAAAGGATATTTTTTTTTCTGATTCACTGATTTAGAATACAGAGGAAATGTCAAAGAGGATAGTGGAGCTAGAATAAATTGCAACTCTTTTAGAAAAGAAATTAGAAACACACCTGGATGGTACAGATTACAGGCAATGCACGGGAGAATGGAATCATTCAATTTATTCTTGCAGAAATATGTTCCCACTCTGGCACATACAAGGCTGGGCGGGTACCTGGTAGAGATGTAAATGTTCATGAGGGGCATGGGCAGGGTGAATAGAGAAAAGTTCTTCCCCTTAGCTGAAGAGTCAACAACAAGGGTGGATTTATTTAAAGTAAAAAGCAAGAGGTCTAGAGGAGATTCAAATAAACTATTTTCATCCAGAGGTTATTGGGGTTTGGAATGTATTACCTAGGAGGGTAGTTGAAATGGGAAACTTCACGACCTATGCTCTTGAAGTAACATAACATTCAAGACTATGGGCTTATTCCTGGAACATGGGAATAGTGTACAAAATCCCGAAAACGTGGAAAGAGGCCCTTTGTCCCAGTAAGTCCACACCGACCCTCCAAAGAGTATCCCACCTCGACCCATTCCACAACCCTATTAATCTATATTTCCCCTCTCTAATGCACCAAACCTACACACCCCTGAACACTATGGACAACTTAACATGGCCAATTCACCTGACCTGTCCATCTTTGGACTGTGGGAAGAAACTGCAACTCCCGGAGAAGACACGGGGAGCATGTGCAAAGTCCACACAGATACTTGCCCAAGGCTGGAATTGAGCCCGGATCCCTGTTGCTATAAGTCAACAATGCTAATCATTGGGCCAGCGTTGGTAGCCTATACTTGCTTGGATGAAGGATTTCTTCAGCATTTGTATGATTCTGTGATTGAATAATCAAATAAAGGAAGCAGTTCAGAAGAAATATTGTTTGTTATCCTTTATTCAGTAGAATGTAATGTGTAAGAGTGTGACATCTCATAATTCTTTCAGAGATTGCCGATGACATTCCTAGAGAACTATGTGCAGTATTGATCTCGATATCTAAGGAAGGGTCTGTTTGCCCAAGGTGCAGTATTGAAGAGCTTTGCATTTCTGATTCCTGCAAAGAAACACCGGACAGACCACGTCCATCTTCCCCAAAGCTAGGAGTAGTGAATTGTGACCGCCATTGAAGTATTTACATTTCAGACGATCACAGGGACAAATGAGGTGGCCATTCTGTTTCCACTAAGCCTTCCGCCATGGATGATTATTACTTTAATTTCAGTTAATCAACTTTATTCTAATTCTCTGATGTTGCTATTTGAAAAACATCTATTCAGCTCCGCCTTGTAAATTGCAATCTCAATTTGTAAGAAACATTAAAGAGAATGACGAATACATTTCAAATATGCTGAATGCATATAAAATCTAATTTTCCTAAGTTGTGCTTTTGATCTATTGTACTTCATGCAAGGAGGTCTCAACGTTAATCTGAGGAAACCAACTTTAGCATGCTTGCTTTGGAGCCATTGGTAATGATGCTCCAGGCCGACTTTTTCTTTGCCAGTGCATGAGTCGAAATATCTTCACTGAACGCCTGCAATAATGTTGGAAGCACCTGCAGGTCCTTCCCCCTCCCCCACTTTATGTTCACTCAAGTCATGTCTCTCAAAACGGGACTCCGTAGCAGGGTCGCTGCCCATAAAGTCACACGAAGTCTTGTTTTGAAGTGGCAAGACTTCAACTTCAAAATTGTGCATATTGTTGTGCGATCAGTAATGTTGTTTTAGAAGATGTTGCTGGACAAACTCAGCAGGTTTGGTAGCAGCTGTGGAGAGAAAGCAGAGTCAATGTGTCAGACTCAACTAACCTTCCTCAGAGCAGTTGATGGCTAGGACACGGTCATATACATGCAGCAGACTGTCGGAATGCATGGTGTTTTGGGGTGGGGGGGGGGGGGGAGAGGAGGGCTGTTGTGGGACGAGTAAGCAAATATGCAGAGAAGGAGCGCAGAGAGACAGAAAGGCAGTTGGACAGACAAAGGGGTAGATAATGGTATTCAGGGAGAAAGAAAAGCTGACAATTGAGACAGTAAGTAGGTGAAATGGGCTGGCTACACTGAAAGCTGTGTATGCCACCACAAGGACTGAAGTGTGGGAATGGATAAATGACATGGAAGAAGGTTATCTGGTTCTAAATGGTTGAACTTCAGATTGAGGTTTGGAGGCTGAAGAAGTCCCGGGCAAAAAAATGAGATGCTGTTCTTCCAGCTGAGCCTGTTGGAGTTCTGCAGCAAGCCTAAGCAAGCGTGACTGCCAAAGAATGTGCCGTTGTGTTGAATTGGCAGGCAAATCTATGTTCAGGGCCAATTTTGCATTTAGAAAGTAGAAGGTCCACAAAGTGGTCACCCAGTCTGTGTTTCATCTTCCCAGTGCTACGTAGACCATATTGTGAGCAGCGGATGTGATAGATTAGTTTGAATGAAGTGCAGGTAGGTCACTGCTTTACCTGGAAAGTGTCTGTGGGGCGTTGAGTGTTGAGGAGAGAGGAAGTAAATTGACAGATTTTACAACTTCTCCAATTGTGTAAGAAGGTGCCATTGGATGTGGCCAGGTTTTGGGATGGGAGAAGGAGTGAATCAAGGTGTGCTTGATGAAATGGTCCCTGTGAAATGCAATTTGGTCTACCAGTTGTGACTAATATCAACAATTTCATGACTTAATTGTCTCATTTGAGATTTTGACAAACTGGTCCTTTTGTGAACAAAAGCTTGAGATTAACTCATTTCTAAGAAATTGGAAAGAACTGTCATTTCACACATAGAAGCAACTCACTCTTCTCTCATTGCACTATTTGCTAGTCCCTGTATGCTACTGCCAACAGTTGTTCCATGCATTTCATTTTGTGAATGTGGTCTCATTTATTTCCTTTATTGATGGTTTAAAGATGCACCTGTTTAGAAATATTGTTCTAATTGTTCTCACAGGAATAGAATGAAACCGTTTTAACTGTTTTGTCACTATCTCAGTTAAAATCAATGAATATTTAATGACTGAATTCAATTCAGCACTGAATTTAGCCTGAACGACTGAATTGATACATGTGTTTGTACATTAACTCAAAAACTGAAGCCTGCAACCAAACTGTTCCATTATGGAAAATGGCATTTTGTAATTTGTAAACAAACAAAAAAAATCTTAAAATCTGTGCATGTAAATAATGTACAAAATGAACCAGTCATACCACTATGCAACAACATGGGATTGCAAGCAACAATATGATTCGTTTCCATTGGTGTTTCAGCTCTGGATCACTGTAATTATCAATAAGCTTACCCTTTCAGAGTCCCTTCCTCACTCTGTTAGTCTTTGAATGTGTGTGATAGCTAACACATTGAGCGGCACAACCACACAATCAGTGCAAATGGAGCTTGAGTAACGTTAAAGAAAAAATATGCAACCCATAGAGCTACATAAGAGAGTATGGATTTTTCATTGTTAAATGTTGAAAATTTACCCGTCTTCACCACTCCTTCTCACAGCTCATTCCATACACGCAACACCCTCTGCATGCAAAAGATACCCTCATGTATTTTTTTAAATCTTGTCTTTTAACCTGAAACGTATGCTCGCGAGGAAAAAAGACGTTGATAATACACCCTATTCACGCTACTCAGACTTTACAAAATCTCTACAAGATCACCCCATAGCCTCCAATGTTGCCTATCCCTATTTATTCAGTCTCTCCCTATAACTCAAAGCTTCCAGTCCTGGCAATATCCTTTTAAATCATTTTTGCACCCTATCAAGTGTATCAAAATCCTTCCTATCGAAGGGTGGCTAGAATTGTACACAATGCTCGAAAAGTTGACACAGCAATGTCCTGTAAAGCCATAACATGACATCCCAATGCAATGACCAATGAAGGCAAGCATGTCAAATGCCTTCTTCACTACACAGTCTCTCTGTGACTCCGTTTTCAGGGACCTATGCGCCTGCATAGGTTTGAGTGTTTGAGAACACTCTGCTAGGCCATATACTTAACCGTATAGGTCCTGTCTTGCTTTTTCTTCCTAAAATGCAACAGCTCGCATTTATCTAAATTGAACTCTACTTGCCAATCCTTGGCTCATTGGCCTATCAGATAAAGGTCTCTTTGTACTCACGATAATCTTCTTCACTGTCTACTTCACCACTTAGTTTGGAGTCATTTGCAAACTTGATAACCTATATTCACATCTAAAACATTTATATGAATAAGGAAAAGCAGTGAACCCAATACCAATCCTTGAGGGACACCACTGGTCACAATCCTCCAGTCCAAAAATTAGTTTGTGCAATATTAACTATTCATGGATGTCAAAGTTCATTCGCTTGATGGTAATTTCTGATTGGATTCTGGTAGGTAAAACACTTGCGAGCATGCTATCACAGTGGTTGGGGTCTGGAAGCGTATTTGTGTGACTGCCTTCGGGTGGTAAAAATATCTGAAGCTTGAAGAAAGCCAGTTAATTTTTCCCACTAGGTGTTCTAAGCTGTTGCTATGAACTATTAACTAAAAGACTATGTAGAAAGCGTATTCAATCACACTGAGCCTCCTGTCAAGAAATGAAGTAAACTGGAGAAAAGAGATGAATAAAGGCAAAGGATTATTCAGCGAACTCTGTGCACTGATGATATTGAACTATGGTTCTCAGCGCATTTTATTCCACCCATAAAACCATTTTTTTTGTTTGTTTGTCAGTATGTTATGTGTCCGGGTCTTAAACCGGAGGTTGTACTAGTACAGAGTCGATAAAATGCGGAGCTAGAAAAAAGCACAGCAGGTCAAGCAGCATCAGAGGAGCAAGACAGTCCGTGTTTCGGGCAGGGCCCTTCCTAATTCCTGTATACGCAGGAAGCTGCGGCTTTTGTTTAATATTACAAAGTTTATTACGCAAAGGATGAAATTTTAAAAAAAGAAAGTGTGCTAAATATGTAATAAAATTAGAATGATCTTGCAACACATAGTCAAGCAAAATTTCATCTTGTTTCTCAACATTATCCTTCACAAAACCTGAAATCCAAAGGAATTACATCCTTAACTCGGTAGGATTCTACATTACTGACTCCTGATAGTTGCTTCGTTGTGGAATATGATGATAATTCATTGAGTCTTTGGCATGTCTATTGACATGACATTTCCACAAACAATAGAACCTATACCTTCTCAATATTAATAACCTGTGGATTTCTAAACAAACATTCCTAGTCTGGACGTTTTACAAACTAACCCATCCGCTAAGGCAATTTATTCCCTGAACAACCCTGCATAATTCAGGAGAGAAACTAGACTTGCTTCTAAACTCAACAGTGGTGTTTTTTGAACTGAACTGAAAAATCTGTTTCTGAACTGGTTTTTACTTTGAACGTATTTATTCTAGAGTCTTCTGTACTGAAAACAAAACTAATCGCATTAATAATGTTTTCTACATTTTCTAAACATAGTGTAGGTATCCTTCCCAAAACATCACAGAGGTTTGCAAATATCTGCTCTCTAAAACATCCTCGCTTAGGTCACTGTTTTTTCATTTAGGAGAAACCAGCCACACAAGTAACCACCATCCACACTCCACCTTTCTGAAATCAAACACCTTCAAGTATGATGCGATGAAATAAATCATTCATGACGTATCATCACAGGGTTCTGACATTACTGATTCTTCCAATGAATGACCTGTAGTTTCTGCCAACCGAAAAGCAGGTATTAGATTAGTGTGGAAACAGGCCCTTCGGCCCAACAAGTCCACACCAACCCACCCAGACCCATTCCCCTAACACTACGGGCAATTTAGCATAGTCAATTCACCTAACCTGCACATTTTTGGACTGTGGGAGGAAACCCACGCACACAGTCAGTCGCCTGAGGCGGGAATTGAACCCGGGTCTCTGGCGCTGTGAGGCAGCAGTGCTAACCACTGTGACACCGTGCCGCCCACTGTTTGGCATCTTTACAGACTTTGATTTGGATTGATGATTACACAATGTGAATAATTCCCTGTATGGTCTAGAGAAGTGCATCATACCCATGATTAATTTGCTTCAGGTAAAAAAAACATTGTTACAATAACGACTTTTTGTGCAATGCCACAGCCTGGTTGGATCCCACCAATTAATCAGATCAAGTTTGTGGAGTTGCAATTGATAATTTATGCTCACATAGTTTAAGGAGGATTTTACATAATTCTTCACAGTTTACTGAGACAAAAATTTTGATAAAGTCCAAACAGGCCAATGACAGAAATTGACATTGTTATGTCAAAATTATTGAAGCTGCGGTATGTTGAATATTATGTCTGTGACATCTCGCTGAAAAGCATACTGTAATTCTCAAAGGGGTTTTTAACCATTGGAAATAGGACGCTATGAATGATCCTTTCAATGGGTATCCTCGAGCAGTAATACAGAAACTGCTGTATAATAAGCGCAGTGTATCTGCCTCACCCGCCAAGGTCCGTAATGTGCCCAGGGTGCCGAATCACCTCAAGCCCATCATGACAGACACTTGCAAGGAGGCACCTAGTCTTTCTGTCAGGAAGCAATTCTTTAAGTTACTGATTCAGCTTAATTAAATTTAAGACGATCAATTTTCAAAATGCCTTTGTTTTACATCCCCAACATCATTCCCTTGCTTTGGTCCGATGTGGTCAATAAATTCAAACTTAATTCAGTTTTAGCGTTCTGATCTTAATTTAAATTAATTGGTTAAATTTGAACTGTTGTCAAAACAGCAACCAACGCAGGTGTCAATTTAATACTCTCTGTCTTAAAGTGATCATACACTCTTTCGACTTTGTAATAATGAAGTATCACAATAAAAAGATGGCTTCATCTTGTAACTCTTTCTCTAAATCTTGATTACATTATTATAAAATGCATGTACCATTAATGGAAATCACATCTCTCATATTAGTTCTGCTCACATTTATAATCTTGGACAGTGTTGGTTCTCTCTTATGTGCATGTTTTCTTTTAAATTCATGATAACTCATCTGCAATCACATTTTTATGACCAACAACATGCACAATTTGTAAACGAGCAGTCTGTAACATAATACTCCAATGAAAAAGTCTCATTTTTTTCCCCTTGAAATCTTTCAACAAATGTAAGAAGTTGTGGTCCATGTGCAGAACTGTCTCTGAAACATTGTTCGTAACATAAACGTTAAATGTAAGGACAGTACCAAACTCAATAACTCTTTATCGATGGTACAGTATTTTCTTTAGCATATTGAGTTTCATCGAAAGGTAACCAACTGGCCGTTATCATCTTTCTGCACCTACACAGCTGCAAATCCTTTTTTTTAGATTATTAGATTACTTACAGTGTGGAAACAGGCCCTTCGGTTCAACAAGTCCACACCGCCCCGCCGAAGCGCAACCAGTGTTTAATAAAAAGTGTTGTAGTTAAAACTCGTGCAGTGGTTAATATGGTTTTAACGTTCTCAAATGCCCGCTGGCATTGTTCTGTCTACCGAAATTTTATGTTTTTTAGTAATTCTGTCAGCAACACCAGCACGCTGCTGAAGTTTGGCTCACACTTCTGTAGTACCTGCTCAGTTCCAAATATTGAAGCACATTTTTTCGAGGACGATTATGAAAATTCTTTGATGGCCTTCATCTTCGCGTTGCTTGGGATCAGCCTTCGATGTCCGATGCTATGTCCCAAGAATGTCACCTTTGTCTTTATGAATTCTTCAAGCTGAAATATAGTTTTGCTTCTTGTAACCGCTCAAAGAGCTCTACCAGCTGTACTAGGTGATCTTACTATAGATGGCTAAAGATCTTAGTCTGGCCACAACTGTGTTCATGAATCTTTGGAATGTGGCTGCTGTGTTCTTCGTTCCAAAGGGCACGATATATTTCATTTAGGGTTACAAATGTAGAAACTTCTTTCGATTTCTCTGTTAGAGGTATCTGCCAATATCCACGCAGTAGGCCGAACTTCATGATGTAAGTGGCTTGTCCAACTTCCAGTACACAGTCCTCCAATCTTGGTATTGGATAGGAGTCCAATTTAGTTAGGGCGTTGACCTTCTCAGAGTCCACACAAAATAGTTGAGTTCCATCAGGTTTGGGAGCTAACATGATTGGTGAACTCCACACAATCTGACTTGGTTTGATGATGTCAAGATTACAGTGGTGCTGGAAAATTCTCAATTTGATAGGGATCATTAAACCTAGCTTTGAAGGGATCACCTACTACTGGTAACAGCACTAATACATCATCCCCACGGGAAAACGTTCGAATTTTCGAGTTTTCTTTTAAATCTGCCATCTGCTTCATTCTGTGCTGTGCCCTCTTCAGGTGCTGTTAAATCTGTCACATGACCAGTTTAATCTGTCACTCACCTCAGATCCTTAATCCAATTGTGAGATATTGACTTTGGTCCTGTCAATTTTTCCTTAATTAATTGCAAAGGCCCCCTCAATTCAGTCCCAAACTCTAACTCAATGGGAGAAAATGGAATACATTCGTTTGTGGCATCACTAATAGGAACCAATATGAATGGGTTCCCTTTATCTCAATTATTCGGTCATCCTGACAGTATGCTCTAAACATGGTATTCAGGGCCTGATGTCACATTTCCAAGTGATCCAAGCTGGCATGCATTTGACTTAAAGTGTTGTATGCCTAACGAGACATGACTTCCACAAATAGTTTAGCAGTAAAATTAGACCCTTGGTCTGACTGAATCTCTGTGGGCAACTCAAACCATGTAAAGAAACCTGCCCAGTCCCACACCATACTTTTGCCTTAAAACTCAGTAATGGAATCACCTCCAGAAATCTGGTAGACATATCCATTATGGTCAGCAAATACTGGTTTCCAATTTTAGTTTCGGGGAGGGGAGCTACACCATCTATCATAACCCACGTGAAAGGCTCTTGAAATGCTGGAATTGACAACAAAGATACTGGTTTTATTAGTGTCTATAGATTACCTAACATTTGGCACATGTATGGCAAAATTCAACCACATCCTTGTGAAGTCCAGACCTTTTTGCACCTTAGACTGAATCGTCCTCAAGCCTAAATGACCTTCTCCTGGTAATTCATGTGCTACCTGTAGCACTTCCTATTTGCATTCTACGCATCACAATCTGGTGCACTTCCACCTATTCCCCATCTGCAATAACCTGCCATACTCTCCATTTTCTCCTTAGGATTCTATCCTTAGATTCTGAATACTGCTCCTGGGGAGACTATTGAAGTATGTCAATGGCTCGTTGGCAGAGCGCAATAGAAAATAAATAAGTTTGGTGTTAGATAAAACAAAAAAAAGTAGCCTGCAAGGAACCATAATGAAATTAGAATCAGAATTGTTTGCACATGACAGAGGTTACAATGAAGTGAAAAGGTACTGTTACGAAGTCGAAAGGGTGTATTGTCAATTTATGATAGAACAGCCACAGCTGCCAGGATTCTGACGGACTAAAATACGAGCTTTTCAAAAATGGATACATGTGGCAATTGGATGTTAAGTAGATACCTGAATTGTGATTGTTGTGTTGACAACAGTTCAAATTAAAACAGTTAATTTAAATTAAGTTCGGGATCCGAAAATCCAGTTGAATTTGAATTTACTCGATTGACAACATCGGACCAATGAGAAGGAACGATGTTGGGGGGGGGGGGTGTCAACCACGGGCATTTGAAAACTGGTCAGAGCAACTGCCAATTTGAAGAAATAAACATCCAAAGAAATAAGCATCTTGTGTCAAAGCTGAGAGCTAGAACAGAGTTATAATCTCTGGTTTGTTACCGGTGCTGCGTGATAGCGAGACAAGGAAGAGGGAGAGATATCAGTTGAACGCGTGGCTGCAAGGGAGGGTTTCAGGTACTTGGATAATTGGGGCTCCTTCTGAGGAAGGTGGGACCTGTACAAACAGGATGGTCTTCACTTGAACCAGTGGGGTACTAATATCCTGGGTGGGAAATATGCTGGTGCTTTCCGGTGGGTTTAAACCAGCTCAGCAAGGTCACAGGAATGTGCTGGCAGGCAGCAAGCTGGTTTGAAGTGTGTCGACTTCAACGCCAGAAGTATCCGAAATAAGATAGGTGAGCTTGCAGCACGGTAGGTACCCGGGACTTCGGGTGTTGTGGCCAATTCGGAGACATGGATCGAGCAGGGTGAGGAATGGATGTTGCAGATTCCAGGGTTTAGATCTTTCATTAAGAACAGGCAAGGCGGTAAAAGAGGGAGAGGTGTGGCCTTGTTACTCAAGGATAATTTAACCGTGGCTGAAAGAACTTTTGAGGAGGACTCGTCTACTGAGGCAGTGTGGGCTGAGATTAGAAACTGGAGCGAAGTCACACTGTTTGGAATGTTTTTTATAGGCCTCCGAAAAGTTCCAGGGAGATGGAAGAGAGGATTGGCAAAATTATTCTGGGTGGGAGTGAAAGGATCAGGGTGGTCATTATGAGGGACTTTAACTTCCCCAACATTGACTGGAAATGCTATAATTCCTGTACGTCAGATCGATCAGCTTTTTTTCCAATGTGTTCAGGTGGATTTGGTGACACAGTATGTCGAAGGGCCGACGAGAGGGAAGGCCACACTGGATCTGGTGCTTGGTAATGAACCAGGCGAGTTTTGATTTAGTTGTCGGTGAGCACTTTGGAGAGAGTGACCATAATTCAGTTACGTTTAGTTTAGCGATGGAAAAGGATGGGTACATGACACAGGTCAAGAGTTATCGATGGCGCAAGGGCATTTGTAATGCGATTAGGCAAGAATTAGGATGCATAGAGTGGGGTACCAAAATGCAGGGGATGCAGACAATGGAAATGTGGAGCTGGTTTAAGGAACAGTTGTTTCATGTCCTTGATAGATATGTTGCTGTGAGGCCGGAAGGAAGTGATAAAGTAAGGGAACCGTGGTTTACTACAGAAATTGCATCTCTTGTTAAGCGGAAGGAGGTTTATGGGCTGATGAGACAAGATGGCTCAGATGAGGCGATGGAGAGTTGCAGATCAGCTAGGAAGGATTTAAAGAGAGAGTTAAGAAGAGCAAGGAAAGAACAATAGTAGAGTTTAGCAAATAGAATAAAGGAGAACCCTAAAGCTTTCTGTATAGGTATGTGAGGAATAAAGGGATGACTAGGTTAGGAATAGGGCCAGTCAAAGACAGAAGTGGGAAGTTGAGTGTGGACCCTGTGGCGATCACAGAGGTGCTAAACGAACATTGCTAATCAGTTTTCACTCAGAAAAAGGAGAACATTGTAGAGGAGCAAAATGAGATACTAAATGTTAGACTAGAAAAGATCGATGTTAGTTATGAACAGGGTGTTATCAATTCTAGAAGGAGTGAAAGTAGACAAGTCCCCTGGGCTGGATCGGATTTATCCGAGGATTCTATGGGGAGCTAGGGAGGAGATAGCAGAGCCTTTGGCTTTGATATTTGAGTCGTCAATGTCTACAGGTTTAGTACCAGAGGACTGGAGGATTGCAAATGTTGTGCCCTTGTTCAAGAAGTGCAGTAGAGATGACCCAGGTAATTATAGACCAGTGAGCCTTAATTCTGTAGGACAGGTTTTGGAATGGATTATAAGAGATAAGATTTATAATTATCTAGCAAGCAATAATTTGGTTGGAGATAGTCAACATGGTTTCGTCAAGGGCAGATCGTGTCTCACAAACCTCATCGAGTTTTTTCAGAAGGCGACCATGCATGTAGATGAGGGTAGGGCAGTTGACGTAGTATAAATGGACTTCATTAAAGCCTTTGATAATTTTCTACATGGTAGGCTGTTCAAGAAAATGCAGAGGGATGGGTTTGAGTATGATTT
Source organism: Chiloscyllium plagiosum (assembly GCF_037043375.1). Lineage (NCBI taxonomy): Eukaryota > Metazoa > Chordata > Chondrichthyes > Orectolobiformes > Hemiscylliidae > Chiloscyllium > Chiloscyllium plagiosum. The sequence continues at coordinate 63,229,426 of NW_028270173.1, forward strand.
AGCAGTTTGGATTAGAGACTGGCTTTCTGAGAGAAGGCAGCGAGTGGTGGTTGACAGAAAAATATTCAGCCTGGAGTCCGGTTATTAGTGGTGTGCCACAAGGATGTGTTTTGGGACCACTGCTGTTTGTCATTTTTATAAATGACTTAGACACAGGCATAGGTGGATTGATTAGTAAATTTGCAGATGACACTAGAATCGATGGAGTAGTGGACAGTTTGGAAGAATGTTACAGGTTGCAGGGGGACTTGTCTGCTCCTGCTCAGTGTGCACTCCGCCTATACACTATGTAAACCTTTATATCTTTTACAATTTAATTTCCCGTCGGGCCTCTGCTCTTCGCTGTCGCTCCTCCCACTCCAAATGCCATCTAAGAAAAATAAAGAACGCTGAACTCCTGAAGTAAGATTCATATCTTTTAAAATTTAACTTCTCATCACGCCTCTGCTCCTCGCTGTCGCTCTTTCCATTCCAACTGCTGCCGGGAAAAAAATGAAGGGAAAGGCGTACAGAGTGTACTGTCCGGATTAACTAATGAATGGGATAAAGATATCCCATTCGTATTGTTAGCCATTAGAGATACCCCAAACGGATATAGTCACTTTACTTCCTTTGAGTTAATATTCGGACATGAATTGAAAGGCCCTTTGACATGAATTAAAGAGAAATTGACAGGACTAAAGTCGGATTATATACCGGATGTAAGGGAAAGATTCAGTGGAATTGGTGAGCTAGTTAAACAGCACCTGAAGAAGGCACAGCATAGAATTTAGCATGTGGCAGATAAATACTCTGAAATTCGGAAGTTTTCCTGTGGGGATGACATATTAGTGTTTTTACCAGTGGTAAGAAATCCGTTCAAAGCCAAGTAGAGTGGTCTGTATCAAAGTGTGAAAAAGTTGAGTCAGGTGAACTATCTGGTAAAGATGCTGAATGAGAAAAAAAAAACTTTATTGTGTATGTCAAGTGAATATGTTGAAACCTTATTATAATAGAGAGAAGGAACTGGAGAAACAAATATTCTTTACTGCTCCGAAGAGTGAGGAATCAAATCCAGATATTGTGGAGATTGATGTGCATCAAAATACGTTAAACAATGAGGAATTCCTTGAGGTGTGGGATAGATTAGTAAACTATCTGTCTCATGAGCAAAGAACACAGTTCAAGGGTTTGTTGCAACAATATGCAGGGATAGTATGGGTAGGACAAATGCTATTGTGCATGAAGAAGGTAATACTGCTCCAATAAAACAACATCACTGCTGGCTTCATAGCCCATCATTATTTGCCCTTGAGAAGATGGTGGGGAGCAGCCTTGTTGAATCGCTGCAGTCCACTTGATGTGGGTTTACCCATAATCCCGGTGGAGAGGGAATGCCAGGATTTTGACCCAACGACTTGGAAGGAATGGGGTGGTGATAGGCTTGAAGGGGAACTTGCTGATGATGGTGGTCCCAAATACCTGCTGCCATTTTCCTTCTAGGTAGAAGTGGTCGTGGGCTTGGAAGGTGCTGTTGAAGGATCTTTGATGAATTTCTGCAGTGCATCTTGTGGATCGTACAAATTGCTGCCACTGAGCACCGGTGATGAAGAGATTGATTGTTTGTTGATTTGGTACCAATCAAGCGGGTTGCTTTGTCCTGGATGGTGTCAAGCTTCTTCAATGTTGTTGGAGCTGAACCCATCCAGGCAAGTTGGGAGTATTCCATCACACTCCTGACTTCCGCCTTGTTGATAGTGAATATAATTTGGAGTGTCAGGAGGGACGTTATTCAATGCAGTATCCCTAGTCCCTGACCTGCTGTTGTAGCCACTGTCTTTATGTGGTGAGTCTAGTTGAGTTTCAGGTCAATGGGAACCCCAAGGATGTTGACAGAGGGGGATTCAGTGATGTTGATACTGTTGAATGTCAAGGGGTGTTAGAGTGTCTCTTATCAGTGATGGTCATTGTCTGGCATTTCTGTGGCGCGAATGTTACTTACCACTTGTTGGCCCAAGCCTGGGTATTGTCCAGACCTTGTTGTATTTGAGAGTGGATTGCTTCAGTATTTGAGGAGTTGCGAATGCTGCTGAAAAGGTTGCAATCTTTAGTGAACATCCACCTTCTAACCTTATGACAGAAGCAGCTGTAGATTATTGGGCCAGGACACTGCCCTGAGGTTCTCCTGCAAAGACGTCCTCATGCTGAGGTGACTGACCCTCCACAACCACAACCATCTTCCTTTGTACCATGTATGCCTCTAACCAGTGGAGTGTTTGCGCCCTGATACCTATTGATTCCAGTTTTGCCATGGCTCCTTGATACCATACTCGAACAAATGCGGCCTTGAAATCAAAGGCCATCACTCTCACCTCAGCTCTGGAATTCAGCTCTTTTGTCCATGTTTGAAAAAATGCAGTAATGAAGTGAGGAGCTGAGTGACCCTGGCGAATCCCAAACTGGGCATCACTGAGCAAGTTGTTGCTGAGTAGTTGCTGCTAGATAGCACTGTTGATGACCCCTTCCATCACTTTCCTGATGATGGAGAGTAGACTGATTGGGCGGGAATTGGCTAGGTTGGAAATGTCCCGCGTTTTATTTACAGGAAATACCTGGGCAATCTTCCCCATTGTCGGTAGATGCCAGTGTTGTAACTGTACTAGAAGAGCTTGGCTAGGGGAGTGGCAAGTTCTGGCGCACACGTCTTCAGTCCTATTGCCGGAATGTTATCAGGGCCCATGGCTTTTGCAGTATCCGGTACCTCCAGCCCTTTCTTGATATTATTTGGGGTGAATCGAATTGGCTGGAGATTGGTATCTGTGATGCCAGGGACCACTGGAGGAGCCCGAGATGAATCATCCACTCTGTAACTCTGCCTGAAGATCGTTGTGAATGCATCAGCCTTATCTTTTGCACTGATGTACTGGGCTTTTCCATCATTGAAGATGGGAATACTTTTGAAGCATCCTCCTCCGGTGATTTGTTCAATTGCCCACCACCATTCATGACTGGATGTGGAAGGACTGCTGAGCTTAGATCTGATCCATTGATTGGGGGATTGCTTAGCTTCAACTGTTGCTAGTTCTGTCGTTTGGCACGCAAGTAGTCTTGCTTGGTAGCTTCACGAGGTTAACACCTCATTTTTGCATATACCTGATGGTGCTCCTGGCATGCCCTCTTGCAATCTCCATTGAAACAAGGTTGGTCCACTGGCTTGTTGGTAACGGTTGACTGGGGGATATGCCAGGCCATGATGTTGCAGAGTGTGCTGAAGTACATTTCTGCTGCTGTTGACGGCCCACAGCGCCTCATTGATGCCCAAACTTGAGCTGCTAGATTGATTCAAAGACTGTCCCGTGTTGCACGGTGGCAGTACCACACAAGATGATGGAATTAGTTTCAGTGTCAAGGCAGGAATCCGTCTCCACAAGGACAGTGCAGTAGTCACTTTTACTTGTACTGTCATGAGCAGATACTTCTGCAGTCGACTAACAGTCAGGATGGTGTAAAGTATGTATTTTCCTCTGGTTGGTTCCTTCACCACCAGCCGCAGACCCAGTCTCACAGTTATATCTTTAGGACCCTACCAGCTAGATCAGTAATGCTGCTGCCGAACCACTCTTTGTGGTGGACATTGAAGTCCCCTGCCCAGAATACACTTGAGCCCTTGCCACCCTCAGTGCTTCCTCCAAGTGTCTTTCAACATGAAGTCGTCCTGATTCATCAGGCGAAGGAGGGAAGTACGTGGTGACCACTAAGAGGTTTCCTTGCCCATGTTTAACCTGAAGCCATGAGACTTCATGGGGTCCGAAGTCGATGTCAAGGACTCCAAGGGCAACTCCCGCCCGATTGTATACCACTGTGCCTTCACCCCTGCTATATGTGGGCTATTAGAAGGTCAACAGTGTAACAAAACTAGAGTCATGCTCAATGCCAAGATTTGAGGACTGTATAGAGAAAGTTGGACAAGCAAGTTACATCACAAAGATAGACTTACTGCGTGGTTATTGGCAGGTACCTGCAAAAGAGGGAGGGAAAGAAATTTCTGCGTTTGCAACCCCATGAGGACTATATCAATTTAAAGTGATTCCCTTTGGAAAGAAGAACTCATCGACCACATTCCAAAGACTCATGAACAGAGTTGTGGCTGGGTTAACAAACTGGGCAGTCTATTTGGATGATGTAGTCATATTTAGTGAGTCAGGCAAAGGTCACTTGGTACAGTTGGCAGAGCTCTTTGAACGATTAAAAGAAGCAAGACTGGTAATAAACTTAGAGAAAACAGAATTCGCAAAGGCAGAGGTGATATTCTTAGGCCATAACATTGGTCATGGAAAGTTGGCACCAAGAAGCGCAAAATGAAGGCTATCGAGGAATTTCCACTACCAACCTCAAAGAAAGTGGGGCACTGATTTTTCGAGATTTAGCGGATTCTACCAGAAGTGTGTTCCAAACTTCAGCAGCGTAGTGGCACCGCTAACAGATGCGCTGAAGAAGAACACAAAGAACAATGCCAGGATGCACTTGACAATTTAAAAGTAGTGTTAACCACCACATCAGTTTTAGCTGCACCAAAGGTTTTGTAACCCTTCGAAGTTGCAAACGAACCTGGCCACATAGGAGTTGGAGCTGTACTGCTACAGGAAAGTGGTGATGAAATTGAATGACCAGTTGGTTATTTTTCAAAGAAGGTCCACACCCACAAGAGAAAATACTCTCTCTTCAAAACGGAGTTATTGAGTTTGGTATTGCCTTACAACATTTGAATGTTTATGTGACGAACAATGTGTCAGAGATGGTTATGTACACGGATTACATTCTTCTTGCATTCTTGGAACGATTTAATGACAATAATATGAGACTATTTCTTTGGAGCCATTTATTACAGATTTTTAATTTATAAATCGTACATGCTGGGGGTCTTATGAATGTGATAGCAGATGCATTTTCTCGAATTTATAGGGTAAAGTGCAGATAGGATGGAACTGATTAAAAACTAGACAAAATAAGAAACCTTCTTTTGTTATGATGGATTTTTTTTTTCTTAATGGGGGAGGTATACTGAAGTTGAAGGCGTGGACGAGTACCTTTGAGAGAGAGAGAGAGAGAATGCAGGCACCCGTCACGTGACTGTCGAGCAGTCTCAGAGTGCACTGGAAAATTGAAACTGGTGGGAGATCAATTACATGATAAGGTTGTGAGAGATAAGAACCTCAGTGTTTTAAATGGCAAAGTTTGATTCGGAATAGTCAGCATGGTTTTGTGCGTGGGAGATCATGCCTCACAGATTTGTTAGAGTTTTTTGATGTAGTGACCAGGAAGGTTGATGAGGGCAGGGTTGTGGAGGTATTTTAAATGGATTTCAGTAAGGCCTTTGATATGATTCGACATGGTAGGCTGCTCTGGATGGTTAGATCACCAAAGAAACCGAGGGGAGTTGGCAAAGTGGACACACAATTGCCTTGAAGGAATCAGCGGAGGAAAGTGGAAAGATGCTTCTCGGATTGGAGACTTGTGACTAGTGGTGTATCTCAGGGGTCGGTGGTGTGCCCATTGCCATTTGTTATGTATATCAGTAATTCGGATGAGAATGTAGAAGGAATGACGAGCAAGTTTGCAGATGACATTAAAATAGGGGATATCGTGGAACTGAGGAAGGTTATCAAAAATTGCATCAGGACCTAGATCAACTGGTGAAGTGGGCCGAGAATGGCAAAGAGAGTTAAATACAGAAAAGTGTAAGGTTTTGTCTCTTGGAAAGTCAAATCAAGGTAAGAGTACCATGGTTAATGGCAGGGCCTTAAGGAGTGTCGTGGAACTGTTGGATCTTAGTGTTCAGGTGCATGGTTCTCTGAAAGTGGAGTGACAGATAAACAGGTGAGTGAGGAGGCTTTTATCACACAGGCCTTCATCAGTCAGGGCATTGAGTATATAAGTTGGGAAGTTATGTTGCAGTTGTACAGGATATTGGCGAAGCCACACTTGGAGTACTGTATTCAGTTTTGGTGACCTTACTATAGGAAGGATGTCATTAAACTAGAAAGAGTGCAGAAGAAATTTATGATAATGTTGCCAGGACCCATGTGTCTAAGTTACAGGAAGAGGTTGGAAAAGATGGAATGTTTTTCTTTAGAGTGTAGGAGGCTGAGGGGCTATCTTATAGAAGCGTACACGATTATGAGAGTCATGATTAGGGTGAATGCACTCAGACTTTTTCCCAGGGTTGGCGGATTGAGGACTAGAGGGCATCAGTTAAAGTTAGAGGGCAAATTGTAAAAGGAAACCTTAGGGACAACCTTTATACACAAATGGTGCTGTGCATATGGAATGAACTGCTTCTGGAAGTGGTTGGTACATGTGCATTAACAATATTTAAAAGGCATTTGGACAAATACATGGATTGAGAAAAGTTTAAAAGGAAAGTGCCAAGTGCAAGAAAATCGGGTGAGCATGGATTGACGAGTTTGGGATGAAAAACCAGTCTCCATGCTTTAGGACTCTATGACTTTAATAACCTCATTACTTTGTGCAACAGATTAGTTTGTTTCACGTTGACTGGTCGAGGTTTCACCCTGAGCAACGAACCAAAGAATAGTTGTCACTGATTTTGTTGACCTGAAACAGGACCATTATGTCTGCAAAGAATAAGTGTGTGTGTATTCTTATCTGTAGATTGCTGTATATCTTAACTTGGTTAAAATTTAAAAAGATAATACAGCGAACAATAATGGGGTAAGAAACATTGCCAAAGCAACAACCCCATACAATTCCTGTTGCTTTCTCAACACTGATATGTGTGAAGTGAGAAACAGATCGAATTGTCCCTAAAATGCACTGATGTTGAGTGACAGCTGACAGTACTCGGATTTACAGGCGAGATTTTGCAGAGAGGTCGGAGTCTGAATCAGAGAGGTTCTATGCTCATGGTATGGTGCAGGGGGAATGATAGTCGCAGAGCAGAGGTGAACTTCTAAACGTTGCAATTGGGGAACCTCGAAGGGCAAACCGTTGCAAGTGGTGCTCAGAACACAAAACCAACAGTGAAAGTTGCATGTTCCACCAATTGAGCAATTCGGTTGTATCTCAGTTGTGTTATCAAAATGTTGTCAGACGACCAACATGTACTGAAAATAGGTTTTGCAACATGGTTCCAATATCACCACTCAGGGCAACCCAGGGAAAATGCTTTGGAGGAAATACCAAATGGCGAAATCTAAACCCAAAATGCTGCAGACCCGCTGGCCAGCAGTCGCTGTAAAATCAGAATTAATAATTCAGCTGACATTTCATTAGAACCTGAATAACTAATTCCGTGGTATTGTGTATTTCTCTCACTTTTTGTTTCAGATTTCAAACGTCTTCAGAAATGTGGTTCCTTAGTATTGTCTGAAAACTGGTGGACTTCGACCACGCCTGTGTAGTTTCTGAAATCTTCACTGAGTGTTTCCAACCATCCAGCCACCTTCCCCTTGTGTCGCAATTTGTTGTTTTGAAGCTAGATGTTTTTGGTCTCTGTTCCAGAAATTTAAAAAAAACTTTGCATTAACGGAAAACATTTAAAGTCAGTCCCAGCACAATTCATGCACAGAACTGATTGAATTGTTGCATTACTGCAATACTACTACAGGGAACCTGAGCTTAAGTCATGAAGAAGTTGCATTGATTTTTTTCTATCTTGAGGGCTTGCCTCCATTCAAATTAGCACATGACTGATTTGTGTCCTTGAATCAAACTGGAAACGGTGATCTCACTGATACCTTGTTCAAAGTGCACAAAGCAGATAAAGAGAATCTCTCCTGACAGATCTTCCCTGAACTGCTGAGCAGTGCCGGATATTTCGGCTATTCATTTCTTGCCTTTTCATTGTAGCAGCTTTCCTAGCAACTTACGTTAAATCTGCAGTGACAACCAGAACATTTTTTTCTCGTCTTTTCACACTATTATCGTTTTATACTTTCTTCCACACACTATTCACAGTTGGCTATTTCTGAACACAGCATCATTTAATCGAAAACTCTTTCACAGTCTCTCTCTCTCCCTTTCTCTCACTTTCTTCTTTATTTATTCCTACAGCTCCACTTTGTTGCAACAGAGCAAACAGTCAATTATGGGTAGCACGGTGGCACAGTGATTAGCACTGTTGTTTCACAGCGCCAGAGACCCGGGTTCAATTCCCGCCTAAGGCAACTATCTGTGTGGAGTTTGCACATTCTCCCCGTGTCTGCGTGGGTTTCCTCTGGGTGCTCCGGTTTCCTCCCACATTCCAAAAATGTGCAGGTTAGGTGAATGGGCCGTGCTAAATTGCCCGTAGTATTAGGTGAAGGGGTAAATGTAGGGGAATAGGTCTGGGTGGGTTGCCCTTCGGAGGGTCGGTGTGGACTTGTTGGGCCGAAGGACCTGTTTCCACACTGTAAGTAATCTAATCTAATCTAATCAGTGGGCCGCTTCAAACCAGTGTCTACCGGAAAACAACACATACAGTCCAAATACTGAACTACAAAAGCAATCATTTCATCATCCACAAACGAAGCTGCATCAGAACAATATTTCCACGAGCCACACACTGCAGAACAGAGGAACTACGTCGAGCAGAGGAAATTCACCTGCACAGTGTATTCCAAAAGGACTGGTACCCAAGAACACAGTCAGCCGATTCCTCAGCAACAAACCCAAACAAGCAGACAAAACACGTCCACTCTCCCCTACATCAAAGACATCTCGGAAATGACTGCAGACCACTCAGACCTTTCGGCATCATGGTAGCCCACAAACCCACCAACACACTAAAATGGCAGCTTTTGAACTCGAAAGACCCTATATAGACAGCAAGCAAGACTAATGTCATTTACAAAATCCTTGCAATAGCTATAACAAACATTACATTGGACACCAGGCAGAAAACTAGCCACGAGGGTACATGAACATCAACTAGCCACAAAAAGACATGACCCACTCTCACTAGTATTTTTACATACAGGTGAGGAAGGACATTACTTCGACTGGGGCAACGCATTCATCCTAGGACAAGCCAAACAGAGGCACGTGCGAGAATTCCTAGAAGCATGGAATTCCAACCCGAACTCTATCAACAAACACATTGACTTAGATCCAATTTACCACTCCCTGGAGTAAAGAACAGGAAATTATATCACCACAAGAAATGATGTAACCACAGGAAATAAAATCACCAACCCAAGGAAACCTAAATTCGTAAATAAAAAAGTGTATACCACCGATGCTTCATCTGGAGGCTCACTGATGATGTTAACAGTATGGTGACGAAATGTCTGAAAATAATCCTCCCAGCTCAGCAGCAAACCTATATCCAGAACCTCAATCTGAGCTAAAAACCTTCTGAAAACTCGCTAAAAAAATCCCGATTGCGTACTCTTCAAATACTCTGCCACATTGTAAATGCTCCAAGACACTTCAAAATATTCAAGGCAAGTCTAGTCCCATAAAGACAATGGTGGGACACTAGAGACTGTTATCTCTTGGAATGAAAGGTGAATAGAGGTTCAGACCAGGCAGACGAGACCATCATCATGCAGACAGCCAAGAAATGCACACAGATCATAGGAGAGGAAATAAACTGGACAGTGGGAAAACCAACAGTTCCCATAAAAAAAAACTATTGGTCAGTAAAATCAAGGACATTTCAACAATACAAAAAATCACCAGTGCAGCGGTAGAGGGTCTAAAAAATGCAACCGTACTTGAAGACAAATGAGAGTTCTTTATCAAACCTTTGCGGCTGTGCTCGCAAAACTTTGTTGTGATAAGTATGCTATAATATAGTAAGAATGTGAACGATTGCTTGTAATACACTATATATAATGTCAGAGCATTACATAATTTGAAGTCCCGAATGAAGGTTATCTCGAGTTTAATGGAAAGGGACATTAAAGAGGCTCTGAAGTTATGTTTCAATCCATTCTGGCAGGGTTGGAGCAAGGGTGAGGTGATGGTGAATATTGTACAGGGAAAAACGTGGATGTGATAGAATGAGTACTAATAACATATTGAGTTAATTTAGTTTGTGAGTAATTATTGAAATATATTCTGGAGTACAATATGAACATGCCTTGTGAAAGGTGTAAAGAAATCTTGAAAGTAATGCAGACATTAAGAGAAGATCCATTCTCATAAACATGACTAATTATTTGGGGAGTTGGATGTGGTCAACGGGGTGGATGTGGGTTTGGGCAAAGCTTTTAAACAGCCATGGCAAACTCATCAAAAACATTAAGGTTTTCTTTTGATCCAGGGAACAGTGAGAAAATGATTAAAAATCGCCTGAGTGGCAAGAACATAAAGGTTAGTAGCTGGTATTGAAATGGAAGGCACAGAGGACAAATCAGTGCAACAGGGTTTAGTATTCGGCTCCTTTAATCTTCACATTTTGGAACATTGTGGTATAACGAAGACATTTTCACATAACAGAAACGTTACACTTATTGATAGTGGACAGGAATACTTTCAATGGTGGTGGAAACAATTGTTCTGTTTAGCTGCACAGCGTAGTATAAAATACAATTTAACACAGAAGAGCGAGTTAGTGGATTTTAGGAGGCTCGGGAACACAGGAAAATGCATAGTAAATGTATGAATACTCAGGAGCATCGAGGGACAATAAGACATTGGAGTCTATGGCGTCAGACCCTTAAAGATAGACAAAGTCGACAAGGTAGTTACGTATTCATATCACATCAATTCCTTAATTAGACGAAGCATGGAATGCAAGAGCAGATACTAAATCATAGAATTCTATACAGCACAAATTCGTTGACAACTTGAGTATTTAATTTAGCTCCCCAAGGCGGAAAAGATGTGGTTTCAGAGAGGCTAAACTGCAGATTTATGAAGATGTGACTCTGGACTGGAAAGTGTTAGCTTTGAGGAAATATTGGGTACGCTGATGTAGAACACTGGGAGCAGAAAAGTGATTTAATTTAAAATTTTAGTTCAATGGGAGGCCAATGCTTAGTTGCATGATCACGAGTCAACTGGTACAGACGTAAAGCAATTAGTATAATGAATAATGAAGGACAATCCGGAACTTGCTCCTACTCATAATAGGCACATTGAACATATTGACTGAAAGGGTGATTGCATGACAAGATATAACCATATTAAAATTTCCTGGATGCCCGTTACATAGCGTGAGCTGCACGGTTATGAACTATAGGTTGTCATTTACTGGCATGGGAACAATGGACTGAATATTCTCATTTTGTGTTGTGAAGTTTCTATAATTCTGTGATGATCTGAGGTTCCCCTCCTCCGGCTTTGGCATATTCTCCATAATCAATGTACATCTTTAATTTCAAGAAAAGAAAAAAGTCTGTTTTGACTGACATTTAACAACCAGTTGTGCCTTCAATTTTGAGACAGCTCTCTTTTATCACTGTAGTACCCTCCTGGCTCCAATAACGAATTAGTGAAGGCTGTGGGTAAAAGCAGGCAACATCGTGACAAGTATTTTGAATTCCCTTTTACACATGGCTATTGATATTACGTTTCCTGTTGATGCTTTGGGCGAGAGCATAGAGCACATTGGAGTATATTTTAGACTTTGTGTATTCTGTTTAATGGCTGTGATTAACAACAATCTCCCTGGGAACAACACCTGTCACCAGGGGTTTTCTCTTCACGATAAGTAAGTGACTGTTCTCATTATCATGAACAGTATGAAACACAGAACCTAATGATTAAGCACGCAGGGAAAATGCACTTGAATCAACCAGCGCAACAACAACCCTCAGTTCCACTGGATATTCAGATCCTGCAGTTACTGTGGAGGATAGAGAAGGTGTACTATCCGGTTCTCGCAGCTATTGGAGTTTGTTGTAAGTCTTAGCAAAACTTTTATTTTTAAATTCTGTGCACTCCAACAGTACTGCCATCTTTTTATGTAATGTTCTCTCATCATTGTTGCTGATATGAGGTCAGGCATTATTTCCAGTATTAATTAATGAAACAATGTTTCCCCATTTAATAAATGTCTAGTCAGAAATATCTGTAATCAGTAACCTGTTGCTGCAAATGCTGAGATGACAGCCACCAACAACCATTTTCCTTTGTGTTGGATGCGACTCCAACTAATTCAGGTTCACTTGATTCCATCGTTCTCAGTTTTCCTTTGGCTCTTTCGTGTCACACTCAATCAAATATGGCCGTCAGATCAAGTCCAGTTATTCTCACGTCAGCATTGGGTTGAACTGTTTGGTCCATTTTCAACTAAGGCAGTCGTGAGGTCAGGAGCTGACTAGTTGTCGCAGAATACAAACTGAGCTTCAATGAGTTGATTATCGCTACCTCAGTGTAAGATTGGGATACTAGCGTAGTCTCATATTCTTGTGTGTTGTTTTAGTTGTTCATCATCAATAATGACGGATCTGGCAGAATTGAAGCTTAGATCTAATCTGTTTTTGCTACACAGGTAATCCTCTTTTTCGTAGTTTCTTGTTTCACAATTACATTTCCTGTGTGCCGATTCTGCACTCCTGCACCATTAGTTGTATCGGGTGGATCCACATCTGGATGATAACTCTACTATCAGGGATTTGTCAGTTTATGACATTAAAGGTTATGTAGTGTTATAGGCCAGGTCAGATACCTCAAAACGTTTTAAGACGGTAGCCCAGACTCTAACTTTGCTATTTGATTTTAGCAAGTGTACAGTGGATATTCCAGGAGAGAATTAGCTGGTCAGATAACTTAGTTTTAAACAAAAACTAAGATTACAAGATTACTGACTGAAGCACAAAGAACAGAAAACAGAATACCGAATGACTTATCCTACCTGAATACGACAGGTAATCCTGATTTAATGATGCTATTCTAAAATACTTGCAACTAAACACTCTTTGGCGCAAAAGTAAAAACAAACAAGGGCTTACAGGCTTGAAGTTAGAAGGCGAGAGAGTCCAGCCTGACCTTGCCCCAGCAGCCTTTCTCCATATACACAAACTGTCGTTGAACTGAATCAAAAACTCAGCTGCTAGGCCTGGCCACTTCCCATTCATAGATTAGATTACTAGATTACTTTACAGTGTGGAAACAGGCCCTTCAGCCCAACAAGTCCACACCTACCCGCCGAAGCGCAACCCACCCTTACCCCTCCATTTATCCCTTACCTAACACTACGGGCAATTTAGCATGGCCCATTCACCTAACCTGCACATCTTTGGACTGTGGGAGGAAACCGGAGCACCCGGAGGAAACCCACGTAGGCAGGGGAGAACATGCAAACTCCACACAGTCAGTCGCCTGAGGCGGGAACTGAACCCGGGTCTCTGGCGCTATGAGGCAGCAGTGCTAACCACTGTGCCACCGTGCCGCCCATAAAACATTATACAAGTTTTTTTAACTTGAAAGCCTTATGCCTGAGGCAGTATCTGTTACCTGCAAGCAAATATGCTCTAAAATCTATCCAAACTTTCAGACGCGTCGCAGTCTAGGCTGTTTAGAGCCTCTCTGATAAATAAATCAAGGAAGATCTAACCTTTTCAAAGGAACAGGTTCGTCACAGTAGAAGTACAATTATCCTGCTGCAACAATCCACAGGGATGTCCAGAGTTGCCAGATCTACTCAATGCATATCCATTTTAGCACCACGATAATGCCTTATCCTACCTGAATACGACAGGTAATCCTGACTTAATGATGGTATTCTAAAATACATGCAACTAAACACATTGGAGAGTACCCTGAATGTGAAGATTAAACATTGACTCCATGGGAATACTGTATGGGACAAGACACACTCAGGGAAGGTTAAATGGGGCACGGTTTATAAGGTATGATTCTGTGATGTTGCTTTTAGCTTATATTTGCCAATATTCATACTAGATGTTACATGTTGCTGGATGATTTTGCTGTTGCTGTTTCTGTTACTGATGTTAATCTCATATAAAAGTACAGTTTGATTCAATTTTAAGTCTTTTAACTTTTAATACAGTTGGATGGATTAAATGGCCACTTCAGCAGACTGTTCAACCAGCAAACATTTCGCTGTGGATTTGGAATTATATGGTGGCGAGACCACGCAAAAATCATTGGCCGTTTATGAAGCGTGATGCTTTATTTTATGATGGTGGGCAACGGTTTCACATTTCATTGAATTCAAATTCCTCATCTATCATAGTGCAATTTGAATATGAATTCTCTGAAAACGACCTGAGCTCCCGAATAACTAGTCCAGTGATAAAACAAATACTCAAAGGCCTCTCTCGCATTCCAATCCCAGAATATTAGATAAAATCTGAAATTTTACATTGTTCGTCATATCATCGAGTTATAATAAGTCATTCAGTTTTTCATCATATTTTTGCTACAAGTATATGATAAAGAAGCTTCTGGTCAAAGCAAGATTGCAATTGCATCGACCTAAGTAAGTTATTGTTTCAAACATAATTATTTAAACACAATAATAATTAACAAATTATTGATTTCTTTTCTAAAAAAAAAGTTAATTAACCATGATATATCAGACCAAGTCTGTGCATTTAGACAGGAACAGAAATCTGAACTGGAAACAACTAAATCCTGATTTAATTCAAAATTTCGAAATTATTCTGAAGTATTTCAAAGGGCTGCTTTTACAGCCTGATTTCTATATAATCGTTTTAATGATTTGCTCCTAATGCAGTTAACTCAGTGGCGATTGTCATCCTCTCAAGGGGTAAGTGTGGACTTTGCAAATTAATAACCCACTATCTGGTTGCCATGGCAGTGGCGGATCTGTTTGTCGTTATCCTCGACCTGATATTGAGGCACATACCAATTGCTCACTGGGAGAAACTATACACTGTGCAGTCCATTCCTGTGTGTAATATCCACGCCGTCCTACTGTATGCAGCCACAGACTGTTCTGTCTGGTTTACGGTCATGTTTACCGTCGATCGATTTGTCGCCATTTGTTGCCAGGAGCTGAAAATAAAATATTGCACTGAGAAAATGACAACTATAATTCTAGGAATCGTAGTTATGCTGAGCTGTCTCAAGAATATCTTCTGGTACTTTATGTATACAAGTACATATCGACTTGCCAATGACCCCTGGTTTTGTGAAGTTACAACGAATGTGCGCTTTGCACTGCTATGGAGAATAGTTGAACTTTTGCACTACATTTCCACTCCCTGTATCCCATTTGTCCTAATTTTATTGTTTAATATTTTAACGGTCAGGCACATCATAGCTGCCAACATTGTCCGACAGAGACTCCGGAACCATTGCAGTGGACCAAATCAACCTGATGCAGAGACCAAGAACCGAAAAAAGTCTGTTGTTGTAATGTTTGCTATATCTGGAAATTTTATTGTATTATGGGCTGTTTTTCTGACGTACTCTATCTGTTATCAGATGAGGTGGTTGGGATACAATTCTTTAAGACTACATTACATAGTTGGAGAAGTAGGATTTATACTTCAGCTGTTAAGTTGTTCCACCAACACATGCATTTATGCAATGACGCAGAATAAATTCAGAGCAGAGTTGAAATACATGATGTAATATCCTTTTGCCATCCTTGTTAATTTACTTGTTAAAGTCGTTCTTTAGCAAAACAAAACCTCCATGGCTTGTGACTAATTTGTATATTCTGTATCTTCATTGAAAAAATCTGAAATTGATGATTGTGGAAAATAGAGGTTGCACGTACAGAGAGAGAAAGCGAGAGAGAGAGAAATAAGTAACTGAACAGAAACATATAACTATATTTCAACTAATTTTGAATATACCAACCACATTCGTGATTGCAAATGATATGAATTGAACTGTGATAATTTGAAAGGTGCGATATTTTATTCCAAAGGCTGAAGGACTGGAGACAACGAGTCAGTCGTTATCCAGTGAACAGAGATAATGCCTCCAGGTGGAGCTAAGCTTAATAAGGTCCAGGGTAGCGGCGATGCAAGATTCGGGCTGGACACAGATTGGGGTTCTATTGGTGTTGATCAAGATATACAGTGAGAGTTCAAAAATGTATGAATGGAACTGAATACGAAGGGCATGGAGATGTGGGCCAAAATGCTTCAGTAGGAAATGTTTAATGGACTAAGGATGATGTTTGAAAATTGACTTGAAATAAAATAATCTTTGATTTGAAGGACGTGGCAAAAAGAAAACGGGCAGTATGCATTGTCTGTTAAATGTATCGGTTGGTATGGGATGTAGCAGGTTTTTGAATGGGTACAGAAAGAGTGGGCAGTCGTTTGGACAAGCAACCGATTTGTTTTGGAACAGAAACACGGAATAATGGTAGTTAGTGACCATTGGCTGTGAAGTGGCCTACGGGTGGATACTACTGGTCTCCGTGTTAAACTATTTGGTGCAATTGTTAAAGTTCGCGATGATGTGTAAGGAGATGAACCGATTGTTGTTGCTCCATAAATTGCTGGAAAAGCAAAATTGAAACCAGGGCCGCTGGTCATCAAAGGAGATTGTTGTATAAAACCAGCTGATCAAAGCAAAATGAGTTGAGAGAGAAATGATTTCTAAAGCTGGAGGAGCAGTAAAGTGTTTCTTGCTTCAATTAGCAGAGTAACACATGGTAAAGTTCAGAATATTTAAAGTCAACAAGAACAACATTCAGTGTTCATCCAAATTCACTCATAGATTGCATGGTGCAATATTTAGATTGCATGGTCATACGTGGTGAATTTTCATTCAACAATGCCACTTGTAGTCACTTGAATGTCGGTTTATGCAGAAATCGCCAACTATTGATTACATGTTTCCTTTCACAACATATCATATATTTTCGGACTCCAGCATCAACCAAAAATATGATCAACTTGGCGATTGATGAAAAAGAAAGCTTTTCTGTTTCAGTATATATCAGATTAAACCCCTTCTTGTGTTTGCAGCCTATTTGCTGAAGTTACTCCATCCAGGCAATGCAAAGAACGACCACCTTAACATCATAAATTTTGCACCCTAAAGACGCCGTATTTTCTGTTCACTGTCTCATTTCTCAACACGGTTACTAGTTTCAGGGGGGTTAATAGGTTTGAATCACACATCACCAGGCGCCGCGCTTTTGTACATTCTCATTCTCACACTGAGCAAAAAGTTGTGTCATTTCAAGAGCACCATAGGAAACGAAGCGCAGCCATGTGAGTAACGTAAGCGCAGACAGTGTAATATGGAGTCTGCTGAACAGTGTAATACATGACTAGGGGTAGGATATTCAGCCATTGGATATGCCTCTTTTACTTGAATTTCAGTTTCACAGCTGGTCTGGTGGGATTTGAAACCATATCCCCAGAACATTATCCTATTTGGTTAGCTTTAAATTATTTGTCCAATTGCATGACCACACTGCACTTGTAGGAAAAAAAACAAGAAATCCAAAGAAGAGCAAGTTTTCATAGCATTGTCAGTATATTATGAAATCAGTGCGACAAAAAAAATATTGGCAGCGAAAAACTAAATGTACATTAAATCTGGGCAGTGTTAAAAGAAGGATACTGGTTAAACAACTTTGGCAGCAACGTGTTTGAGAATGAATTCCTGCAATGTAATGAGATCATTATGAGACAAACAGGCTGAGAAATCAAAAATGCAAAACTTTAATCGAGATTTGGTATTATGTATTAAAAGGTATTAATGAATAATCTTATTGGGGGAGGTCCATGATGTAATATCAGATAATTCTTCATTGAGATAGAATTCTGTTTAATTCCGTCTCTTGTTTAGGAATATTACACATTTCCATTGTATTGTTCATTCACTGTGTCTGCTCTTTATGTCTCCCTCACATCAAACGTTAACTGTGAAACACATCAGCCTGCGAAATCAATGAACGGTAACCTGTAATGTCTCACACTCCTAAATCCCCAGTTCAGTTTGGTTGTATCTCATTGCATGGCTGAAATAAACCCAGGCTACCAAACCGTACAGAAAATGGCGTTTGCGACAAGTTTCCACAATCACCATTCAGGGCAACCCAGAGAAAAGAACGACCTTGGTAGGAACACCAAAAGATGAAATCTAACCAAAATATGCTGCCGATGTGTTGTCCACGATCCTCTGCAGAATCAGACTTAATAATTCAGTTATTTATTCTGAACACCTGAATACTTAATTTCATAGGTCCACAGATGGTGCCTGTCCACACATATTTCGCTCACTTTTTGATTCAAATTTCCAACATCTTCAGAACTTTGGTTCCTCAGTAATGACCAAAAAATGGATGGACTTGAACCACGTGTCGGTGTAGTGACTTAAATCTTTATTTAGCATTTTCGACCACTCAGCAGCCTTTGGCCGTCTCCCAATTTACTGTTTTAAATTGTATTCCTTGGTCCCTGCCCCAGAAATAATTTTAAAAATTCTTTGCATTAAAAGGAATAATTAAAAGTGAGTCCTGAAAAACTTCATGCACTCACCTGATAGCATTCTTGTATGATTCAGCTATTAACACAAGGAACCTGAGCTGAAGTCTCACAGAAATTGCTTTGAATATTTCCTTGTGGAGGCGTTACCTCTGTTACGATCAGCACATAACTGATTTGTGTCCTTGAATCAATCAGAATTGGTTGGCTGACTGAAAGCTTGAGCGTGCTTGTAGATGGAAAGTATTCTGTCTGGAGGTCAATGCTGAGTGGGGTCCCGCAGCGCTCCGTTCTTGGGCCTCTGCTCTTTGAAGTTTTTATAAATGACTTGGATGAGGAGGTTGAGGGGTGGGTTAGTAAATTTGCAGATGATACAAATGTTGGAGGTGCCAATGATAATATCGAGGGCTATCATTGATAACATCGAACACGACATAGACAGGATGCAGAGCTAGGCTGAGAAATGGCAAATGGACTTCAAACTGGATAAATGCGAAATGATGCATTTTGGAAGGTCGAACACGAATGCTGAATATAGGATAAAGACAGGATTATCGGCAGGGTGCAAAGAAGGTTTGCCAGGGTGCTGCCTGGACTGGAGGATTTACCGTTAGAGGTTGACTAAGCTCGGACTTTTCTCTCTGGAGAGAAGGAGGAAGAGAGGTGACCTGATCCAGGTATATAACAAAATGAGAGACATGGATAGAGTCAATACCCAGAAACCTTTCCCCAGGGCAGGATTGACTGGCACGAAGGGTCATAGATTTAGGATATTGGGTGAAAGGTATAGAGGGGACGTCAGAGGAAGGTTCTTTAAGTAGAGAGTTGTGAATGTATGGAATGCTTTGCAAGCAATGGTGGTGGAAGCAGAGTCATTAGGGACACTTAAGCGACTGCTGGACATGCACATGGATAGCCGTGAATTGAGGGGTGTATAGGTTAAGTTACATTATTTTATATTAGGACTAATGCCTGGTACAACATCGAGGACCAAAGGGCCTGTTCTGTGCTGTACTTTTCTATGTTCTATGTTCTAAACTGAAAACTGTAATCTCACTGATATGTTGTTCAAACAGCACAAAAACAGGGACAGTGAATCGCTCCTCACTGATTTTCTCTCATCTGCTGAGCAGTGCCAGACATTTCTGCTATTCGTTTCTTGACTTCAATGTAGCAGGTTTCCTAACAACTTGCCTAAAATCTTTAGCGGCAACCAGCTTTTTTTTTCTCTCTTCCTTTCATTTGAAACATTATTCTATACGTTCCTTTCACACACTGTTCGCAATCTGCTGTTTCTGAACACAGCATCGTTTAATCGAAATATCTTTCAATGTCACCTTTTCTTACTTTTTCTGTTTTGCATGAAAATAACTTCAATCTGCCTACCCATTAAAAACAAAAAGAATCTTGAACAATATTAAAACTTGCAGCTTCGAGTGCCATTGTCATTCTGTTAGTTTGTCATAATGAATCCAAAATATAATTCCAAATTCAGTCTCTGTGTTAGACTTGTTTATTCGCTTGAATTGCCTGCCAAATTCAGTAATGCCTTAAAATGTATTAGTTTTGATCGTTTTCTTTTATCTCTGTTCAACTAAGCATTTGCTTTATGAAGCTCAAACCTTTTGCTTGCCTCGTGTCCATATTGGTTATTGTCGGTAGAGTGACCTCTCTGAAGGAACTCTACCCTGAAGGAACAGTACAATCATGATTTATCATTTGAAGAGGTGGATGTGCTGAACGGAGTGAACGTGGGCTTGAACAAAGCTTTTGAAAAGATTCCCATGGCAGACTCATCAAGAAGTTTAAGGCTTTCTTTTGATTCAGTGAAGACTGACAAAATTATTTTAAAAATCTTCTGAGAGAAAGAGGAACAAGCAGTAAACGCTAGTCATTGATATTGAAATGGAAAACATGGAAAACATATAATTGCTGCCGCTGTTAGTATTAGGTTCATTTTAATAACAGAGCTGAAAAAGTGTTGCTGGAAAAGCGCAGCAGGTCAGGCAGAATCCAAGGAGCAGCAGAATCGACGTTTCGGGCATGAGCCCTTCTTCAGGAGGCCTTCCTGAAGAAGGGCTCATGCCCGAAACGTCGCTTCTCCTGCTCCTTGGATGCTGCCTGACCTGCTGCGCTTTTCCAGCAACACATTTTTCAGCTCTGATCTCCAGAATCTGCAGTCCTCACTTTCTCCTAGATCATTTTAATAACAGCATGTTCATATATTAGATTCGAAAGTAGTGATATAACGAAGCGGTTTGCACAAAAAAAAACAAACATTGGATCGGTTGATTCTGAACAGGAATGCTTTCAGTAGTGGAAGAAACGATTGCACTGTTTAATTGGACAGAGTAGTGTAAAGTACAATAATGGGGAAAATGAGTTCTAAATTCGAGAATTGAATATGTTGGTTAAGTATTCATATACAGCTCATTCCTTAATTAACGAAGCATAGATTGCAAGCGAAAGTACTAATACCTAGAATTGCATACAGCACAAATTCGATGAGAACTTGAGTATTTAATTTAGCTCCACACTGCGGGAAAGATGTGATTCCACTGGAGAGGGTACATTGCAGATGTTTGAAGATGCAACTATGCACTGGAAAACGATCATGGTGAAGAAGTATTGGATAGGCTGATGTAGAACTGTGGAAGTAGAGAGGTGATTAAATTTAAATGTATAACATAATGGGAGGCCCATAAACAAATTTATCTTCGTCGCATAAAGTAATTTGGATAATTAATTATAAAGAAAATCGGGAACATATTTTCTTCCAGTCATAATCGAGACAAGGAACACATTGGCTGTAAGGGTGATAACCTGACAAGATCTGATTATATTTCAAAAGTTCTTCCGTGGCCGCTTGAACAGCCGTGAGCTGCAAAGTCTCGAGTTTTAATTGTTCATATACTGGCATGGGCACAACGAACTGAAAAGTCATCCTCTGCATTCTATAATTCTGTGAAGGTCTGATATCCACCATCTTCAGATCTTCAAGTATCCCGTTGCTGGCAGTGATGAGAGGACAAGTTTCAATAATTAATCTCCTTAATCAATGCCTCAACTCTTCCCATTCAGACCATTCTTTAATTTCAGTGAACGGTTAATGTTGGGAGGCATTTAAAAACAGTTTTGCCTTTGTTTGCGACGGGTCTCTGTTATCACTGTATTACGTCCCTCGCTCTAATTGCTAACACGTGAAGCCTCGAGGTAAACACAGAGTAGTATAATACATGTGTATAGTAGAAGACATTTGGAATCCACTTTCACAAATGGCTGTTGATATTACATCAACTGTTGATGTTATAGCTGTGATCTTGGAGCATTTTGGAGTATGGTGTAGGATTTGTATACTCAGTGAAACAGCTGTGATGAAGAACAACCTCCCTGGGAACTACACCTCCTTCCAGGAGTTTTCTCTTCATGCTAATTAAGGGACTGCTCACAGTATTCCTTGAACAGAGCAGAGAGCCGAATGATAAGTACAAACTAAAAATGCATGTGGTCCAGCCAGGGCCACAAAAACAGTCAGTTCCATTGGATGTTCAGATAGTATAGTTGGTTGGAAGATAGAGAAAGTATATTATCATGTCCTTGCTGCTTTTGGCGTTTGTTGTAAGTATCTACCCATATTTATTAATTTTGTCGTCTTCTTAAGTCACGTTATTACATCACTGCTGTTGGTCTGTCTGGTCGGACATCGTTTCCAGTATTAATTTATAAAACAACGTTTACCCAAGTTGAAGCTGAATAAACTTCTAGCCTCTAATATCTCTCATAAGTCACCCGTTGCTGGCAGTGCTGAGATGACAGGCTACAATAATAATTTTCCTTCGTGATCGATGTAACTGCAGCCACCTCAGGTTTCTCCTTCATTCCTATCGATGCCAGTTTTGCTGAGGCTCCTTCATATCGCACTCAGTCAAATGTGGCCTTCAGGTCAAGTGCAGCTACTCTCATCGCACCCTTATATTCAACTCTTTGGTCATTTTTTCAAAGTGATATTAGAAGCTGAGTAGTCTCCATAGAATGCACACTGAACTTTAGTAAGCAAATTATTGCCATCTCAGTGTAGGATTGGGATACTTGTCGAGTCTCATCTTCCTGTGTTTTAATTGTCTATCACCAATTACGATGGATGTGGCAGGACTACAGCTCAGATCTATTCCGTTGGTTAGAAAAGGATTTGATTTTGTCTGTCACTCGGTTGCTTAGACGGCTTAGTACACACGTGTTACTTTAGATTAGATTACATTACATTAGTGTGGAAACAAGCCCTTCGGCCCAACAAGTCCACACCGACCCGCCGAAGCGCAACCCACCCATACCCCTACATTTACCCCTTACCTAACACTACGGGCAATTTAGTATGGCCAATTCACCTGACCTGCACATCTTTGGACTGTGGGAGGAAACCGGAGCACCCGGAGGAAACCCACGCAAACACGGGGAGAACATACAAACTCCATACGGTCAGTCGCCTGAGGCGGGAATTGAACCCGGGTCTCAGGCGCTGTGAGGCAGCAGTGCTAACCACTGTGCCGCCCAATGGCTTGGTTAAGTTCATACCTCAATTTTTTGTATGCCCGATACTGCATCTGGCATGCGCTCCTGCACCCTTCATTGTAACAGAGTTTATTCTGCTTGACGGTAACTATACAGCCAAGGATATGTCAGGCACATGTAGACTGTGTCAAAGTTCAATTCTCTTTCACCAATTCTGACACCGTGCTAATACCACGCATCACATTTGAGAGTGAACTGAGTGTGAAGATTAGACATTGACTAAGTGGGAACATTGTGGGACAAAACGGACTCAGGGAACATTATATAGGTCATGGTTTATAAGATATGATTCTGTTATGTTGCTTGTAACTTCTGTAAAACAGATCTGTCACTGCTGGTACTCGCTCCCACTTGTTGCTTAATGATTTTGTTGTTGTTGTTTCTCTTACCGGCATGAGGATAAGAAAGCTAGCATTAAAGCACTTTACCTGAATGATTGTACCATTCACAACAAAATTGATGAATTAATGACACAAATCATTGCGAATGAATATGATTTGGTAGCCATTAGGAGATATGGCTACAGGATAGCAACGACTGGGAGTTAAGTATCCATAGGTACCAGACTATTCAGAATGACAGACAGGAAGGTAAGTGAGGTGGTATAGCTCTGATATTCAAGGACGATATCTGAGCTGTGCTGAGAGATAACATGGGCTCTATGGAGACTGAGGCTGAATCCATATGGATCTAAACTAGAAATTCTAAGCATAGAAAGTCACTGAGAGGCATAGTCTATAGGCCACCAAATAATATCATCACATTAGGGCGGGCAATAAACAAGGTTGAAACTTTATTGCTGGAACAGCACAGCAGGTCAGGCAGCATACAGGGAACAGGATATTCGACGTTTCGGGCACAGGCCCTTCTTCAGGAATGAGCAGAGAGTGTTCAGCAGGAGAAGATCTTCTCCTGCTGAACACTGTCTGCTCATTCCTGAAGAAGGGCCTGTGCCCGAAACGTCGAATCTCCTGTTCCCTGGATGCTGCCTGACCTGCTGTGCTGTTCCAGCAATAAAGTTTCAACTTTGATCTCCAGCATCTGCAGACCTCACTTTCTCCCCGGGCAATAAACAACAAAATACCTAAAGACAGTAAAAATGATGCAGCAATTACGATGGGGGATTTTTATATGCATGTAGATTCGTTGAACCACGTCGGTCAGGGTAGTCTTGAGTAGGGGTTCGTTGAGTGTATCCGCAGTTGTTTTCTTGAACAGTATGAAATGGAACTGACGAGAAAACAAGCTGTCCTCGATCTGGCCCTATGTAAGAGGCAGGAATAATTAATTACCTCATAGTTAGGGATCCTCTTGGAAGGAGTGATCGCAGTACGGTTTAATTTAGAATACAAACAGATAGTGTGAAATTAAAATCCAATACCAGAGTCCCGTGCCTGAACAAGGGCGAATACAATAGAATAAGGAAGAACTTGGCTAAAGTAGATTTTATGGTGGGACAGTTGACGAGCAGTGGAGGACCTTCAAAGAATTTTTTAAAAGTGCTCAGCAAAAGTATATTCCATGAAAAGGAAAGACTGTAAGAAAAGGCGTAATCTGCCATGAGTGTGTAAGGAAATAAGGGTGGCTGTCGATTGAAAGAGAAGACATTCAAAGTGGCCATAAACAGAATGAAATTAGAAGACTGGGAAAACTTTAAAGGTCAACAGAAAGCCACAAAAAGAGCTGCAAAGGAAAGTAAGATAGAACGTGAGAAACAATTAACACAAAAGAGAAAAAAAACAGGTACCAAAAGTATCTATCAATATATAAAACGAAAAAAATGGCTAATGTAAACGTTAGTCCTTTCGAGGATGACACGGGACATTTAGTTATGGGAGATGGTGAAGTGGCCGTGGCATTGAACAGGTATTTTGCATCGGTCTTCACAGTGGAAGAAACTAATAACATGCCATGAATTGACAAAGAAGCAAGAGTAGGTGAGTACTTAGAAACAATCATTATTACCGAAGAGCTAGAGTTGGGCAAGCTCATGTAGGTAAGAATAGATAAATCTCCTGGCCATGATGAAATGCATCCCAGGGTACTAAAAGTGATGGCGGGGTAAAAGTGATGGCAGGTGCACTGGCAAAAAAATAAAATCCGAAATTCGCTGGGCTCTGGGGCAGTCCCTGCAGATTGGCGAACAGCAAATGTGACACCACTGTATAAAAAAAGACGTAGACAAATGATTTAGAATTATAGATCAGTTAGTAGTGGGAAGAGGCCTGAGTCTATTATCAAGGAAGAAATAGCAGGACATCTCAATAGAACTAGTCTATTGGACAGACTCAGCATGGGTTCATGAATGGCAGGTCATGCTTGGCAAACCATTTTGAATTCGATGGAGACATTACGAGCATGGTGGACCACGGGGACCCAATGGATGTGGTGTACCTAGATTGCCAAAAGGCCTTCGACAAGGCGCTGCATAAAAGCCTGCTGCATAAGATAAGGATGCATTGTGTTAGGGGTAGAGTATTCGTATGGATAACAGATTGGTTGACTAACAGGAAGCAAAGAGTGAGGATAAATGAGTGCATTCTGCCTGGAAATCAGTGACTATTAGTGTGCCTCAGGGCTCGCTATTGGGACTGCATTCCTTTTTACAAATTATGTAGTTGATTTGGAGTTGGGGATCGCGTGTAGGGTGTCAAAGTTTGCAGATGACACTCAGATGCATGGCAGAGCAAAGAGTGCAGAGGACTGAAACTTTGCAGAGGAACACAGATACATTAAGTGAGTGAGTAACGGTTTGGCAGATGGAATAAAATGTTAATAAATGCGAAGGCATGCATTTTGGTAGGAGTAATACTAAAGAGAAGATTATTACTTGAATGGTAAAAGGTTGTAGCAAGCTGCTCTGCAGAGGGACCTACGTGTCCTTGGCCTGCAGGTACAACAGGTAATTAGGTAATAACCAAATGGAATTTTGTCCTTCATTGCTAAAGTGATTGGGTTGAAGAGCAGAGTGGTTATGTTGCAGCTGTAGAAGGTGCTGGTGAGGCCTCACCTGGAGTACTGTGTGCAGTTTTAGTCTCCTTACTTGAGGAAGCTTGTACTGGCACAGGAGGGGGTGCAGAGGTGGTTCACTAAGTTGATTCCGGAGTTGAGTGGGTTGTCTTATGATTGTCTTATGAGGGGAGTCTGAGAAGATTGGAATTATATTCATTGGAGGTCAGGAGAATGAAGGCAATCTTACGGAAACATATAAAATTATGAAGGGAATAGATAAGATAGAGGTAGAGCGAATGTTTCCACCGACAGGTAAAGCTAGGACAAGAGGGCATAGCGTCAAGATTAGAGGAAACAGATTTAGCACTGAATTGAGAAGGAACTTTTTCACCCAGAGGGTTGTTACACTTTGGAATTCCTTGCCCAGTGAACGATTTGATGCAAGTTCACTAAACGCTTCTAAAGCTAAGTTAGGTTTTTCCCCTTAACAATAAAAGAATTAAGGGATACGGTGAAAGTGCAGGCAAGTGGATCTGAGTCCACATAAAGATCAGCCATCAATAAAATATTGCAGCAGGCTTGAAGGGCCGGACGGCCTACTCCTGCTCCGAGCTGTTATGATAATTTGTTCTGATGTGATATGTCGAATTTGATTCCATTTTAAGTTTTTCAGTTGTTGATACAGCTGGATGGCTTGAATGGCTTTTTCATCAGCCCGTTGCTAAAACGAACACTCTTACTGTAGGATTGGAATCATACAGAAACCAGATCTGGCAAACCAATATGCTTTTCATGCTTCCCTTTATGATAATGGGCTCCATATTTCATTGAATTCAATTTTAATATTTGCTGTGGTAGGATTCAAATACGAATACTCTGAAAACAACCTCAGCCCCTCGATTCCTAGCTCAGTGACAGTACCAGTCCGCCATGACGTCACCAGAATTCAAATGTCAGGGTTTCTGACGAAATGTGTTCTTTTATGGTAGGGACAATATTATCAAGTTAAACTAAATCATTCAGTTTTGGACATAATTTTGCGACAAATTTATAATAAGGAAGCTTATGTTCAACGGACTAGTGCAATTGCATTGGCCCCATGTAACTTATTCTTTTAAATTTAATTCGTTAAAGACAATATTAAACAATACATTATTGATCCTTTTTCTGAAAACTCATGTGAATACGTGTGATTCATCAGATTGAGTCTGTGCGTGCAGATCTGGAACAGAAATCTAAACCAGACACAGTTGAATCTATCATGTAATTCAAATTTTCAAAATTATCCAGAAGTATTTCATACTGTTGCTTTTGCTGCCTGACTTCTACGCACTTCTTTCCTCGATTCATTCCTCATACAGTTAAAGTAGTGGCGATTGTCATCCTCTCACGCAGAAAGTGTGAACTCTGCAAATCAGTTACCCACTATCGGGTGGCCATGGCAGAGGTGAATCTATTTGACTTTATCCTCAATTTGATATTGAGGCACATACCAATTGCTCACTGGGAAACAAATACACTGTGCAGACCATTGATGTGTGTAATATACATGCTTTCCTATTATATGCAGCCACAGACTGTTCTCTCTGATTTACAGTTACGTTTACCTTCGATCGATTTGTGGCCATTTGTTACCAGAAGCTGAAAACAAAACATTGCACTGAGAAAATGACAACTGTAGTTCTAGCAATCGTAGTTTTACTGAGCTGTCTCAAGAACATCATCTGCTACTTTATGTATAAAAGTACATATCGACTTGCCAGTGATCCCTGGGTTTGTATTGTAGCAGTGAATGTATGCTTTGCACTGGAGAATAATTGAACTTATGCACTCTGTATCCTGTATCCCATTTGTCCTCATTCTATAGTTTAATGTTTTAATGGTCAGACACATCACAGATGCCAACATAGTCCGCCAGAGACTCCGGGAGTGCAGCAGAGTGAATCAACCTGATCCAGAGATGAAGAACAGAAAAATAGTCCACTGTTGTCATGTTTATCATATTCGGAAGATTTACTGTATTATGGGCTGTTTTCTGACGTACTCTATCTGTTATCAGATGAGGTGGTTGGGATACATTACTGTAAATTACATTACATAGTTGGAGAATTAGGATTTCTACTTCTGCTATTTGGTTGTTCCACCAACAGCTGTACTTATGCAATGACGCAGAATAAATTCAGAGCAGAGTCGAAATGCATGTTGAAATATCCTTGCGTCGTCCTTGTAAAATTAATTGTTAAAGTCGTTATTTAGCGAAAAAAAACTTCTTGGTTTGTGACCAACTTGTATATCCTGTATCTTCATAAAGAAACGCATCGCTTATTAATGTTTTTGGAAAACGGAAGTTGAACAGAGAGAGAGAACGATAACTAACTTCGCCAAAATATATAAATATATTTCAACTAATTACGAAAATACAAACCACGTTCAATGTTGCAAATTATATGAACTGGAATGGAATTCTTCGTTTGAACAAATATTCTCAACCTTGAGTGATAAGTTAGAAAGACTGAGAGTTTCTAAGCAGCAATGTTTTATTCTGAAGACTGCACGACTCCAGACAAAAAGTGAGTTGGTGGATAACAACTTTTATACATTTGTGAGATTTGGCTGAGAGACAAATGGAGATAATGCCTCTAGATTACAGAGCTCAATAAGGTCCAGGATGGAGGCGACATAGAATTCAGGCTGGATACAGGCTGGGGTTCTATTGGTGTTGATCCAGGCATACAGTGTCAGTTCAAAACTGTATGAATGGAACCGAATACGGACAGGAAGGAGATTTTCGGCCGTAATGCTTCAATAGGGTATGTTTAGTGGAGAAAGGATGATGTGCGAAAGTGGATTAAAAAATCTTTTATTTAGTAAAGTGTGAACTGTCAGTATGTGATGAATTAAATTTATCATCTGGCATGGGATGTGGGAAGGCTTTAGAATGATTAGAGAATGAGTAGGCAAGAATGTAGACAAACAAATTAGTTTGTCAGAGTAGAACAACTAAACAGTGATAGGTAGTCTACTTTGGCCGTCGGGTGACCTGAGGGAGGCCTGCATTCGTTGCTTATAGGTCTGGCGAAATCGTTATACATCGTGGCTATGTTTCAGGAAGCCAACCAAGTGATGTTGCTACATAAAATGCCAGAAAAGCAAAATTGAAACCAAGGCTACTGATCACTAAACGGAGATTTTCAATCAAATCAGATGCTTAAAACAAACTGAATCAATAAATGGACGGAGAATTAATGACCAATCCCCGTGTAGGAGAAAAATCTTTCTTATTTCAATGAGCAGAGTAACATATCGTCAGGATCACAGTTATTTCAGGTCAATAACAACAACATCCTGCGTTCATCCAAATTCACTGACAGTGTGCATGGTGCAATATTTAGATTCCGTGGGCACACGTGGTGAATTGTCATTTCAACCAAAACCACTTGAAATCACTTGAATGTCGTTTTTTGTAGAAAACACCAACTATTGGGGTAATGTTTCCTTTTCCAGCATATCATATCTTTACTGGCTCCGGCATCAAATAAAAATGAGATCAACTTAGGGATTGATTTAAAAATTAACTGTTCAGTTTCAGTACAAATCAGATGAACCCCCTTTCTGTGTTTCCTGCCTTCTTGCTAAATTTATTCCATTCAGGCGCTCCAATGAACGGCAACTTTATTATCTCAATTTTGTACCCTTACAACTCCGTATTTTCTGTTTATGGTCTCATTCCTTAACATAGCTACTAGATTCATGGGCGATATTACTTTTGAACCACGCTTCACCAACCACCTCTCTTCTGTACCCTCTCGTTCTTACACTGGGCCAGAAATTGTCACTTCAAGGGCACCATACGAGAAGAAGCATGGCCATATGAGTAATGTAAGTACAGACTGTGTAATAGATGAACAACATAATATATGAATATAGATGGACTATTAAGCCACTGGATGCTGCCCCGACTAATTCCCCAGCAAGTCTGCGTCCTGAGACAGTTGAACAATTCTGACAGATGCTCCAAATGTTCCTTCCATGTGTAAAAATCACCAAGTCGTCGATGTATAACACAGAATGTTGTAATCCAAAACTGAACTTATTGGTCAGTCATTGAAATGTGGCTGGAGCAGTTTGTTTCATACAAAATGGCATGAACTTAAATTGATTTTGCCCATTCTGTGTCATGAATGCTGAAATTATCTTCGTTCTTTAGGATTCAGTTGTCTGTCAGTATCCCCTAAGTCCAACTTAAAAAAACTAAGTTGCTTGTCCCAACTTCACAATATAGACTTCTGAACGGGGAGTAGGATATGGACAGACTTTGTAACGGCCCATAAATTTTGCCTTAGTCCACACATACCATTGAGTACAATCTGGTTTTGCACCATTACGACGGGTGAGCTCCAGCCACTGCATCTCACTTCGATTATGTTGTCTTTAAGCATTTGTTCAATCTCTTTTTGAATCTTGGCAATTTTAGAGGTTCAAGTCTTTAAGAATGTTAATTAATCGGAGCATTATTTGCAATATCTACATCATGCATAATTAGATTATACCTCCCAGCTTATTCTCAAATATCTCCCCATGCACTGTTAATAACTCTTTTAGGTAATTTTGGTGGTCCTCTGGAAGTTAATTCAATAAATTACCCCAATTTTAGATGACTTCCTCACTGTCCAATTTAATTTGAGGAATGTCCAATTCAGAGATCTCTTAACTTGGTTTTTCATGCTTGATTGTAACCAGTAAAATATCTGCTTTTGATTTCCTTCGTATCTTTGGAGCACTTCACATGACATACTCTGAGATTCTTTTTAAATTTGGAATTCTTATTTATTACTTCACCTAAATCAATTTCCTTTCAATTTAATAAGGTCTACAAAGCGTTGTCTTTCACACTTCAGCTACCTCTGGGAGTACCAATAACACTTTATCTTCACTAGTAAAAATAAGAATTTCAGTTTTCTTGTCTTCTTGTTTCATGAGGCGGTGCTACTTTTAACAGCTATTTATCAGACTCACCTGCTTTATTTAATCTTTCCGTAAAGTTTTACATAGTCCAAACATGTAGTCTCTGGTCTTGGACTCACCAATTTCTCTTCAATTACTTTCAGTGGTCCTCTCACCTCATGTGCAAAACCTAATTCAAATCCATTGAATTTAATAGATTCATTTGGTCCATCCCTAATGCGTAAAGTACAAATGGAATTTCTTTATTCCAATCCTCTGGATAGTCTTGACCATATGTTCGCAACATCATCTTTAAATTTTGATCCCACCGTTCTAACACTCCCTGTGATTCTGGATGGATTTTCATCGTTTATTCCCGAGGTATACATAACTTTCTTAAATAATTATGATTTGAATTTTGACCTTTGATCTGATTGCATTTCTATTGGTCATCCATAACTCGGGAAATATTTGAATAACTCTTCCACAATCCTTTTAGTTGTGACATTTTGTGATAGAATGATCTCTAGAAATTTAGAGGATACATCCATTATTGTCAACAAATACTGATTCCCACTTATTGTTTCAGGTAGGGGTCCTATGCAATCAATAGAGTCCCGTGGAAAAGGTTCCTCAAATTCAAGATTATTGAGCTGATTTTATTACTGCTTGAAGCTTATCAATTACCTGCCACATATGACATTTCTGGTAAAATTAAAACACATCCTTATGCAGTCCAGGCCAATTAAAAATGTTATTTTATATTGGTTTCAGTTTTCCTAACTCGCAAGTGACCTCCTACTGGCAATTCATGTGCTAACCACAACACCTCTTTTCTATAACCCATAGAACCCATATCCGACTTGATAAACTTCTGCACATTTATCAGATGCCTGAAATAAGTGCTCTCTACCTCCTCATCAAGATGTTATTTTTAAGATAACAGCATTCTGGGATACAATCCGATTCATCTTCTTTGCATCAATTTTTCCTTTACCACCTCAACAAAATTTAATGATTTATCCTGTTTTCACATTTCCGTCTTTTAACTTCTTTTCTAAACCACGAACACTGCAATTTCATATGGCCTACATTATTGCAGCGGAAACATCTGAACTTTTGTTCTTCTCTTTTTCTCTATTGGGTTTCATTTTTACCCTTTACTAAACTATCTTTATTATCTCTAATGACATCACCTTTTCCCTTACGCCTGAGGATTTCATTTATTGCCCAATTCCTATCCGTCGCAAATCAAAAGTGATTTCAGACGACAAATTTGATTCATGGTCATCTACCATTTCAGGTGCTAATATAGCATTTCTAATTCTATGCTTGTCCACATGAGTTTCCATTATTTTAGGAACTGAACGTTTGAACTCCTCCAAACTAACCACGTGTTTGATCCGCATTCAATGGCTTTTCCATTCGAAACTCCTATCTAACTGCCAACGCACAACGTGCAAACTCTTTCTCTTTTCCTCTTTCTTCTTGACTTTCTTTCCATTTTTCCTCTGCGTTCAATCATGATTCAAACTGATTCATTTGCTTTTCATGGAAAATCTGTTTCACCTGTAAGCGAATTTTAAACACTTTGAATGATTCCAATGTTATTTCTGACAATTGTAAATGTCGAGCTATTGATGTAATTATTTCGCCTTTCCTCGTAGACCTAGACAATCCCAACTCCAAGTTGTTTACAATTCGGAAAACTTTCCCTTGTTCACTTTTTGGAAAAATTCCCATGTCACTTCTTCCACCCCCAGAAAGATCTTGGTGCCTGAAAGAGCAATAAATTAATGATGCATTCCCTTTTTAAACCAACCGAATTCACCATCCAAAGCAAACGACACTAACAAAAACCATTTGCTGCCTTCGTGTCCAACAAATCTAAACCCAACTTGGGATTGTAGATTTCGATCCCGACAAGAGCTCCAATTTGCATTGACCACGTCCCATCATCTGTTTAACGATAGTAGCCTAGATTCTAACTTTTTCTTATTTTGAAGTTGGTTGTGAAGTGCTGTTTCCATGTGCGATGACACGGGTAAAACTGTTTAATATTAAGCGAATCACAATTTATTAAAGCATCAAGGTTAAAATAAACAGAAACGAAAGGAATTTAGAATCACTTAGCCATTGGAAAACCTAACAGAATAATAGCTGTAGGAATTATTAATAATTAACTGTTGCAATATCTTAACATCTCATAAGCGTATGCCTTGTCACAAAGCTAAACTCAAACACAGATTCTCACATACAGTTCTCTAATCCAGTTGGTAAAAAAAAATCACGAGAAGATATAGAGAAAGTAGCATCAAGGGGACATTCACTAAAGCTTCCTTTTCTTTTGGATCGCAAAGGCTACTGTTCAAAAAGTAATAAAAACAAGAAAACCTGGACTGTGAGAACTGTCCGCACCCAGGCTGCTTTCATTGTTCCCAATTTAAAGAAAAACCCAAGGCCTTACAAAACGTTTACTTTCTTGTAAAGGGCCAGGTCAGTAGTTTTGTCTTATAACCTCTCTTCAAATAAAAACGAGGACAAAATAACCTCTTAAAGGGGCAGCATTGGCACACTCTATGACTGACAAAACAGAAACAGGGTTTGGAGCAATCAGCTTGAAATAAGGAAAATCTACCATCTAAGGTCTTTTTTTGCCAAATTTAATGAGGACTTTTTTGTGATGGTCTCACTGTTTGTTTCCTGGGTTTGTGAAATCTCCTTCTCTTCTTTGAAAATTGCTTTTTCTTTCTGGGTGGAATTATTAAAGGGGAATATCAAAATTCCCCTGGATTTTCTGCAATTTCTGTACTGAACAGTTTTGTCCTACATTATATGCTTATATATATTATTGATAAACAAACATCATCTTTCTGAACTAAAATAAACATAGCTCTCACTACTGGTCCGTTCTCTAACAATGAGTTCTATTACACTAATGGTGTACAGAAGACTGCTACTTTCACAAATGAGGGACACTCAGCTGCAGGAGCGCCCTTTGCCCTCTGACTGGAATGGAAAAAACATGAACTACCCACCACTCCACAAGAGGTCTCAAAAACATCCTTTACAACCTCAACATGGCTTCGCAACTGTCATCCTCAAAGTTCTGAGTAATGAAGGCAAGCGTGGTAAATGTCTTTGTTACCGTGCTGCCTACCCATGTCGCAAATGTCACAGAACCACTACATGTCTTTCTTCTACAGCCGTCTTTGCTGTTTAGGGGCTACAAGTCATTGGGTAAGTCCTGTCCTTGTTTTGTTTTAAAATTAAACTCAATTTGCCACTCAGCCCATTGACCAAATTGATCAAGATCTATTTGTAATCTTAGGACAAACTGACTAACTCTGCTTCCTTCTCAACCAATCTGTTTATTTAACAAACAAAAATGAACTCAGTGCATATTATTATGGAACACTGTTAGTCACAGCCCTCCAGTCCAAAAAATAACTGTCCTTCACCACTACTGTCTGTCTCCTACCATCAAACCAATTCTGTACCCAACTGGCAAGGTCACCCAAATGACATATGATTTATTTAATTAATTCGTCTATGATATAATACCTTGTAAAATGGTACAAAAATTTGTACCACTCTGCCTTCATCAATCATTTTTATTACTTCTTCAATCAAGTTTATGATAAACCTGCCACAACACCGTGTTAATTATCCATAGTCAGTTCTTGCCTCATCAAATGCATGTAAATCCTATCTTTCACAATCACATCCAACAACTTATCCACCACCGACATAAGACTCACAAGTTTATAGTTCCCACGCTTCTCTTTAGAGCCTTTCTTAAGTAAAGGCACAGCATTAGCCACCCTCCAGTCCGCACTCCACTCGTGGTTATGGATGATAAAAAAAGGTTTGCTAAACCACCCCTCCCTCTCTCCGACCGCACTTTCTTCCACAAATTCCCACAACGTCCTTTAATATACTTGATCAGGTCCTGGAGATTGATCCATATTGCATTTCCACGACTGCCAGCACTTCTTTTTCTGGGGAGTGAACATTTAATAAAAACCCGGCACTTGTTACCCCGAGTTCTTTAGCCTCCATGTTTTTCTCCGCAGTAAACACAAACACAAAACATTAATTTAGTATCACTCATCTCCAGAGGCTCAAAACATAGGCGACGCCTTTGATTTTTAAGAGGCCTGGCACGCTCTAGTTACTCTCTTGTTCTTAATGTACAAATGTTTACAAATGTCAGCATTGGATTATCCTTAACCTTATCTTCCAAGGCTCTTTCATATCTCTACTTTGCCCTTATTGCTTCCATTTCATGAATGTGCCTACATTCGTTGTACTGTTCAAGGGAATTATTTGATTCCTGTTGGTCTGTCTGTAATATATGTTTTTTTTAGAAAAACAATTCTTGATAAGCACTTTAATATCTTTAATCATCCATTGGTCCCATTCTTATCAAACATACCTTTCAGTCCAACAAATGCATCTGAAGTCTCATTGTCACGCCTAATAAAGCACCCCCCTCCCCCCCCCCCCCCCCCCCGAATTGGTCACTTATTAGTCACCCCTTTATTTGCAAATAGTTTATTCCAATCAAGTTTTGGAAGTTCTTGACTCATACACTTAAAACTTGTCTTATTCCAGTTAAGAACTTCAAGTTTTGTGGAATGCTTGTTCTTTCAAAAGCTATTTCAAAATCACTAGAATCATGAACACTGGTCACGGACTGTCCCCTGCTCACAATTCAGTAACTTGTCCTGCCTTATTTCCCAAGAGAAGGTCAACGTTTCCTACCATTTCACAAATTCCTCTCCATCCAAATCTTTATCACTATGTCAGTCTCAGTCAAAGTTTGGAAAACTAAAATCCCCCACAAATACAGCCCTATTAAACTTAACATACGTTTGAGATTTTTAAAACCATATTTGGTCCTCAATATCCCTCTGACTGTTGGGGACCTATATTACATACCCACCAATGTGATCATCTCTTTATTATTTATAATTTTTAACCACAAATTTCACTGGGCTATGTCTCAGAAGTATGCTTCTAGATTTCTGCAGTAATATCTTCCTTGATAAAAAAAAAGTCAGTTCCTCTCCTTTCTTTCCGGCCATTTAATGCTTGCTATAGTATCTAAAACCTGGAACATTTAGAAGACAGTCCAGTACTTCCTTCAGCCAAGTTTCTGTAACAGCTATGATGTCCCAGTCCCATGTTCCTATGCATGTGCTGAGTTCATCAATCATACTTGTAAGACCCTTGCTTAAAAAAATGCAGATTAATTCTTCAGAGTTCCCATGTTCTCTGACTTGATCTTGTCTGCTTCTTCCAATTAACCTGTGGCTTTTAAAAAAAAAATCAGAACATCCTCAGATGTACTTCTATTCTCACTGTCACTTAGAAACTCTTCGCTCCTATTCTCTACCAGTTGAGAGGCTCCTGAAATAGAACGAGCAAATCTCCCTACCAAAATATTTGTCCCTTTTCCAGTTCCGATGGAACACATTCCTGTCGAAAAGGTATTTTCTGCTCGAGATTCAAAGGATACAAAAACCTCCATCCCTGCACATTGTGGCACTTCTTCGGCCATCAATTTATCTGCCATGTACTTTTGTCTCTTTCCTCATTAGAACGCAGAACCTGGAGAAAAGCAAAGATTTTGAGGTTCAGATTTTTTTAGCCTTCGACCTCACCACTTGCACTCACTCTGCAAAGACTTAGATTTTTCCATAACTATGTAGTTCTTAACAATTAGTGCATAACCATCTGGATTCTTACACAATATGTTTCAACGATTCTAAGGCGTTCTTCACTCTGGCACTAGGAAGGCAACGTTTAATCATAGATTCATGATCACGGGCCGCAGAATCTCCTGTCTGTGCCCTTGACAGGAGATTCCTCTATAACAACGATTCTTTTTCATTGTGAAAAACCCGGTTAAACATGAGATTCATTCTTAGTACCTATTACTTCTAATTTCGTCTCCGAGGAAACTTCAACAATATCAAAAAAGGAACATCTGTTGAAGAGATGAGTAGCCACAGCCGACTTCTGAAGTATCTTCTTAGATTTCTTGACAGCGATGAATCGATCTGAATGATAATACTGTGTAGTCACTGATCTGTATCTACTAACTGTCACACTCACTGTGTCTTGAAGGTCTTCACTAACATTAAACATAAAGCAAAGAAGCTCTCAGTAGCACCTTAATGAACAAAACTACCCTTCTTAGCGAACAGATTTAATCTTACGCATGCCATACAAAAAAAAATCCAACGCTTAGCTGAAACTCTGAAAAGCTTCCTCTTCATGTCAAATATTTCCTCCTCAAGTTCTCTACAAATTTTCAATCTCTCGATAAACAGACAAAAAAATGTCTCCAGAGCCATCGACGCAAAGGACACTCCCCAAGCTCGGAATGTAAATCAAACTCTCTCTCTCTCTCTCTTTCTTTGCATAAATATTCTTTTATAGCGCTTGTTTTTCAAACAGAAAAATAAATTGCTCTCCAGATCTCCACTCGATAAAAACGTGGCTGTCTCTCCCACTCAAACTTATTTTGAAAAATAAAGAATCCGCCTTCTTAACGTTTCTAATTTTATTTGGACTTTAAAATCTTCAAGATTATTTAAAAAATATGCTTCTGATATGGGTTGACAACAAGAAATCTACGAGCATTACATACAACTCAGATTAGCTGCAAGATCTACGCTACTCCCATGCTACAATTTCCCTATATGGTGGTGAGCCATCTACTTGTATCACCGCAGTTCTTCTACCGTAGATAGCCCTGCTATGGTGTTAGGGGAAATTTGCAGGATTCTAACCCAGGGCTGCTGAAGGAAAATTGACACTAGTCCAAGTCAGGATTGTGATTGATTTGGTGAGCGAATTAATGTTCCCGGTGGGTTGCAGGGTGGGACCTGTGGGTTTTGTGGTGTTAGGACTTGTGGTTGCTACTGTCCTTGTCCTTCTATGTGGAAATAGTCGTGAGTTTGAAGGGCGCTGTCTAAAGATCCTTGACTCAAGAACAGTGGCGATTTTCTGCAGTACTTCTTGTAGATGGTACACATTGGTACTGCTGAGCAACAGTGGTGAATGGATGGATAGTGTTGGGTGTGGTACCCAACAGGCGGACTGCTTTGTCCTGGATGATGTCAAGATTGTTCAATGTTATTGGAGGGGGACTCATCTAGGCAAGTGTGAAATAACCCATCATACTCCTTACTTGTGCTTTGACGATGGTGGACATGGTCTGCTGTGTCAGGAGGTGAGTTGCTGGCTGCAATATTTCGAGCCTTGATCTGCTGTTGTAACTACTGCAATGTAAGGCGAGTCTAATTCAGTCAATGTTCATTTGTAACTCCTAAAATATCTGCAGCCTTTTGTTGCAGGTGATCATTGCCTGTGTTACAGACCATAGCAAACATACCTCAAAACACATTACAGAGACTGTGAGCACCCAACGTTTAACTTATGGAAATGCACAGGTAAGGTGCTAAAGTCCAGATGTGATGTGATTCGTCAATCTATAAGGCTTTAAGCAATACATACCTTGCCGTTACAGTACAGTTAAAAGACAAACATAAAGGAAGATTTGGCATTACTTTAACTCAACCGAAATACTGGGAAAACGTATACATTCTTTAACTACTACTCATCAATTGTTCCCGTATAGCAGCATCCCATAAACACACCCTTGGCAAAGACAAATTCAGCAAAACATTTTTTTTCTGCATTTGCTGTATCCAGTACAAGTGAAGGAACACCGACAGAAACAATCTCGCAGCAGAGACAATGTCTAAGCTTTTTCAGCAGGCAAGAGAGAGAGGGAGAGAGAGAGAGGGAGAGAGGCAAATGAATACACACACACAGAAAGACAAACAGACAGACAGATGTATTCAGCAGACTCAAATACAAAAGCTCATCCTCAACAACTCAATAGCAAAGCAAAATTTTGTGTCTGTGTAAGCCTGATTGTAACACTCATACTTCCTTGCCTACTTTAAAAATAAAACAAAGCACTTTACTCTGCTTCCGTGGATATGACACCTCTGCACGGCTCTTCAAGACATTCCACTATATCTACCATGCGAATGTTCAATACGACCATCCATCTCATTCACTATCTTCTGCCACCAGACAACTCGGTCTTCTTTCACCAAAGTTGTGACAACATATGTATGAATACGATCTTCTTCACGCTACATTTATCATTTTCGAAATGAATGCCGGTAACAATAGGCTGTCATAGACCAGATCCCCTCAAAACATTTCAACAAAGCAGTCCAGACGCTAACTTTACTAATTATTTTAAGTAGACGTAATGCAGATTTACCATTTCCTCGTTAGTATAGTGGTTAGTATCACCACCTATCACGCTGGAGGCGGGGGTTCAATTCCTCGACGAGGAGGTTGCTATTTGTGGGCGGCACGGTGGCACAGTGGTTAGCGCCAGAGACCCGCGTTCAATTCCCGCCTCAGGTGACTCTCTGTATGGAATTTGCACATTCTCCCCGTGTCTGCGTGGGTTTCCTCCGGTTCCCTCCCATAATCCTAAACAAAATGTGCAGGTTAGGTGAATTGGCCATGCTAAATTGCCCGTAGTGTTAGTTGAAGGGGTAAATGTAGGGGAATGGGTCTGGGTGGGTTGTGCTTCGGCGGGTTGGTGTGGACTTGTTGGGCCGAAGGGCCTGTTTCCACACTGTAAGTAATCTAATCAGATATTCCAGGAGGGATGCAACTGGTCAAACCACTTAGAATTAAACAAAACATAATTTATTTACGAGATTATCGAATGAAAGACAACAAAACAGACCAGAATGCCGAATAGCTTAGAGGAGAAAGTGAGGTCTGCAGATGCTGGAGATCAGAGCTGGAAATGTGTTGCTGGAAAAGCGCAGCAGGTCAGGCAGCATCCAGGGAACAGGAGAATCGACGTTTCGGGCATAAGCTCTTCTTCCTGAAGAAGGGCTTATGCCCGAAACGTCGATTCTCCTGTTCCCTGGATGCTGCCTGACCTGCTGCGCTTTTACAGCAACACATTTCCAGCTGCCGAATAGCTTAACCGATTCAAAGACACAACAAATCAAATACTTCAACAATCCCCATAAACACCCATTGGAGCAAAAGATGGATTCAAACACACGGTCTTACAGGAGAGAGAGAGAGAGAGAGAGAGAGAGAGAGAGGAGCAGCGTCGACCTACTTCTTTGGGTCCAGCAGCTTCAGGACACTACCTGACTGCTTGCCGTGAAAAATCAGACTTCTCAAACCAAAGCAATCCAGAAATAGGATGATCTGGGAGACCTGATCACTCTCCTTTCATTATCAAAGTGGTCATTTTAAAACTTGAAAGCCTTTTATCTGAGGCAGTATATGTTAGCTATAATCAAATTTCCCTATACCTTTCAACCCCACACTTTTCAGAATCTGCGTCATTTACGACCTCCTTGAAAAAAAGGGCAATATAATCTGCATCGTCACATTTCCACACTTAAAAAATATCAATAGCCAAAGATGGCTTATTTTTAAAATACCTTAATCTTAAACTGGTCGTACTATACAATACACAGATAAAGCACACAAACAATAATCATGCACTATTACAGTTTGTTTCAGTCTGTTTTATTCTGCCAACGACTGCCTCAGTTTCTCAATCAAGTCTCGAAAATGTGCCGGCAATCAGGTTTTCTCCTCCTGCCACATGAATAATTTTCAACTTGAATGACTCTCTCAGGGACAAATGAAGAAAGTTATGCATGAACTCAGAGAAATTGAGTGAGATTCTTAGAATGTACTTTGCATCAGTATTCACAGATGAGACGGAGATGATGGATGCTGAGGTTAGGGATAGATATTTGAATACTCTAGGTCACGTCAGCATAAGAACGGAGCAAATGTTGGTATTCTAATAAGCATTAAGGTGGACAAATGCGCAGGTCTGGATGCGATGTATCCCAGTTTGCTGAGACAAGAAAAACCTGCCGTTTTAACACATATCGTTGCAGCATTCTTGAACACGGGTGAGGTGTTGGACGACTGGAGAAGCTCTAATGTTGCCCCTTGTTTAAGAAGGGTAGCAGGGATAATCCAGGTAAGTATAGACTGGTGAGCCTGACGTCAGTGGTAGGGAAGCTAGTGGAGAAGTTACTGAGGAATAGGATCTATTTGTATTTAGAAGAAAATTAGCTTATCAGTGTTCAGCAACATGGTTCTGAGCTGGGAAGTGTCTTCCCAACTTAATCGAATTTTTTGAGCTATTGACAAAGCTGTTTGATCAGGAAACGCTGTAGATATCATATACATGGACTTCAGGAAGGCGTTTGACAAGTTTCTCCATGGTAGGCTGATGGAGAAAGTGAAGTTGCACAGCGTCCACGGTGTACGAGCAAGATGGATAGCGACATGGCTGGAGACGGACATTAGTAGTGGAGGGGAGTTTCTTAAAATGGAAAACTGTGACCAGTGGTGTTCCAAAGGGATTAATGTTGAGATCACAGGTATTTGTGATATAAGGATCTGGAGGAAGATATCAGTGGTCTAATTAGTTTGATAAGAT
Organism: Chiloscyllium plagiosum; assembly: GCF_037043375.1. Classification (NCBI taxonomy): domain Eukaryota; kingdom Metazoa; phylum Chordata; class Chondrichthyes; order Orectolobiformes; family Hemiscylliidae; genus Chiloscyllium; species Chiloscyllium plagiosum. Next base: position 63,270,748 of record NW_028270173.1, read on the forward strand.
TGGTGGAGTAGCAGATAGTAAAGGGGATTGTCAGAGATTGCAACAGACTATAGAAAGATTGGTCAATTAGGCAAGAAATGACAATCCTGGCAAATGCAAGGTTATACATTTTGGAAGATTCAATGAAAGACCAAACTGCAAATAAATGGAAAATCCCTGAGGAAAATTGTTGTACAGAGAAATCTGGGTGTGCAGGTCTATTGTTCCCTGAAGGTGGTAACACAGGTTAGTAGATTGGTCAGGAATGCATATGCTTTCCTTCATCGGACGGGCCATTGAGTACATGAGTTGCCAGGCCATATTGTAGTTGTATAGGACTTTGCTTCGACCACATTTGGAATACTAAGTGCTGATCTGGACACCACATTACAAAAATGATGTAGATGCTTTGGAGAAGGTGCAGAGGAGATTCACCAGAAAGTTGTCTGATATGAGCGGGAGGTATGAAGAGAGGTTGAGTAGATTAGGACAATTTTCATTAGAAAGATGGATTTTGAGGGGATACCGGATTGAGGTCTAGACAATCATAAGAGTTATAGACATGGTGGAAAGCAAGACGCTTTTCCCAGAGTGGAGGACTCAATTACCAGGACTCACGATTTCAAAGTGAGAGTGGAAAAGTTCAAGGGAGATATGCGTGGAAAGGTCTTTACACAGACAGTGGTCGGTGGCTGGAACACGTTGCCTGCGGAAAGCGAGGTGGTGAGCATGACAGAGTCAGTTAAGATGTACCAAGGCAGATACATGAATTGACAGGCAACAGAGGGCTACAAATCCTTAGAAAATTCGTGACATGTTTAGATAGAGGACTTGGATTGGCGCAAGCTTGGAGGGCTAAAGGGCGTGTGTCTGTGCTGTAATTTTCTTTGTACTTTGTTCTTAAATGGAGCATTCCCAGCAGGTAACATTTTGTGTTTTCAGTGTCCACTTATCGGTTTTTAGGTCAATGTCTTAAGTGAAATTGAAATTTCCTGTACAAAATGCGCTCCGATGATCAGTGATTTGTTGTAATACATTGATATAAGTTATCATAACAATGAATGATGTTCAATAGTGTAGGTCTGTAAGAGAGTTAAGCTGATTCGGTTAAAACTCAAATTGTAACATGATTTTAGCGACCACGTTTCAGTATACCACTGGGAAGATAAAAGATTTGAGGAATGCACACGAAGACTGAGAGCTGGTGAACTTCTATACTGTGCATTGATTGCTTGAATGGTGAGTATTAGTATCTGGTATGCAATAGCCTTGATAGCTATAATTCTAAATTAATGATTTTCTTTTTTTTTCCAATAGAGATTATTCAACTGAAGTGATTTTCATTGTCTGGAGTTTGGTGTGCAATCGATATCCTGAGGCCTGTGAAGAATTTTGTCCTCCCGATCTATGGAATGACATTTTTCTTTGAGAGTCTATGTGAAGTTTCACTCATCTCCTTCCTGTAAAGATAAAACCACCGTATGAATGGAAAGTGTTGAGATTTTTGGCAAAATTCATTGTTTATATTTGTTTGATGAAGAGAAAAGTCCACCTGCATGACGGGTCTAGAATTCTTCAGAGAATCAGATAACGAGTGGCTGTTTGAATACATGGAGTAGAATAATTCCCGTTTGTGATTCTATCTCAAAATATGGCTTTGAAGTCTTTGACATCTTCAAGACGTAGGTAAATAAATGCTGGAAAACTGTACGATCAAGGAGACTGGGAAAGTGCAAGAAATTATCGAAATAACGCGATACCGTCGCCAAATATCAAACAGAACTCTGTGAGAAAAGTAATTTCATTCCACATCTTGCAGTTTGGAATCTGATCCAGACGCTTTGTACTTTTTTTTGTCACAGTTGTGACAAAATTCACCCACCGGTATTCCTGAGAAAACGGCTTATTTTCTTTTCCTGGCTTGTCGAACATGTGAATGAATGCATATCTATTTCGATTGAAAAGGGATGCAGTCTTTGGATCCGCGTTCATTTTTGCAACAAGTTAGACGGAAACTTGCTCGAGGTGTATCTGTTTATTTTCTTTAATGTTAATTAATGCGCATTGGCATGATTTATTTTAACTTAGATTGAGTTAATGGTCAGACACAAACCACCTCAGAAATTCCAATGATCATTTTGCCTATTTGTGACAGCTGATGAAGCAGTGGGGATTGATGTCCAGCGCAATATTCTATCCAGAGAATCTCTTAAAAGAATGTGATAGTAGAGTAATCATAAATTATCCAGAGGCTTAGCCTGCATCAATGTAGAATTACAAAAGAAAACTCATGTTTGATAAATGTACTTGAGTATTTTTTTGAGGCCTATCTACAGTAATGTTGCACTTTCCGCTGATGTTACGACTGGGCAAGTGAGCTCTCTGAATATTTTTTGGTCTGATATGCTTGTATTTAATTGAATGTGGAGAAAGTGAGGTCTGCAGATGCTGGAGATCAGAGATGGAAATGTGTTGCTGGAAAAGCGCAGCATGTGCCTTTAATCATCAGCATTCAAGCCTGCAGATTTGGTGTTGTCAAGATCATAGACATTTATTGTGTGAAGTAAGTAATAAAACAGGTAAGTGCATAAAAGAACAGTGCTTGAAATTTGAAAAAAGAATGCGGAGAAACAAGCTCCCATGTATATCTTAACAGCTCGTTTTTACTATGCAAAATCAAGAGACATTCCCTTCCCTTTTAGATCTGTAGGTTTATTTGAATTGCTTCTTCACAATTCTTGCCCAAGGTCACACACAATTGAGGTTTCGCACTTCCTTAGAGTTGAATGACAAAGGCAAGTTTCTAATATATGGTTGGAAGCTTTCTCAACCTACAAACCTTTAATTAAGTAACTTATTTCCTGAACTGTTTCTTTTTGTAAGCGAGAGTATAATTGAATTTGACGCCAAATGCAGGTTGAAAAGCCAAGTTTGAGTAACTGATGTAATTTATGTTTTAAAACTATTTTGAAAACAACTGTAAAAAAATGCAATGAGTTATCGTTCGTCATAATTGATAAGGAAAAAACAGTGGTATGGTACTGTTGGATTTTCAGAACGATTTTTCAATTGCCACAAAAGCAGTTAGTGAACAAGTTTAATGCATATGAGATTGTGAATCTATAATGGAATCGATAGCTAAATGCTTCGCAAACAAGCAAGTAAGGATAGACCAGATCTAAAAGTTGAAGTTCTAAATTGGAGAAAGGCCAATTTTAACGGTATTAGGCAGGAACTTTCGAAAGCTGATTGGACGCAGATTTTCGCACGTAAAGGGACGGCTGGAAAATGGGAAGCTTTCAGAAATGAGATAACAAGAATCCAGAGAAAGTATATTCCTGTCAGGGTGAAAGGGAAGGCTGGTACGTATAGGGAATGCTGGATGACTAAAGAAATTGAGAGTTTGGTTAAGAAAAAGAAGGAAGCATATTGTCAGGTACAGACAGGATAGATCGAGTGGATCCTTAGAAGAGTGTAAAGGAAGTAGGAGTATACTTAAGAGGTAAATCAGGAGGGCAAAAAAGGGTCATGATATTGCTTTGGCAAATAGAATTAAGGAGAATCCAAAGGGATTTTACAAATATATTAAGAACAAAAGGGTAACTAGAGAAAGAATAGGGCGCCTTAAAGATCAGCAAGGCGGTCATTGTGTGGAGCCACAGAAAATGGAGGAGATACTAAATGAATATTTTGCATCAGTATTTACTGTGGGAAAGGATATGGAAGAAATAGACTGTGGGGAAGTAGATGGTGACATCGTGCAAAATGTCCAGATTACAGAGGAGGAAGTGCCGGATGTCTTGAAACAGTTAAAGGTGGATAAATCCCCAGGACCTGATCGGGTGTACCCGAGAACTTTGTGGGAAGCTAAACAAGTGATTGCTGGGCCTCTTGCTGAGATATTTGTGTCATCGATAGTCACAGGTGAGGTGCAGGAAGACTGGAGGTTGGCAAACGTGGTGCCACTGTTTAAGAAGGGCGGTAAAGACAAGCCAGGGATCTATAGACTGGTGAGCCACGGCTAAGTGTTGGGCAAGTTGTTGGAGGGAATCCTGAGTGACAGGATATACATGTATTTGGAAAGGCAAGAACTGAATAGGGATAGTCAACATGGCTTTGTGCGTGGGAAATCATATCTCACAAACTTGATTGAGTTTTTTGAAGAAGTAACTAAGACGATTGATGAAGGCAGAGTAGTAGATGTGATCTATATGGACTTTAGTAAGGCGTTCGACAAGGTTCCCTGTGGGAGACTGATTAGCAAGGTTAGATCTCATGGAATGCAGGGAGAACTAGCCATTTGGATACAGAACTGGCTCAAAGGTAGAATACAGAGGGTGGTGATGGAGGGTGTTTTTCAGATTGGAGGCCTGTGACCAGTGGAGTGCCACAAGGATCGGTGCTGGGTCCTCTACGTTTTGTCATTTACATAAATAATTTGGATGCGAGCATGGAGATGACACCAAAGTTGGAGGTGTAGTGGACAGTGAAGAAGGTTATCTCAGATTACAACAGGATCTGGACCAGATGTGCCAATGGGCTGAGAAGCGGCGGATGAAGTCTAATTTAGATAAATGTGAGGTGCTGCATTTTGGGAAAGCAAATCTTAGCAGGACTTATTCACTTAATGGTAAGGTCCGAAGGAGTGTTGCTGAACAAAGTGACCTTGGAGTGCAGCTTCATAACTCCTTGAAAGTGGAGGGGCAGGTAGATAGGATAGTGAAGAAAGCGTTTGGCATGCTTTCCTTTATTGGTCAGTGTCTTGAGTACAGGAGTTGGGAGGTCATGTTGCGGCTGTACAGGACATTGGTTAGGCCACTGTTGGAATATTGCGTGCAATTCTAGTCTCCTCCCTATCGGAAAGATGTTGTGAAACTTGAAAGGGTTCAGAAAAGATTTACAAGGATGTTGTCAGGATTGGAGGATTTGAGCAATAGGGCTAGGCTGAACAGGCTGGGGCTGTTTTTCCTGGAGTGTCAGAGGCTGAGGGGTGACCTTTTAGAGATTTACAAAATTATGAGGGGCATGAATAGGATAAATAGACAACGTCTTTTCCCTGGGGTCAGGGAGTCCAGAACTAGAGGGCATAGGTTTAGGGTGAGAGGGGCAAGATACAAAAGAGACCTAAGGGACAACCGTTTCACACAGAGGGGTGGTACGTGTATGGAATGAGCTGCCAGAAGAAGTGGTGGAGGCTGGTATAATTGCAATATTTAAGAGGCATTTGGATGGGTATATAAATAGGAAAGGTTTGGAGGGATATCAGCCGAGTGCTGGCAGTTTGCACTAGATTGGGTTGGGATATTTGGTCGGTTGGACTGAAGGGTCTGTTTCCATATTGTACATCTCTATGACTCTAAAGAGCATGAGACTTTTTTTTTGGAGTATGAAGTGGTGACTAGTGCGGTCTCTCAAGGGTCAGGACGTCTGCCCCATCTTTCCACTTTAGCCAAAATGCTCACATAATTAGATGGCATTTGATGCTCTTGCAGAATGGTTTATGTATCAAACTGTGGGAGAGTCCCAAACCAGCACATTCTGTGGTAATTGTCCAGAAAACATAAATTTCTGATCAGCATTTTTTTCTGCATTGAAACTATCCGTTCGTATTATTAAAGTCATGGAATTCAGATGGGCCTGCTTGACTTATTCTAATAGATAAGCAGATACATCGGACGATTATTCTGCAAACCAAAATATTTTAACTCTAACTCCTAACTTTCATGAGCCAGGACGGAACAGTTGGGTTTCTGAAGGAACCAGAAGCAGTTGTACCAGGTCGAAATGTCAAACTCAGTCCAGATGCAACTTAATACGCACGGAATAGCAAACCAGTAGTGTTTTTCACTCCTCAGAATATCGGCCCCAATCATGGTTCAGTTATTTTGATGGCAGAATTGTGGCAGTGCAGTTGGGAGTTGTGCATTGGGAACCGTGCAGAATTCCAGATGTGGCAAACTCCAATGAAATAAAGTGGGTAAATGAAGAATCAAATCGGTACATTTCCTGCAGAATGAACCAAAGAAGTAATTCATGTTTCAAAATTCCGAGGGTTCTGTTTCATTAAGCTAATAGTCGCCCATTTTACGTTACAGAATAATTTAATATCTGTGGTATCTCTGAAATTTCTTTTTCATATTCATTCATGGGACTTAGACTTCGCTGGTTTGACCAACATTCAGAGCAAATCACATTTCGCTCTGGTGAACTGAATTCTTGAACCGTTGCATCACTCTAATCTTGACTCTAATCTCCAGAATCTGCTCATTTGAGACAGTCGATGTTCGTGGATGTGGTACCAAACAAGTTGGTTGACTTGTTCTGGATAGTGCCAAGCTTCTTTCTGGAGCTGCACTGACTCAGGCAAGTGAACAGCATTCTAGTTTTTGCTCGATGTTAAGCCCACAGTGTTTACTGTGGAGCATTTAATGATTGTAATGCAATTGAATTTAAGGAGCAGTGGCTGGATGTCTCATGTTGAAGATGGCCTTTGCCTGATAATTATATGGCAAGAATTCACCTTTCAGACAAGCCTGCATATTGCCTATGCCTTACTTTATTTGCACGTGGACCAATTTGATGACTGAGATGTCGCAACAGGTGCTGAGAATTTTGTGTCCAAGCACAAACATTATCAAATGTACCTTCGTAATTTTTTAACGCCACCAGTCCAATGAAAATATCTCACGCCAACCATCAAAACCCACCACCATATTCTCGATCAGCGCAATTTTAACGAGCACAGTATTACTTGCACAAGTAGTACCACACCGCTCAAGTTGATTGAAACGCACAAACCTGAATCATGACCCTCTCAGGTCATCTAACTGTAAATCCTCGTCATCAGACAGAAAGCACATAACCACATCTCCAGAGAACCGTGACAACACCGAATCTGACAGCTGCTCCCTTCAACAGACTTGATGCCACCATTTAACTCCTGGATACAGCAGCCATATTACTTATATGTTATCCTATCCACGAGGTAGCCATGCCTTGTGGCATCCTGGAAGTCTAAACATACTGTATCTACTAAGAAGGCGCCATTCGTACACACATGCCAACATACTTGGTACTCTGCTTACCTGTTGTTCAGACACACTAACACCTTGGTCTGAATCCACAACGTTCAATTTACAGTTGGCTCACTACCAGTCTTTCTAACTGTCATTCAAATATTCATGATTGCACTTTCGCAGGAACTATGAAAGTCTTTGGCTGTATTTGACATGTAAATCACAGAATACAGCGACTGCATTCTTGATCTCGTTAGTTGTGTCAAATTCACTGAGAACCCTGCACAACAAGGCGACTGTACAATTTTTACATTACTTCAAATTTCTGAAGAAACCAGGATTGGAACTGTGGACCAGAAAGATGGAATAGGTTCATAACACGAAGAGAGAGAAGTGAAGCACAAATCTATGGTGATGCTACTCCTTTCAACGGGTTATAATACCCTTGCCTTTTTGTTTCAGGGAGGTCGTAAATGACACAGACCCATTCTGGGTGTTTAATTCAGTTGGATTAAACAGTGCTCGGGATAGCAACGGCTCTTTCAGTGATCAAGACTTTTCTGTGAGTGCAAGAAGTACTCTTAGGGGTTTTGCAAAAGGTAATTAACACCAAGATACTGGAATTAGCAGTCAAGCTGGAGTTGGAGTTACCTCCTTCCACGAGGAAATGCGAGATATTTACATCAGTGACTAAATATTGTAAATTGCTGAAAACGATGTCAGAGTCTTTAGAGATGGCTAAAGATCAAGTAAAAATGAAACAGCTTGAGTTAGAGGCAAAAGGCAAGGCAACAACAAGAAAAAATAAGCACTTTGATTAAGAGCAGAAGAAAGCGAAAAAGGACAAAAATAAAAAGTGAGAGAAGGAGAGTGAAAAGAGATAGAAATAGAGAGAAAGAGAGAATGGAAGGAAAATAAGAGTTTGTACTTCAAAAATTAGGACTGAGACAGGATAGTCAGCTTAACAGGATGGAGATGAAGGTTTATGGTAAACTTAGTAAGGAAGACAGTGAGGGCGAACGAACCATGGTTTTCTAAGGCCTGGTGAGAAACTCTTTAAATATATACAAGCATTGCATAAATTTGCTGAGAAGGATGTGGAAGTTTTTTTCAGCTCATTTGAAAAAGTGGCTAGATAAAAATACTCTGGCCAGTGACCACGTGGGTTTTGTTGATCCCAACAAAAGCTGTCGTTCGAATGAGCGAGGGATTCGAATATTAACAGAGGAGGTATCTGAGTCGTATGAGGAGGTGACAAAAGCCATCTTAAATGCAGGTGAGCTTGTGCCAG